>NW_024081751.1:166872-542728 GCF_003009895.1 Hyaena hyaena
GAGAGTGCTGCTATGAACATTGGGGTACATGTGCTCCTATGCCTCAGCATTTCTGTATCCCTTGGGTAAATTCCTAGCAGTGCTATTGCTGGGTCATAAGGGAGTTCTATTGTTAGTTTCCTGAGGAACCTCCACACTGTTTTCCAGAGGGGCTGTACCAGTTTACATTCCCACCAACAGTTTTATTTCTAGTTTTAAAAAAAGAACTGGCAGCTCCATGGATAAATGCAGCCCACAAATGCTTTTGGTTTGGTCCATTAGCATTTTTAAAAACTTTGAATTTACTTTCAGCTTTTAACATAGGCAGGTTGCATATAAACACATGGCTACCCAGTTTCTCATTAAAATTCATTTCTAGGAATATAGGTCTGTAGGAGTCGCCTCCTTAGATGAGCCGTGCACTGTCTGTTTTGCCAAAATCCAGCCCATTTTCCCTATTTACATGGTAAAACTGGCACCCGTAGGCTTTTTATTTAATTTTTTACTTTTTATTACTTAAAAAAATAATGTTTATTTCTTTTTTGAGAGAGAGACAGAGCACGAGCAGGGGAGGGGCAGAGAGAGAGGGAGACTCAGAATCTGAAGCAGGCTCCAGACTCTGAGCTGTCAGCACAGAGCCAGACATAGGGTTTGAACTCAAGAGCTGTGAGATGACACGAGATGAGGTCGAATGCTCGACCAACTGAGTCGCCCAGATGCCCCTGTATTTTATCTTTTTAATGTTCATTTACTTATTTTGAGGAAGAGAGGGGGAGAGAGAGAGGGAAAGAGAGAATCCCAAGCAGGCTCCAGGCTGTCAGCACAGAACCTGATGTGGGCCTCGATCTCCTGTATCATGAGGTCATGACCTGAGCTGAACTCAAGAGTCAGACACAACTGACTGAGCCACCCAGGTACCCCACACTGATAGGCTTAAGTCTGCAACCTCTAGGACCCATTTCAAAATCCAGTCTTGGTCCAATCATACCCACCAAAGGATGTGCTTAGCCAGGGACACATGCAAGACCATTCACCAAGTTTCAGAAAGTGACATTAGAACTTCTCCTTAAAATTATTCCTGTATTAAGATGAGAAAGCAGTTGTGCTTTTCTAGATTTAACATACCCATTGGCATGGTGCCCATTTTCATTGCATGTATCAGATAATGATGTGTCTTACCTCATGGGCTTTTTGGGGAATGGCTAATCTTTCTACATGGTGGAGCAATTCACAGTAGCACCAACTTTTTTGGTTACTTTCAACATGGTATGTTAGGGTTTTATTAAAAATAAGAATTATGGGCCTCCTGGTGGCTTAGTCAGTTAAGCGTCTGGCTCTTGATTTTGGCTGAGGTCGTGATCTTATGGTTTAGGAGTTCGAGCCCCACATTTGGCTCTGTGCTGACAGTGCAGAGCCTGCTTGTGATTCTCTCTGTCTCTCCCTCTCTCCCTCTCTCCCTCTCTCCCCATCCCCACCTCTCTCTCTTTTTCTCTCTGCCCCTCCCCTGCTTGCAGTCTTTCTGTCTCTAAAAAAATTAAAAAAAAAAAAAAAAGAATTGTTCGATAAACTTTTAGACAATTGACAGCTGCTGTTAGAGGACACTGGTAAAGAAATAGAGGTAATAAATAACATTAATAGTATGAGTATAAGTGAACACGACAGAAGTAGCTATACTCCTACCCCATTATAGTCTTCTTCAGCCACTTTATGAGCTAAAGCCATTAAGATCTGGTAAGGCCTGATACGATGTTAACTAAAAATGGTTTTTTCAAAGTAAAGATGATGTTTAACATTCACTGTGAAAGTGAATATTTTTGTGCTATGAAGAAAACATTTTGAAACAGGATGCTTAAAAGCCTTTTATTCCATTCTGAAAACCGAAGTGTGTAATATATAGGAAGAAAAATATCTAAGATCAATCTCTTTTACACATATAAGTGCACATGTGCACACATAGCAAACTTAGCTATAGAATCATTCAAGCTTAAGCATCTCCCAAATAGGTACCTTCAGTTCATTTATAAGTCACTTACAAACTTTTAAAATGCATTAATTTCTGAGATTTTGCAAAGCAATAGTAAAACCTTCTCTAAACGGTAGATTGGATTAAGAAGATTTTATTATTGAAAAAATGATCCAATGTTTTCTTTCTTAGATTTGGATCTGTATATATCTATACAAATATATGAAATAGAAAATGTATAATATTTAACTATTATATGTAATAATGTACACACATATATGTATGTTATGTATGTGTGTGTGTATATATAACTACATATATTTTTTTTCTGTAAAGTCTCTTTCTCCTATCTAAGACAGCTATGAAACCTAATGTTAGAATTAAAAAATCTTAAAACCAGGTAGTTAAAGTGTTATACTACAGTTTTAAAATACAATCCTAAAGCTAAAAAACTATATTCAATTGGATTCTACCTTAAAATTTTATTGTACTATATTGTCTATAAAGTGTCCATTTTAACATCTCTGAAGTTACAGGTGTACCTTACATTTGACGGGTAGCCTGTGATAGTTAAATTGGCAGTATTTTCCCTTTTTTAGTGATAACCAAAATCATAGAACATTTTAGATTTCATGGATATAATGCTAATAATTATGCTAATGATACTGTATTTAATGCAAAAATTATTTTGGGGGAAAAAATTCTGCATAATGAATATATAAATATAATTTATGAAATACTTTGATTTCATCTTTTTCTAAAAATAAACTTTATTGCCTTTTTATAGGTTTTATTATGTATAAATATATTGCATAGTAAATACATAATTCAAAGATATCTAAATAATCATATGATAAAATAGCTATTGATGGGACATATAATCAGAAAAGTTTACATCTATAACTCTAACCAGTGTACCACATTATTTAATACTTTTTATCTTTTGGAAATCTGGCCAATTGAGAAAAAAGAAAAGAAAGGAAAGACTATATTCAGAGAAAGGGAGGGACCTATATTGATTTTATGGGCTGAGCTTGCCTTTGTGCAAGAGAACTTCACAGATAACGGCAATGCTTTATTTCTTTTATTATTATTATTATTATTTTAGAGAGAGCAAATGAGAGCATGAGAGAAAGAGAGGGGATTTTAAGCAGGCTCCAAGCTCCATGCTCAGCTTTGAGTCTGAGAGTGGGGCTCAATCACACAACCCCAGGATCACTGTTCAAGTCAAAAATCAAGAGTTGGATGCTTAACTGACTGAGCCACCCAGGTGCCCCAGTGTTTTCTATAAGACAGCTGTAGTCATATAGATTTTCATTTTATTTTTGTTCAAACCACATATATATTATACATACTTTTAATGTATAACATGTTAATTATACATTAATTAATTTATTAATACAATATTTACAGATATTGTAGCAAACTTTTAACTTAAATACAGTATACCATTTAAAATATAGTTGTTGCTATATTGGTTCTATGTTTTGCTAATTGTTTAATGGTATGAGCACTGTTCTTTGGTATTAGAGGCATAGCGGTGCAAAATCCAGAATTCTCTAAGAATTTGAATTCTAGTAGGAGACACAAACAATGAAATCTCCAATAAGATCTTTTCATAATTGAAAAAGGCTAAGAAGATAGAACCAGCATACTGTGTTAGAATCTATTGGGTTTAGGCTTCAATACTAGCTAGGGTGATGGTAGAAAGCCTAATGTTATAGTGATTTTGGTTCTCCAAAATATGTCCTAAATCTCTGCACTCTTATTCTTACCCCAAGCAAGATAATCTGTGCCTTTTTTTTTTTAAGTTTATTTATTTATTTGGAGAGATAGCATGAGTCGGGTAGGGGCCGAGAGAGGTAATCCCAAGCAGGCTCTGAACTGTCAGTGGGAGCCTGATGTGGGGCTCTAAATCACGAACCAAACCATGAGATCATGGCTTGAGCCAAAATGAAGAGCCAATGCTCAACAAATTGAGCCACCCAGGTGCCCCAATAATCCATTTCTTTAAAGTCAAGAGCAGCCTTCTCCCTAATATCCCTGCTACCAATACATCTGCACCTACCCTCTGTCCTTCTTCACCCAGAGCCTTTGGTTAGGATAATTCAGGTTACATGGAACTTTGTTACCTAATTGCAAACTCACAACCATCTGCCTTCTCATATGTGATTGGTGAGGTTCAGATATAATATGTTCTATCAAAACAAATGAAGGGCATCCTATACATATTCTCACTGCATAAAACAAAAAAGAATAAGAAATCCTCTCAAGGAGTTAGGAGTTCCCTTTAAAGAAAAATCTTGACCCATTAAGAATTTGCTGGGTTCTGTGGACTCCACCTTTTGGATTTGCTAATACAGTAACTTCCACATAGGGAATGAGACTGGGGTAATCCAACTTTTGCTCTGAGGTTTTGGCATTGATGTTATAAAGATATATAACTTTCAGTCAACTAATTTCCTTTGACATCCTGTTTACTGTTGTAAGTCAGCAGCCTGACTGGTGATGAGTTTTCTCCAGCATATTCCTGGAAGGAGAGGGAAGTCAAAATTGCTCAGCCATAGTATTTCCTGTTTCAAACTATTTCTTTTTTGTTTCCTTGTTTTCTTCCTTTCTTTCCCCCTTTCCCTTCCTGGTCTCTCTATATAGATGACATATCTGTGGCTACAACCTTTTCTTTTGAGCAGGCAAATCATCCTTCCCATCCATCCCCAAGGTAAAGAATGAAAAAAATGAAGGAAAATATTTCTAAGTAATATCTACTTATACACCTAAAGCTAAACCCTGAAGCTCCTATAATTCAAAAATATTAACTATATGCTAAAAAATCTATAATGTATAACTCCTAACACAATTTAAGGGACTGTTTGTATTTGTCAGTTCACAAACTCCTAAGAAATTTGTTGATTCTGACAAGACAGTTGTCTAGCCCCGGTATATCCTGGTGTCCATCCTAACTCTTTAGTCTGTTTTCTAACTCTGTCTCTGGAATCTGGATTTTGTCACCAGCAGCAGTTAGTGCCCTGGCTCTGTCAGTAGGACAGCTCTTCTATGCATGCTAAGCTTCTTAGCATTTCATTTGTATTGTTATGAAAATCCATTGCCTCTAATGTTCCCCCTCTTCACCCTTTGTATCTAACACTCCAATGATGTTTCATTTTTATAAGTATTAATAAACTGGCCGGGACTTCCAAAGCTCTGAATCTGGTCCTTGCTTTTTGGAAGAGATTTGTGACAATGCTGGTTGACTCCTATTTTGCTTCTTTTTAAAACCATTAATGGAATGGTATCTTGTACAAGATAAACTAAGTTAAGCTGATGCACATTTTAAAAATTTTTAAAAAAACTTCTGTTTACTTTAAAACAGTATTTAGTTACCAGATTTTTAATACACCATAATAACAGCTACCTTCCTTAAGACTCCACAACTCCATGCCTTGCTGAGAGCTTTATATATATAACCATGTATGATGTCATCATTACGCTGTGTGTGTGTGTGTATGTGTGCGTGTGTAATTTAATGCCTTATGTTATCATCAGAATTTCTTTTTGGTAAAATAGAAACAATATCAGTGTCCCAGGGCTGTCATCATAACACCTAGGTAACGTTTGTTCAAAGTCCTTGGCACATGGGTAGTCCTTCAATAGGGCTCAGCTTGCTGTGATTTTGATGTATTACTATTTCTGTCATTCTTACTTGATAGATAAGGGACCTGTTTCACAGGAATTAACTTGCTTCAAAGAGTTCGCCTAATATGAAAAGGCTCAGATTTGAATCAAGGACTGAAAGCCTACTTTAAACATTTTCTTTCCACCTTCCACCAAGGCTTTTTGATTGTTTTGTTATGCTTTGTGCTGTTTTCTTTTGTTTTACTGAATCCTGTGCCTTCTTGATTAAAGTCTTTGCCTTACTTATGCTTTGTTTCTTTCTATTTATTTTTTTTCTTCCTCCATTCCATTATATTTTTCCTTAGCACCAGTGACTTGACTTCTCTGCAGTGTCTCTCAGGGGGGACAGATGAAGTTAGGAAATAAGCTGCAAAGCATTCCTTTTTCACACTTGCCTCATGTCTTACATCTTCTGCTTACTTTAGATCTTTGCATTGATTTTCCCTATTATATGTCAAAATGCCTGTTTTCTTACTGAAATTGCAACTGTAGAGAATATTCCCTTACGGTTCTATTAAACAGGTAAACAATATTTTTTGTTGTTGCATTCATGTTTATCAGTAAAATTTTAAAATTAAGTACCATTATCACAAATGCCAGAGAAGTCAGGGCCAGGACCATGGGGAAGTAAATGAGGTGCCTGGGGTGCAAAATTTAAGGAAGCCCTTTATCTTAGCTTCATGCAGGCTTAGACTCAGCACCTCTGAGTGATACCTCCTTAAAATTGGCATCATTGGAGCTTCACCTGCTTTACCTAAGCTGGAGCTCCAGGAGTATCTAGATATTTTTTCTTAGAATCACAGTTTCTTTAAATTATTTCTGGACTAAGAAAGAAGACACTTTGTTATTTTGGCTTTTTCATAATAATGGGTTTAACTTCTAGGCCTCTTGGAATTTGCTGTGGCATGAGAACAAGTTTAAAACCAGACAACGTTCTACGAAAGGCCAGGTGTTCCAAGTATAATAAACAGCTCCCTAAAGATGAGAAAATGAATATTTAACTAGGTGACTACATTTGATTTCCTTCATTCATTTTTTATAATTTCACTGAAAACCTTCTTGATGGAAATCACATTGACAGGATTTTAATACCTTCTGGTAAATGAGACCTGTCATACTAATAGGTATATTTCTTTACAGTACTATCTGGTAAACTCTGGTGACCAGTAATTTGCTGGACAGTCAAGATACAGGGAATTTCATGCAGATTGTACATCACAAGCATTGAATTTGTCCTGAAAGGTTGATAGTTATGATGAAATTAGTAACATTAATGAGGTCCTGTTTAGAAAGAGACTGTTTTTTTTTTTTTTGTTTGTTTGTTTGTTTGTTTTTTAACATAGGAGGGGGGAAATAACCATCTATGGAAGATTTAAGTGCTGAATTATTTGTATTTTATTTTCAAAGGCAAAGAGAACTATACTGCCCATCAAAGCAGTTTAATGTAGAGGGTTTTAGGTTCCTTCTTAAAAACTAGGCCCAAGAAACGTGTACTAAAAGTTAGCGGTTAATACAGTTACCTTGGAAATAGAGCCCCAAACATCTGCCTCTACATTTCTACTGTTTTTATCTGATGATTGTAGTTTCAGAAATTCTAATGTAGTGAGAAACAGTTTAGAGCTTCAATATCAGACTTTGCTAAGTATTTTCCAATTATGACAAATGACAGTTTTCATCTGATTGCCTCTCAAAACTCAGAGAAAAGTCCCAAAGCAATGCAAAAGCTGATCAAATCATTAGGTTTCTCTACACTTGTACCTATTCCTAAATATTACCTTGTCACCTTCATTCTCATGCTTACGTTTGGAGAAAACCCAAATGAAATTTTATTGTTGTTACTGTTTTTAACTTGTGCTACCAGCATTAAAGGAGATTTGCAAGTGTGTTATCATTGTTTGTTGTAAATTCTCTAAGATTCTCATGGAAAAATGAACCTAATATAAAGGCATACTCATGGGATAGCTATACAATATAAGATGCCCTGTTTTGTAACTTTCATAATGCTTTCCCATTTCATTTCTTTGAGCTGAATTAAGTCCAAACCTAAGACAAATAATGACTTCCTCATAAACTCTCTATAAATAATGAAATGTAATGTATACAATAATTCAACAGAAAGACAAATAAATAGTCCCTGTGACCTTTGGGAAGAAAGCAAACTATTAAAAGCTAGAGGTTTTTTTTATTTCTTCTAAGTTTTGCCTTTATTTTAAAACATTTATTATTATTATTTTTAACCTTCCATATCATGTTTGTTAATGGAGATAGGGACAGGCATTGCATTTCAGAATCTACTCAAATCCTCATGGAAGCAACAACTGAGACTGAAGAAAAACTGGTTCTATCAGCTTAACCTAGGATTTCCAAAGTGAGTTTAGATCAAAAAAGAAGCCCAAGATTTCCCAGTGAATGGGGATCTTGGCTTTATTCATATAAAGCTCTTCCATCACCCACTCCAGCATGATGCTTCTGAAATGCAGAAACCTGTCACTTCTGAGATAAACCCACTAATCCACCTCTGTCCTTGGCATTCTCTGTGTTCAGTGGGCAGATCTTTTTGGTGTGGATATTCCCTATCACTTATTCTCAGCGCTACCTTTGTGTCATAAGCTGATAGCTTTAACCGATGCTTTTCTTGTCTTCCAGATTCGACGAAGACATCCAGACGGCTCTGTGTGGTGTTTTGAGAGCAGCCCCTGTTGAAACTCTTCTGTAAGTAATCCCTAGGAATGACAGCACATGTGTCACAAACCAAAAGAGTTGCTTCCATGTTCACCCATCAAAGCATCTGTGAATTCTGGTTCCTAAGTGAATATGCAAATCAACAGTAGCTTCATTTGGGATTTTTCTTGTTTTTAGTCAGATTCTAACCTTTCCTGTTGTCTATGTACATGAAAAAGAAAAAAAAAAAATACTTGTGTTTATCAAAGAAAAAACCCCCACAGAAACCAGAAAGAAAAACAAACAAACAAACAAACAAACAAAATCCCTGGCTTCTCCTCTCTCCTCCTAGGCTGAGCTAGATTTCCAGGGTCCTCAATGCACTTTCATTTACCACGTATCATAATTCTCCTACCTGTTGGTTTCATTTCTCAGCCAAAAGCTTTTTGCTGAGAAAGACAATGTCTTAATCACCTTTTAGCCCCAAGACATGGAGTGTAGGTGGTTCAAGAAAGTTCTTTAAGTGAATGAGCTCATAAGAGAAAACTTTACAAAAAAACTATATTGATATCCATATGTAGACCTACATATCCTCCACAACTCCATAATGTTTCAGTTTTGTGTGTTCACATTTTCCACTAGTGTGGTTTCGCTTTTCAGTCTACGTAACCGTTCTGACTTGGCTATTCTGTTACATGAGCGGCATTGTGCTATTTTCCTTTGTTGTATATGTTATACCTTCACAATGGAGAAAAAAATGTCCATGCTGGAGGAAGACTTGATGTGTTCTAATGAGGCTGACTGTCTCTGAACTGGTGGCTCTCACCCTGAGAGCTGCTCTTGTCACCCGGTATGCCTCCGTCTAAGTGTTAGCCAGTTGGTGAATGAGATTTTGGAAAAGTTCCAAGCTGCAGTTAATTATGTGCTCTTTTCAAAACTTGACTTTGTTGTCTTCATGGATGCCTTTTCTCTATTTAGTAAGTGGCTTGTTTTGCTTTTTTGCACATCTAATCTTACTTACAGTCTTCTTCCATAAAATAGAAGCACAATATAGTATTGAGACAAATTGCACATTGCATTAATTTATGCAAAGGTTTAAAAAGGCAGTGAGATAACATATGTAACAGTGCTCTGAAAGCAACAAAGAATCCAATAGCTAAGTGGAATTTATCATTTTTCTGATCATTCATTTTACTTTTGAAAAAACACATGGGGATGTCTGACTTTTGAACCTGTGACATGAGACATTTCAGTATTTTTTGTGGAGTTTTGATGGGCTTTTCTGTTGTTATTTTCTTTTAATACAAGAAGGATTGTATGTTTCTATGCTTTCTAAAGATTTGCAGTTTTCTGAGTAGGTTTTTTTTTTTTTTTTTTTTGCTTTTCAGTTCCTTCCTTTCACTTTGTTTTTGCTTGTTCATGCCTATAGAGAATAAACTTTATGATAAAGCTGATACATCACTCTAAAAATGACAAGTCTGTGGGATTTGAGGGGGAGGGGGTTGGAAAAAGAACAAGCTGAAGAAAATTAAATAGTTCCCAAAGAGCATTTTACTTTCTGAGCTATAATCCCAAGGAAAATTGCTATAATGTAAAAGACTCAGAATAAGAACTCTTAATATTAGGTTCATGTAAACTATGGTCAAAGGAGCTAAGAAATTGATGACCTGCAGATAATATCAGCTGCTGTGTTTAAGACATTTTATGGGTGTATTCCCAAGTAGAGTATTCAGTTGGTTAGGTACTTTGGCAGTCTGGATATTATTGATCTATTGAAGACAAAGAGGAAAACGTTCTGATCGGTATGCTAAGAAGAGTTTGCATCCTAGGGAAGGCAGGCAGTTTCATGCTTCCTAACTTTTCACTGCAATTGTGAAGCCCACCTAGGAAGACAGAGGTTTGAATTATTAAAGAAACTGAGTTTTCTAGTCTTGAAGCAGAATTTTTAATATTCTGCAAATTTTATAACATCTTGTTTGGAAATACACATTTTCCCTCATGTTTAGAGACAGACAGAAAGAAAATCCACTCAGGAGTAAGAAAAGTTAGCCATGACACTAAAATTCAGTTGAATGTATTAAGGTGTAACTTGGGTTTTAGACACTAAAGGATTGGTGATTTAGAGTTTGAACAACTGGCCTGCTATTACATTATGTTGATCTCAAAATAATCTGTGGGGAAAGTTAATGTTTTTGTTAATATTTTAAAATCTTTCTTCTAGATAAGCTGGTCTAATAATAATTAAATTTTCAACTCCTACATGAAGCTTTTTCCTTAAACCATACATTTTTGTATTATGACATAAATTAAATCTTTTTTAACCAAAATGAAAGCATCCACATAGCGTGGATGAATACATGTTTTACTTGCTTCTAAGTTAAGGGTGAGGCTTTTAGAATAATACAGGCTTGAGATGAATTGTCTTTACTATTTTTCTAAATGTAAAATTCTGGCAACCTATTTAACATCTTCAAATTACAGTTTCCCAACCTGTGAAATGGGAATTACAAAAGAATCCATCGGTGGGCTTATTACCAAGATTAAACTGGAAAACTTGGAACAGTGTCTGAAATATAATAAATATCCTAAGTAGGCTGGATATTCATTTTATTCCAGTAGATCTATGAAGAATACAGTGAAAACAAGGTAGAAATTTGTTTGATTCAAATGCTATGGGCCCTTCTCAGTTAGTAAAATATCTCCCAAGTAAAATCTCTTTTTGTGTGGCGGCAAATCTGTAAATATATATTTGATCCCACTTTTCTTCGTGTTGCAGGTCAGGTCTGGCAATATATAAGTTCCAGGAGGAAGAAGTGTGGTAGGGTCTTCTCTCTGCTTTGACTGAAATGCTCATTAGTGCCTGCTAATGAGAAAAGCTTAGGTCAGAAGCCAAAGAGAGTACACACTCATGGTGAGACATGGGAGAAGTCAAGAGGCCACGGTCAAAACTCAGGGATCCAGGTTACATCCTGAGAGTGGGTAGCCCGGTGTAGAGAGTCAGATGGACACAAGCAGAAGATGCGCTCTCTTGTAGAAGAGAAATGAACACAGATTGTCATAGCAGGAATGAATTATAGCAATTCATTCCTTGACATCAATCAGAATATCATTAGAAGAGTTTCCTCTGGGGTTCAGGCAAAAAAAATTAATCTGAAGCATAATGTTTCCTTGATGCCAGGTAATAGAAAAAATATTGCTTTCAAAGCAATATGCCTATATAACATGAAAATATTTGCCTGATCGAATGGGAATTAGGGATAGGATTGTTACAAGTAATAGATCAAATCAAAGGATCCTGTTTAAAAATAGGTATTCTTTGGTCTACCCACAATGCTTGTAAGTCGTATACAAACAAATGCCTCAGTTGATGTTTGGGTTTGATTCATTCATTTGTTTGTTTGTTAGAGAACATGATGATGCCATAATCTTTATCTGGCAAATATTTCTCTTTAACCTCAGTATGTGGACATGTTGTGCTTTATTTCATTTTTCCCTTGCAGCCAAGACAAAGAGATAACATTCTCTATTTACAGAGACCTGTGATCATTGGTATTGTGTGTATTTTCCTGCTATTAAGTCGTCTCTTTGCAACGCAGTCTCTTTCCGCCAAACATTCAGAAAGGTCTTTGTAAAACATATACCCATATGTTACTTCTGTGCCTTAGATCCTTTATTCACTTCCCTATGTCCTCAGAAGACCATGTAAACTCTTGATCTAGACCTAAATGTCCCTGCATACTTTTTCTTCCTTAATTATCAGGACCCATGATATACTTCTCTCCCGCTTCCTCACCACTTTCCAATCGACAACAGGAGCCTCTTACTCTTCAGGGAGCATCCCAGCCCTTCCTTTGCCTGAATCGCTGGAACTCTGCTTTCCAAAGTGCACTTGTTCTTCTCATTTCTTCATGTTTCAGCTCAGATATTATCTAATAAGAGAGGGCTTTTTTAAACCAACTTCCGTTATTCTGTCATTGCTCCATTGTTGTCTTGACAGCATTTATCACAATCTATTATTTTTATTTATTGGTTACATTATATTATTATGGTTTCCTTCGACCCCCATAACATGTATCCTTCATAAGATTAACGACTGTTTCTGTTGTGATTGTGAGTCTGTCTCCCAGAACCAGAAATAAATGCTTAGCAGTTGGTAGGTTGTCACTGACTTTGTTTTTAAAAAAATAAATAAGTGCATCATAAACTTAGGTTGTCACTACCATACTTGATAATCTTTCTTTATGCTTTGAGTTATGCAGTGTTTACTGAGTACTTATCACTTGAAAGGAACTTAAAACTTGGAGACAATTGGATTAATAAAGACTTGTTTCCTTTCCTCTGTGATAGTGCTAACACATATGTTGCTTCTTGCCTTGGTGAATTTCTGGAGTGCTATGTGTAGATACACTCGAAAGCTGTATCTCAACTCATGAAAGACTGACAGCAACACAGAAGAAAGAAGAAGAAATACTCATATCATAGGTCATCAGAGCATCAGGTCATCATCAGAGCAGGCCATTTTTGCTTAACTAGCAGAACAGGCACATTTTCAAAATTCTCTTCACGTGGGAAAAAATGGCTTTCTGTAAGTCTCTCTTAGATGCCATCCCACTTTTAGCCATAAGACTTTTTGGCATAGACAGAAATCACTCTGCTCCTACACCTCCACCCCTCTCCCCTTCCACTCGCTCCTCATGCGTCTTTTACGTGGGGGTCCATCCTTCATGTTTCAGCTGCTGGCTCTTCTTCATGGCTTCATCCTCTGACTACCTTTCTACCCTCCCCAGACTGGGCTGATTCTTCTGCCCTACATTTCTTGTGGCCCTCTAGATTTCACTTTATAGCACTTAGCGCTGTTGTCATCGTACATGGATTAATGTCATTAGTGGATTAATATCTGTCTCTCCAGCTGGACTATGAACTCCATGAGGACAAGTGTGTCTTTGTTTTGCTTGCTATTCCCAGTACCAATTACATGGGATTACACTGTGATTTTTCTTAGAAGCTCCCTGTTGATACAATATGCTAATTCGAAAGCACTGAATCTAATAAGACATAATTTTTTTTAACATTTCTTTTAATGATTTTGTTACATTCTCGCTCCTGTGGCTTTGTGCTTGTCTCTTAAGATGATAATTTTGTCATGTAAACAATTTTAAAATGCACAACAGTTGGGGCACCTCGGTGGCTCAGCCACTTGTCTGACTTCAGAGCAGGTCATGATCTCGTGGTTTGTGGGTTCAAGCCCCACATTGGGCTCCGTGCTGACAGTCTGCCGCCTGCTTCAGATTCTATGTCTCCCTCTATCTCTGTCCCTTCCTCGCTCGTGCTCTGTCTGTCTCTCAAAAATAGACATTAAATTTTTTTAAATTTACGGCAGTAAATAATTATGAAACTGAGAAAACCACAATAATAAATACTTTACCACACAGCAATAAGTAGAAACTTTCTGGGCCTCACCAAACATCACCTCTTTCATTTAGCATCATCCAACTACTTTCACCTCATTATTTACTTCCTGTTCCAGATTTCTTTCATATTTTATATTATGGAGATTGGCAATTAAAACTTTCCCTATCCCGTTAGCAAATACAGTGTGAACAGCCATTTTCTTTCTCAGGCTGCCTGTGTCCTCTCCCAAATATTGGAGGCATAAAAAACCTTTTTGTATTGGTTGAGTGATTTGCTTCACTTATCAGCTGATTTTGCTCATTTTTAAAAAAAAAATCAATTTCCAAAGCCCCTCCCTACTTTTTAAAAAGGAGTGAAGATGTGAAATAAGGAAGATACTTATTACTTTCAGAGCCAGCTACTTACATTTATAACCTTGAGGTTGCCTTTGATCCTAAATCAGCTTTTAATTACCATTGTAGTTACATTGGTGAAAAAACGGTTCTATTATTTCCAGAACACAGCAAGGATATGACCAATACTATCTCACGAGTACAGTTATTTTAAGGCTTTTATTACTAATTATAGTTGGTTTATTATAATTCATTGTTCAGTGGCCTTCTAGGCTATTTACTTAAGGTTCTATTCAGCATTACAGCTGCTGCTGCAGCTGCTATTCCTCTGAGATTCTACGACTTCATGAGAGTAACAGGGCTCCTATTTGGAAGAGGGTGTAATTGGGCTCAAGGGAGATACTTAACTTGGTGTCCCCTGGAATGTGCTACAAGAGGGTGCATTTATTCCCAACTTCAAGAAGAGGTTAAGGAGCTGGAGAATAGTAGATGAGCCCTTTAACCATTACAAACTGACATAAGCGACAATGGAACTGTTCATGTATCTATCTCCTTATTCAGCTAGCTTTCCATAGCCAGTTTTTCCCTTTGTATTAGATTCTCACTTTATAAATAAATGTTCTTGGTTGCTCAGTACCCAGTCCAGCCTTATTTTCTCTCTTGCAAATGAAAGATGGTAGTGTTTTTTCTAAGGTTCTTATGCAATTCATCTATTTCACAAACATTACTGAACACCTACTTTGTGCCTTGAACAACTTTAGCAACTGATGCAGACATTTCTTAGCAAGCAGGTACAAAGATGATGATTCTACCTCTTCCTGTAAACTGGAAAAATCCCCACACTGGCTATGAGGTACTTTGACAAGTTGGCTACCTGAAAGTTTGCAACAACGTTCTGATAGCATGGTTGCCATATTTTCTTTCATCAAATCAAGTAACAATCCTTCAGTAAGTTTGAAATGGAGGGAAGGGCAAGAGAGAATGTAAGGTGTCATGGACCAAAGGTATCATTTCTTTAAGTGTATTTGCTGGGAGTTTGATCACATTCCTTCTTTTTACCCTGTTTATGTAAGGGCATTTTAGCCAGCCATAAATTTAAACTTCACTCTTTTCATTAATGAAAAATACGTTTTTATACAATTAATCCTAGTTAACAAATCCTTTAGCGAAGATTTAGATAGGAATATTTAAAATACTTGTCTTAGCCATCTGTACGTCTCTGATTGAAGTCTCCAAATGATCTCCATTGGACTATGCATTTGTGATTAGAGGAAATCAAATGTAAACTAATGTTTCCAAGAGAGTTAATTCAGCGCAGAGGCCATTATATCCCACTGTCTCTACTGAAGTATTTTAAAATAAATTACAGATAACATAAAAGAAAGATTGTCATCTTGCTCCCTGCATGAATACTTGCTAAGTTACAGAATCAGCAGTCTTGCCACAGGGCTGCAATGGGAGCAGAGCCAAGAGGGGCAAGCAAGGTCTTGGGCGAGCACACCACATGTGAAAACCATAGAGTAGTAGAGGCTAGCGGCAGCAGTCATATCAGACCAAACCAGAATGAGATATGAAACATCTCCCTACCTGAATCAGCTGGCTTATTCCATTAAACTCTACCCTCATATCTCTTTCCTCCCACCTCAACTTCAACCCTGTGCAGCTAGAAATAGAAGAGAAGAGAAGGAGTGCAAAAGCAAAAACAAACAACCAACAACAAACACAATTTGCCTTCTTCACCCGATCTGCCCCTATTTCAGGACCCTAAGTTTGAGGTTTGGTTAGTGACAGAAGGAGATCAGTGTTCAGTTGGATGATGCCACTGGTCTGAAATAAGTTTGTGAGCTTCTAAGGTGTTTATTTTATTGTAGTGAAATACGCATAACAAGAAATTTACCATTTTAACCATTTTAAAGTGTAGAGTTCAATGGCCGTGGATACATTTCCACTGTTGTGCGGTCACCACCACCGGCCATCTCCATAACTTTCTCATCTTTCTGAACTGGAACTGTGTGCTCATTAAATACCAACTACTCATTACCCTCATCTTCTTTCTATCCCTATGAATTTGACTACTCTAAGTACCTCATATAAGTGCAATCAAACAGTATTTGTCCCTTTATGTCTGGCTTATTTCACTTAGCACGATGTCTTCAAGGTTAGTCCATGTTGTAGCATGGGTCAGAATTTCTTTTCTTTTGATTAACATTTCATATTTCTGTGTGTGTGTGTGTGTGTGTGTGTGTGCGCGCGCGCGCACATGTGTGTACCACATTGTGTTTATCCAGTCATCTGTCGATGGATACTTAAATTGTTTCCACATTTTGGCTATTGTGTTTAATGCTGCTGTAAACATGGATGCACAGGCATAGATGATTGGGTCCCTGATTTCAGTTCTTTTCAGTTCATTCCTCAAAGTGGAATTGCTGGATTATAAAGTGATTTTATTTAAACTTTTTTTAAGAATTACTTTGAAGAACATACTATTTTCCACAGAGGCTGCTCTATTTTACATTCCCAACACCAAAGTATAAGAGGAGTTCCAACTTCTTCACATTCTTGCCAACACTTATTGTTTTCTGTGTGTGTGTGTGTGTGTATGTGTTGTTGTTGTTGTTGTTATTGTTTCTGTTTTGACAGCAATCCCATTGGGTCTAAATTGACATCTCATTGTGGTTTTCACTTGCATTTTCCTACTGATCAATGATGTTGAGCATCTTTTTATGTGTTCATTAGTTATTTCTATATCTTTTTTAGAGAAGCGGCCATTTAAGTACTTTGCCCTTCTTTTTTTTAACTGGATTTTTTTGTTGTTAGTTCTAAGACTTCCTCGTGTAGTCTGGATATTACTCCCTTTCTGTATATATGAGTTGCAAAAATTTTTTTCTATTCTGTGGGTTGCCTTTTGATTTTGCTGATAGTGTCCTTTTCTATACAAAAGCCTTTAATTTTGATGAAATCCAATTTACCTAATTCGTTTTTTGTTGTTTTTTGTTGCTTATGCCTTTAGTGTCATATCCATGAAATCATTTCCAAATCTTGTGTTATGAAGTTTCCCCCTTATGTTTTCTTATATTAATAGTTTCCTTTAATATTTAGGCCTTTCATCAAGTTTTAGTTAGTTTTTGTATGTGGTATAAGTTAAAGGTCCAACTTTATATTTTTGCTTATGTATATGCAGCTTCCCAATCATTTGTTGAAAGACTGTCTTTTCCCTATTGAATGGTCTTGGAACCCTTATTGATAATCATGTAACCATAAATTTGAAGGTTTATTTCTGAGCTCTCCATTCCATTCCATTGGTCTATATAACAATCTTTATGCCAATACCACACTATTTTATTATTTTTTTAATATACAACTAAAAAGAACAGTTATGGAATTTACCCAAGATGCCTGAAATATAATGGCTAATGGGAAGAGGGCATTGGGGCAGTTTGGTTAGAGGCAGTGATTTGAAAAAATAAAAAGTTATTTTAAAAAGTAAAAATTAATACTCCAGTAGGTTGAAACTATTTGTATTGGTCAGCTTTTCTGCATTGAAATCAAACAAGCACAAACCTTTTAGTGGCATACCGCACTGAGCATTTAAATGGCACACAACTCTGCTGGTTGGGGTGGTTGAGCATTGGCTGTTCTAAGCTACACTGGCTCAGCTGTTGTGACTCTACTCCATCTGTCTTCCTCATCCTTCTCTTAAGACCTGAGGGCTAAGCATGATCTTCTCGGGGTTTGCCAGAACAATAAAAAGGCAAATAGAACAAAGGAGACTCTTAAGGCATTAGGCTTAGAACCATCACATGGTCATTTCTGCCTCATTCTGTTGGCTACTGCTGATCTCACGGCTAGATTCATTGCGAGGGGTAAAAGAATATGCTCTATCCTT
Organism: Hyaena hyaena; assembly: GCF_003009895.1. Lineage (NCBI taxonomy): Eukaryota > Metazoa > Chordata > Mammalia > Carnivora > Hyaenidae > Hyaena > Hyaena hyaena. The sequence continues at coordinate 184,778 of NW_024081751.1, forward strand.
TTAACTGGAAGAGTGAAAATTCATATGGAAAAGGAATGATTTTAAGTCACTTAGACAAAAGTCCTTTATAGTTTTAAAGTAAAAAATTAACTTCTCTCATTATTATTTATATCTCACTTATGACTTTCTTTTATGAGAAAATAGAGAATAAAATCTAAAGGAGAAAGTTTGGGAAGAGGTGAAATTACAAAAAAGATAAAAGATATACTTTTTTCTTTTGGTAGATGTTTGGATTCATTTTCATTAAATGTATTAGTGCTGCTACTTGAATATCTGTATGCCTGATTTCCTTACTGTGAACTACTTGAGGCCAGTGCCTTATTATCATAAAAAGTATGACTACTAATAAGCAATATTTATAAACCACTTACTATGTGCTAGACTCTGTGGTCAATGCAGTACATATACTGTTCTACTTCATTCTCTAAACAGTGATCTTAAGTAAATAATAGAATCCTTATTTCACAGATGAGAGAATTACGGCACAGAGAAATTTAATTACTGGACAAACTGATACATACTTTACCTAGTAACTAACCTGAATAGTAAACCCATAGTGCAAATGAGGGCAGGACTGACATGATCCAGAGACTTGGGGCACTATTTTTGCCAACTCTCTTAAAATAAATTTTCCAAAAGGAAAAAAAAAAATACATTTGTCAGAAATACTATAGCAAAAATTAAAGCAAACATAAAGTGAAATGATCAATTCATTTTGAACCTCATCATTGTAAAGAATTCACACATTTTCACTGACATAAAAGTAATCTATTGGTTGGGGTGCCTGGGTGGCTCAGTCGGTTGAGCATCTGACTTCGCTCAGATCATGATCTCATGGTTTGTGGGTTCGAGCCCCACATTGGACTCTGTGCTGACGGCTCAGAGCCTGTTTCGGATTCTGTGTCTCCCTCTCTCTCTGCCCCTTCCCCTCTCATTCTCTGTCTCTCAAAACTGAATAAATGCTAAAAAAAAAATTAAAAAAAGTAATCTATTGGTATACAAGTAAAATAAAGGCAGACTATAGATGCTCTTGGAGAGAACTACTCTTGCAGAGTTTTTCTTAGAATTTTTTTTTTGTTTGTTTTCACCTAAACTTTGGGGGCTTGGTAAATTTTGATTGAATGAATAAATTTCATAAATAATTTAAATGATGAAAACAGACTTAATTAAGGCATACAAAACACCACTTATGACCCAAGATTCTTATGTTTTCTTTCACTAAAACAAGGTACACTAGCTTCTCGTTGAGTTATAATTAAGTTTTTGGGTTCAGATGTCTCCTGTTTCACCTTAGTCCATAAACTTAAGCCTGAAAAANAAAAAAAAAAAAAAAAAAAAAAAAGGAAGAAGACGATGAAGAACAAGGTTCTGTGTCCATTTTTACACAGCCTACATTTGTTTGGATTCAGAATAAGATATAGGAATTTTAACATTTATTATGAAAATAATATGGTGGCATAGAATAAGATGGTCTGAATGATTAATTTCATATGGCCAGAGCACTGTGCAAATTTAAATGATATTAATGCTTTCATTTTTTCATAGTCAATATTTGCATTTCTTAATAGTGAAAATCTGCTAAAAAATCAAATGAATCATGATCCTCAGGCCATGAGCAACGGGGGATTATTTTAAAAGAAAATTTCAGGCTTAGCTATACATCTCTTGATAGAGGTCAAAATTTTGAGCATTCGGATGTTAGAGGTCTAAATCAGCAGTCCATGCTTTCTAACATGTTTGAAGGTTAGCAATCTTTATACTTGGAACCAAGAAACATATCTAGCTGTTTTTTGTTTGTTTGTTTGTTTTTTAGAACTGCCTTTGATCAGCAGAGGACAAAGAGGAGCCTCAGTTAGGCTTTTAATAGGGTTATTTTTATGATGTGGGTTACTTTTATGACGTGACTTATTTACACAGTGATTCTTTCTGAAATAGTATTCTTCCACCTTCTCTAAAAAAAATAGTCCTTTTTTCAATCAATAAAATGGAAATAGAAACTCCTCTAAACACTATTAAAACCTGAAGAAAACATATTGGTAATATCAACTATCATTGCTAGAAATGTTTATGGTTACATAGTTTTTCATGAGACCCCATTTTCTGTTGCAAAGGAGTGGAGTACTACCAGAAAACCGTACTCTGAGCCAAATACAGAACCAGTTAATATTTTTTCTATGTATTGGAATTCAGTCATTAAATTAATTCCAGAAGAAACATTGATTTTTTTTTTCACCTAAGAATTTTTCTCTGGAGCACAGATAAAGCTAATTTCTCTCCATATCAAAGATTTTTAAATTTCCTTACAGAATAAAATGTAAAGCCTTTGAAAACTGATAGTGGCATTGTTTGAAAGGCACAGAGCAGTGCTTCTGACTTTCTCTAGGTTAGCAAAGGAAATACAAAAGCTGGTTAGAATTGTGTTTAAAACAAGGATAAATAGGGTGTAAAAAAAGACATAAGAAATAGACACCATAAACACAGCATAAATTGTGTGATCATTATTTTGGCCTTGTTTTGTAGGTATTCTTCATTTCCCAGCATTGGCTAAGTGATAAATAGTAGTGTATAGGAGAGGTGTGTTACTCTTAACAATAACGGAACCATCCAGATTGGACTTGAATGCAGCATGTTTTATAAAGTTGAGTGTGAGTGCTTGACTTAGGAGAATCCTTAAAGCCTTGTTTGTACTCTTCCCAGCCAGATAATTATTTCAATCCATTTCATTAGTTAAAATTTTCTATTTCAGGCCCTATTTAGAGATTAACCAAAATACCCAAAGTATCTGGACTAATTCACCATCTCTTCCTTTCTCTACCTCTGCACAGTTTAACAAACTTACTACTGATATGTATTCTGTCTGCGCTGGTAGTGCCAACTTCATATAATTCAATTTGTGTTTCAGAGATATAATTTTATGTCCAACTCCTATTTAAGCAGACAACCAAACAAAACTTAAGTGATTTGAATTGCCTCAAAGACTAAAATTTTTAGCATGATCTTCTCAAGCAGTGTCACAAAGTATATAAAGTTCTTCCACACTGGACATGTTCCACCAACCCTTCCCACCCATAGGTGCCACATAAAATGTCACATCTTTTCTGAAGGCCTTCCTGATATTCCTGGGTAGAATTTGTCATTCCATGCCATATCTTTTGTTCTCTACATACCAAGTATGGAATTATCATGGAGTACTTATTTATTTACAGATTTTATGTTTCCTACTAAATATTGTGTAGCCCTTCAAAATATGGATTATGTAACGTTCATTCGTATCTCTCATTATTATCCCCCCAAGCAAATATATGTTTATTAGTTGAAATAGTGCTTACATAGTTACTGAGTGAGTCTAAGTGTGTGTTTTGTTTTGTTCATTTGTTTTTATCTCTCTCTCTAACCCTTAGACTAGGGTCTTAGGGGTGAGAATTCATATAGATCGTGTTCACTGCTGTGAACCAGTGCCTGATAATGGCTTTTGATGTGTAAGAGCTTCTGAATATCAAATTCTTTAACTCAAAAGAAAGAACTACTGATAAATATTTTGGCATCATGAAAAAGATGGTCTTAAGATACAGCTGTAATTTTCAAAGTGTGGGTTGTGGCTCATATTTATTTTATATGCTATCAATTTAGTTGACTGTGACCACCATTTCAGACAAAGAAAAATGAAGTTGAATTATATTAGTTTTCTACTGCTGCATAACAAATTACAAATTTAGCAGCTTAAAACAACATTAATTTATTGTCTCGTAGCAGATTGGGTATTGGGGTGCAGGTTAGTTGGAGCCTCTGCTCAGGGTCTCACAGGCTGTAAAAATTGTGTGTGGGGACTGGGTCTTACATTAGTCTCAGGGTTCTCTTTTGTGATTCTGTGATTTATAATAAGAAATGCATATGTCATCTCTGTTCGATTTCTGGTAGAGTTCCTGAAACTCTTGGAATTTCCTAAGCGATGAGACCACACAGGTAGCTTTTGTTACGTTAATAGATGATTTTGGACTGCACCTAAGAATGGGGGTGGTTGCCAGTAGAACCAAGTTGGAACTTTCAGCCCCACTGCCTGACCCCTGGGGGTGAAAGAGAGGTTAGAGGTTGAATCAGTTGCTACTTGCCAATCATTTATCAACTATACCTATGTAATGAAGCCTCCATAAAAACCCCAATGGTCTGGGCTCAGGGATGTTCTGGGTTGGTGAACATGTGGAGATTCTCAAGGAATGGTATGGTATACCTGGAAAGGGTATGGAAGCTCTGAACCCTTTCTCTATACCTTGCCCTGTGCATCTTGTCTGTCTGGCTATTTCTGAATTATATCTTTTTATTGTAACTGATACTTACTGAAAACATAAGTTTCTTGAGTTTGTGAACAGCTCTAGCAAATTAATTGAACCCAAAAAAGGAGTTATGGGAACCTCACCTTTACAGCCAGTCAGTCAGAAATACACGGTAACATCTTAGAGTTGTGACTGGAATCTGCAGCCCAAGGAGGGGTTTGTGAACATCTCCAATTTCTAGCAGGTCAGTCAGAAGCACAAGTGACAACTGGGCTTCCAGTTTGCATCTGAAGTGTGTGTGTGGACAGGGTGGTAATGGCAGTCTGATAGGGCTAAACCCTTAACCTGTGGAGTCTGATGCAATCTCTACGTAGGTAGTGGCAGAATTGAATTAAATTGTGGGACAGCTAGCTAGTGTCCAGAGAATTGCTTGGTGGTTTGGGAGAAGCTTTCCCGTCTCATGCTGGAATTAGTACCAGAATCTTTATGTTTCAAGATCCTCCACTTTCCCAAGTCTTTGACTTCTTGATTCTCTTTTAAAGCGATCCTCTGCTGAAGTCAGACTCACCCAGAATAATCTCTCTTCTTATTAAATTAAGCTTGGGGCACCTGGGTGGCTCAATTGGTTAAGCGTCCAACTTCAGCTCAGGTCATGATCTCACGGTTCGTGGGTTCGAGCCCCGCATCGGGCTCTGTACTGACAGCCAGCTCAGAGCCTGGAGCCTGTTTCAGATTCTGTGTCTCCCTCTCTCTCTGACCCTCCCCTGCTTGCTCTCTCTCTCTCTCTCTCTCTCTCTCAGAAATAAATAAAAAACATTAAAACATTAAAAAATAATTCAGTTCAGTAGGGGAAAGAGACTTTCAGTACAGCTGAGAAATTTCTTTACCTTTTCATTTAATGTAACCTAATCAAAGGGTAGCATCCTATCCATAGGCATTGCACCTACCAAGGGGGAGGGATTACATAAGATCATGACCCATTGGGAGTCATTTCAGGAATTTGCCTATCATATTGCTTTAATAATACGTGTGTTTGTATGTGTACAGGCTTATTGTTTAGATATGTGTATGTCTGTGAAGATAGTCATAATGCAAAATCCATTTTGTACAGTGGGTCACTTCCAAAAAATTTGAAGATCACTGGGCTATAGGATAAATTTACAATGCTTTTTCATCTTCCCACAAGTAAGAAAATGCTTACTCCAACCATAAACAGTGCTAAACAGCTTTAGAAATCCATTTTTTAATATTCATTACTGAGTATTGTAATTTTTGCCTTCATTCATTCAATTAGTCAATCATTATTGACTAATATTGCATTATAAATGCAAGGCTTTGGATTAAAAATCAAAGACCATAAATTCCTTGAGATTAGCAGTCATGATGGAAGATACTATGTATACCTAAATAAAAGACCAGTATAATACCAGATAGAAAGTGGGGGTGGAGGGGAAACTGTTAGTGAAGTTTGAAAAGAAAACAAAGGTAAAAGTTCATATTTTCAAGAAGTTTTAGTATTATTATGTGTGCTAAGGACCATGTTTCTTTTCCAGTGTTCTGAAAACTCAGCTTCATTGCTCAATAATAAGAGAAATTAGACAAGTAATTAAAAAGAGAAGAAAGGAAAAGGTTAAAGAAGAACTTATAAAGGAGCCTGGATCTAAAATAGGATTCTCACACATTTTAAAGAAAGAATATCATTCTACTCAGCAATTAAAATAAATAAATTAAAGTACAGTTATAATATCATATTTTATTTTTTTAAACTTTTATTACTTGCCTCAAGTCCCTTCAGGGCTCAGGGATGGAGTGAGCACCCACTCAGATTACTCTTGATAAGACTTGTGAGTCTTTTCACTTGCTGAGCTGGCAATTGGTTTGGCACAAGCTGTGAAAACGCCCAAATCAAGCACAAACCCTGCTCTCATCTGTCTCTGCCACCAAGCAGAAGCCAGTGGCAATGAGGAGATCATACACATTACACTTTGATTGTTATTTGGACATGCAGGCTCTCCAAATTGCTCATAAGTGAATGTCAATTCCCCTAAACGAAAGCATATTTTGATGAGCTAATTTTATTGCAGCACACTATCCATTGTTAATTCACTGGAATATCATTGTACTTCAAAGCTTAGGTCAAAATTTTAAAGCCTCTGGCTCATTTTCTAATATACATCTGTGAAACGGGCTGCTCTGTTTCTAACATCGAGGTGCTGTGTGCTGTGCAAAGAACTGTTTTCCTTAAAACTTTGAGACTTTCTGTTTCCAAATGACCTCAGATTCAAGCTTAACACACAAGAATCATTTCCTGGGCAGTTAGTTGTGGATATGTTCAGTTTAATCATTGTTTAATGATTGTGAACCATTTGGCAGTGGACTGGCTGTCTGCAATTGTCATGCGGTACTCTCTATTTCCTTATTGCCTTAAAATTTCTGTCTGGGCCATTGTCTTCCATGATCCTTTGATATTTCTCCCTTAATATCAGTAGTTCTTTGAGAAGATCTCAAAGAACTTTAATGAATGTGCCTCATTACTCTTTTATTAATGTTGTTGATTAGATTTATGGATTCATAATTTGGGCTCATGAAAGTTTTGTTTCCAATGAGACACAATGCTCCAGTGATAAAGTAACCACGCCCCCCATTCACATTCTTCCTTCACGTTCCACCTCTATTAGAAAAAATAAGCATGGAATGCAAAACAAAAGAAAGAATTATAGTTGTTGCTAATTGATTGTTTTTCAGCATTCATGTGCAGTGTATAATTATCCAAAATTATGTTAAAATCCATAATTTTATATGAAGTGAAAAAGAAAGTGAAGCTCCATCTAGAAGGTAATCTAAATATTATAAACTCTATTAAATCTTACAAAGTACCGAGAATGACAACCTTGAAATACTTGAGTCAAACCCTTTATCTCCTGCCCATGAGTTCTGTAAAGATACCTATAAATAAATTGTTTACTCATTTTCCTGTAATCGAGATTTCAGTTCTCTATTTGTACAGCCTTCTTAGTGATGTTGCAGCTATTTCCACTTCTGTGTGTATTAATGCAAAAAGAGTTCAAGGGTAGATGTCCTTCAGATAATTCAAAATACACGTTATAGTTGCGAAAGTTCAGTTTCAATTGAATAACCTGCACTTAGCACAGAGTGACATTTAATTTAGATGTTCAGTAGTATAGATTATTGGTCCTGGGGGTTATACCTTGGCCAGTAATGAGTGCAAAAGTGACATATGACTGATGTTATTGTTTGCAAATTATTATACTGCTACTGAAGGTAACTATTAAAGACAGTCAAATATAGCTTGGCTGTATAGTGAAATCATTACTTTCTGCAAATATCTTGTGATTTATTCAAAAGCTTTTGCATTATGAAGCACCAAAGAATTTGAGGGACTTCACCATAATCCAAGGAGGTTGTGACCTGATAGATTAAATGGAATGATGAGTTTCTGTTGTCACAATGACACTGCCTTGAAGACGCAGCCTTGGCAGTACAAGGTTAGCTTGATGGGATTAAAGCAATGAATGGATTTACATAACATTTGAAATGTTGGTATATGATCTTCTTTGTCAAGTAAAATATTGATTTAGCAGAGATTGATTTGCTGTTGAAAACATTCATTTCTGGTGTAGAATAAAATTCTGAAAAACATTTATCTTATTAATAGCTCTTACTCTCCAAATATGTTTTAAGGGCAGTTTCTCTTTGGCTGGACCACACTTTCATCAATATCTGGGCTCCTACTGTATTCAAATTCCTTATCAAGATCATATTCTCTTACTACTCCCAATTTCCTCTCCCTCAGATCCAGAGACTACCTTAGCAAAGATGGTGACTGGCAACTTTAAAAGTGATTTCAGGCTTTCAGATATTCTTTTCTAGTGTAACTGAGCTCTTATCTGAGGTTCATCAAGACTGAGTAGCTTGACTCATCAAAAGAGTTAAAAAAAAAAAAAATCAAATACCTCCAGTTCCTCAGTCCACCATTTCACTAGAAAAATTAATGTCATATTTAAATTTTCAGTTTTCTGAAGAAGCCCTTTCATTGTTTTCCATCCTACCACAGTGCTGAGTTTGTATTTAAATGTTTCATTTTGTGCATTTCAAACTGTCAGGCTAAAGAAATACCAATAAGTGTGTTAGGTTTAGATAATCGAAAATTCCCTTTACTCAGCTTCTTAGTCTATATTTATCTGTCTGGCTGTGAAATCTATTCCAAGAGTATTCATCTACCACCCAAATCTATTCACCAAGCATCAAGACTCATCAGTGAGATGGAATAATGCCATTTAATTAGTCTTTGATATACAGCTTAATTAGGTCTTAATAAGGGGTAGTGCATCCTAAAATCAATTATCTTGCTCTTTTTAATAAGAGCAACTAATTAGTAGGAAAATCACCACAGTTCTCTTTTTATCCTGAAGCTTTCCATGGTGCTAGGAAGAAGGTTATGAAGAATAAAAAAAAAAGGCTCCAAAATATTTAGAAGAAATGTCATATTGAACACCAAAGGATATATTCAAAATAGTTGCAATAGGTTAGAAATATATTATAGAAGATGCAATGCTACCAATTCAGCATCTTTGCATATTTCATGGTTTTTTAGTTCTTGTGATAAAGAAGAGTCCGGTGCCTTCCTACCTGTATGTCTAGCTCTTCTTTTAGCATTATTAAGTGTCCTAGATGCAACTATGACTTCACTGATTAGGGTGCCACATTTTCAATGAATCATTAAACTTGTGCCCCTTTTGATTTAGCCTAGGAAGTGCCCCCATGAGCTGCTGAAGACAGTTAGGGCTTGAGTGGCTATGTATTCTAAGAGGTCTTAGGATTTTTCTGTTTGTATTTTGTTTGTTTTCCACAATATAGTAGATTATATATACTTAGCTGTGAAAAATAAAGATTGTCTTTTCATGATACTTGTAAATATACTCAACACATATTTATTCAGCTTCTACTATGAAGTAGGTACTGCTCAAGCCGCTGAGATTTGGATGTGAATAATATAGACAAGGTCTTTGCTTTCAGAGAAAGTGCTAACATTTTAATGAAATAAGACATGAGCACAAAAACATATAATGGGATTTCAGAGAGTGGTCTGCAAATGCAATCAAGTATGGTACTGTGGTAGAGAGTAACTAGGGACCAAAGATGTGCTTCAGATGGGAAAGTCAATGAAAGGGTCTCTGAAGAGGTGTGTTTAAGCTGAGACCAGAATGAAGAGAAGGAGATGGTCAGGTGTAGGTCTAATGGAAGAGCAAAAGTAAAGGCCCCACGTCAGGGAAAAACTTGTTATATTTGAAAAATATAAAATATAGCACTGTTCCTGGATATCAGTATTAGAAGAGAGGAGAGATAAAAATGAGGTCATAGAGAAGTTGTAAATGATTCTATGGCAAAGATTTTGGATGTTATTCTGAGTAGAGGAAGAATGTGTTTATTCAGGGAATAATGTGAATGACCTAACTTACAGATTTTCACAGTCAAAATGAATATTAATTATAGAATCTAGGTGGTAAGTATATAGTTTGGTTTTGTTTTTTTTTTTTACCATATAGTCTCTTCACCTTTTCTGTATATTTGCAAACTTTCATAATCAAATGCTGAGAAAAAAGCCAATATGGCTATTGATATGGAAGAATTAGAAGCATACAGTGATCTAAGCATCAGATGATGTTAGTTTAAATGAGGATATCAGTGGGAGAAGTGGAGAGTTAGGCCCATCTCCCTCAGAGGAAAAGGTGTAGTGATCGTATTAAAAATTAAACTGAGATTATGTTCCTCCTCTAGAAAAAAAAAAACTGTCTAATGATTATTTTATTGCACTTTGAGTAAGTTCTTTCCATGGCTTAGGGTCACCCAGTAGAAGAGAAATCCATTAACAATCAGAAATGCCTGCCTTGTCAAGTTTGTCAAGAGTTGGAAGAGGAATGGGGCACCTGGGTGGCTTAGTCAGTTAAGCGTCCGACTTTCGCTTAGGTCATGATCTCACAGTTCGTGGGTTCGAGCCCGCGTCGGGCTCTGTGCTGACTGCCAGCTCAGAGCCTGGAGCCTATTTCGGAGTCTGTGTCTCCCTCTCTCTCTGACCCTCCCCTGCTCACGCTGTCTCTCTCTCTCTCTCCTAGAAATAAATTTAAAAAAAAAAAAAATAAGAGTGGGAAGAGGACTTCATGGGGACCAGACTGAGCCAGTAGAGTGTACTCTGAATTATGCTCCATTACTTATGAACTGAAGCAACACCATACCATCTGTCCAGGTGTATATGACTTGTTTGAATTCAGGCATGTTTACAGATACAATAAGAAACTTGGAAACCAGGTTTAGTCTTTGCCTACTTCCCTTTAGGAAAATCGCTTGCCTCAGCAGGAGGCCAGCTTCCAGGAAAGTCGTTCAGAGAACCCCTTAATACCAGTTTCTTGCTGCTAACTATTTCCTAGGAACACATACTTCATAGAAGGCACAAAAAATGAGGGACCTCTTTGAAGAGCCTCATAATCAAGCTCGAGAAGGTAGAGGTTATAGACTTTCTGCTTGGCTCCATCCACAGTCGGGTACAACTGGTACTTAGTAAAAACAACTCTGTGATGAGAAGGGCACCTGTACCAGGGAGAGCACATACATTAAAAGGTGGGGTTTTTTTCTTTGTTTTTTGTTGGGTTTTTTGTTTGTTTGTTTGTTTTTTGGCACTAAGAGCTGTAAGCCTCCTCTCACTCTTGCTTGCCTCAGCAGTATGCAGTCAAAAGATGTGCTAATACACATACAGCTTGGGTATATATCACATTTGAGGAGCCCTTAGTGGACTAAGTCCTTCTATAAATGTAACCTATATTTTTACCTTGAGCACTTTCAGAGAGCATAATGAATTCTCTTACAGAACTCATTAGATTTACCAGAGATTTAAGAAAGCAAAAAGCTGAAAGTAGACATGTTATGCCATAAAGGAAGTGCTGTAGCTTTAGTTGGGTACTCAGAGTTCAAGAGACTGTGTCACAGTGATGAACAGGTGTGTCTGACTTTACTCTCTCTCACTTAATACTGCACTACTGCATCTTTTTGTCTTGTAATTTGTAATTTGTACATAGTACACAGTGATCACAGCCTACCACCACTATTTAACAAGTCTTACATGCTTTATGCCTCTTTGTTTTTTCTCTCAGTGTGTTAGTCATGTTTTTTTGAGGGAAGAATTGCTCTGAAAAGCCAATTCCCCTCATGAGGCCTAGTAAATTGTCGCCTTCCTTTGATAGCTAATCCAGATTCAAATGTTGATCCTGATAGTTCAAGTCTCAGCTTAACATCCTTGTGAGTAGTAGTTGCTGAATGGGCAAGGCAATAGAGTCACTGTGAGGCAGACTACTTCAGAAGTGCCACAGAATAGAAGAACAGATGTTTTGGTTTCATTTAATCCAAACACAATGGGATCTGGGGAGGGAAAGTGAGTAGGAAGGAAAGGAGACCCTTTTGTTGAAGGAAATGGATAAACAGCTCCAAGTCTTTCTGGCAAAGAAATTGGATTGAACATGGCATTTATTCATTCAGAAAGAACTAAATGTCTGACCTAATCAGGAGTAAAGAATTAGGGAGAATTCTTTATAGGGTTTTCAAATTACAAGATTATCTGAATGAGGTTTACAGCTAACAAGGTTTATCATTATTCTGCCAACACACAAGTTATACACAAGTTTAGGGCCTCACTACAGAGCTCAGCTCCATAAAGCACTGACTAAAGGAAGGATCGATGAATGGATAAACATAAAGGTGAAGGAAGGACCTCATAATAAAATGAGTGAGCACAATTTCTGACCCTAAAATACAATTATTGGTATATTTTAGAGATGAAAATTAGAGCCGCAGTTCATTATTGTAGCCATATGCAGGAAACCAAGATTCATGCCAAAAGTCTCCCAACCTCATCTCTTCCCAGGCATCTCGGTGAAATGTCACATTTGCTTTGTCCAGAGTGAGCCAAGGAACTGTTAATACTGGAAACTCTGGATAATCAACACACATCAACTGCATGGAGAAACTTGGCCCTAATTGCAAACTCTTAGAGGCATTCAGTTGACTAAGGCCTTAACAGTTGGCTCTGGCTTACTGCTGCCTCTGTTTCTAAAGTCCAATACTCGTCCTCCACAGAAACCTCAACTGTTGCCTGTTCCACACCATCTACCACTTTACTGCAAGCTTTCATACTCATTGTTTTTACACTGAATTGTTGTTATGTCTGCATATGTTGTCTTTGACAATAGGTGGATAGAAGGTACAGTTAAATATAAAGAACTGGCTGCAGTTCTTTCAGATTTAAGCAGTATTTCAGATGTAAGCCTGTTATTTTCCTTGCTTTGTGACCCTAGGTGAGGAGCTAAGTTCTCCAAGCCTCTGGGATTGTGGTGAGGATGGAAAGATGCTTCTAAAAGTCTTAGGATAATGTTTGGCAGTTGTAAGCCCGCAAATGTTTATTGTCAGTGTTATAAGGTTTAAAGAATATTTTCCCTCTCTTTTGCATTATTCTATAATTGAATATAAAGGTAAGGACTCAGGTGCTCCAGCCCATTGTGTATTTCCTGTAGAAAACATTTTTTTCTTCTTTCTATTATATTTGTTTATAAATTCTGTTCTTTTGACATGTATTTTTTCAATACCCACACATAAACTTTGGAAGTTAATACATAGTAGTATTTTTACTAAAACCTTCTCTTCCCTCCCCCCATACCAGATTGTTACAACTAGGCCTATTATTATTATGTCTCCCTACAAATGAGCGAATTATTGCATCATGATAGCATTTAAGTCCAACAAATTTTGCCATATGATAAATAACAAAATTGTCTTAGGTATCAGTTTTGGCCTCTGAGTTCTCAGATAAGATAATTCAATACAAGAGTAAACTAGGTACTGATTACAATAATGATAGGAAGCACAAGAATGCCTCTGCCATTGTTTTATTTCCTTCTGTGAGGAGATCTATGTAGGTTAGAAACAAAGGGAAGCCTGTTTCTCTATATGACTCACTTCTATATAGTTCATGTAGCCATTTATGGCTTCTTTTGCTATTCTCTTTAATTGATTCCTTATTCAGCAAATAGAAGCAAGACACAATTAACCTTGTGAATAGTTCTTTAGGGGGGTACATATTCAGATTTGATTGGGTCTCAGTTGGGTCACTCTCATTGACCTGAAGGTCAGAAAAAGAACATGCTTGCTGCTTTTGGGTAAGTAATATTGAATTAAATCTCTTCAGAGACTAGTTTTAAGCCTGGAAAAGTCTTCTGGCTTAAACAGCAAGAGATAATTGGAGTGTCTAGTGGCATCAAGTGAGTGCAAATTAATATTTCGGTGTGTTTGCTTGCTATATGTTTTTAAAGGACTCCCATTGAAAGTGAGTTTAGTTTACATACAAGCTTCAGAGTTATCTATTGAGAACACTTGCAAGTAGCAGTTATAGCACTAATTACTGGACAGCCATTCTTTCAGGATATGAAGATCAGGTCACGTTTTCCTGACACATTAAACAAATATCTACACGAGTCAAGGTGTTTCAAAAGTTAAGTGCCTTCTGAAGACTTACATTTAATTGCAGTTCCATAGAGCAGTATTTCTTTTTTCTCTCTTGTTTTGAGATAAAGATATCCTCTTCTCTTGCTAAAGAATGAGTTATGAAATTTGGGGTTTGGAGGACAAATAAATTAAGGGCAAGAGGGATCCTTATGAATTCTTGGTGTACAAATGTCTGTGGAACTGCTTCGAATTGGAATGGCTTTTATGAAGTTTTTAGTCCCGTAGAGCCACCCACATTGTCTTTTCTTCACTCTGATTCTTCCAACTTGAAGAATGCTTTCCATTTATTAAAAAAAAAAAAAAAAAAAAGTTTCTCTGTTCATTTTTTTAACCCTGGCACATGTTTTAACCTTAAAATATTTCTATTATTCACAGTCACACTCTAGATACACAGTACTCAGAAAGGACCATCTCTAATTTAATTTATTTTCTTATATACCAAATTATAACCATGGGGCTTAATTTTTATATGCTGTTAAAGGTGGAATTATATGACTCCATTTATAGAAATTATCTGAAGTATTCAAATTTGGGGCACCTGGGTAGCTCAGTTAAGTGTCTGACTCTTGATCTCCACTCAGATCTTGATCTCAGAGTTGTGAGTTCAAGACCTGCATTGGTCTCCAAAACAAAAACAAAAACATAAAATAAAATAAAATAAAATAAAATAAAATAATCAAATACAAAGATCAGGAAAGTGAAATGATGGTTCCTAGGAACTGGGAAATGGGGACTCATTGTTTAATAGGTATGAAGTTTCAGCTTTGCAAGAGAAAGTTAGGGAGATCTGTCGCACAGCAATGTGAATGTACTTAACGCTACTGAACTGTATATTGATAATAATTTTATGTGTGTTTTTACCACAATTTTTAAAACAATCTATGGTAAGTTTTTGAGTCTTCCCTCTGTTCCAAGGATTGTGCTATTTATAGAAATTCTTTGATAAACATAAGCGTTTGTCCTGTATTCCTATCACTTTTCCCAGTATAGTGGGAAAGAAAAAAATATATATAAATACACACACATATACATGCATATATATGACACACACATATGTATACATATATTTTTCAAACTTGAGTAATTTAAAACCCATTAAAATTAAGAAGAAAAGTAATGAAAGTATGACATAAATTAATTTTGTATAATTTTACTCAAATATGTACATTAGTAAAACCTGATTGAACAAATAGTGTCTAACTTTTGGACAATTATAAAGCAAACACAAATTATAAATGACACTATTCTTCTATTTTATTTCCTTTAAATATGTGAACCCTTTTTTTGTATGACAATGTAGAGACATTTGTTAGGCCTTCACTTGGAAGAAATCAGTTTTACATTGTTTTCCCCATGATATTTTCTTTAGCACATGACAGTAAGTCCAGATGATTAAAAATGTAAATGTAAATCTCACCATTTAAATAGTACCACAGTACTTAATTATAAATACTCAACTAGATGATCTTAAAACGTTTACACATAATTTTTTAGATTATTAATGAAATAAAAACAAACTTAAAACATTTTCAAAAATAATTCAAAGACACCCTCTGAGAATACAAGGGGAACCCCAATTTGGGAAAAACCAAAGTTAAAATACAATATGGGAAGAGGTATACTAGAAATACACAAAGTGATATTGGAATATGCGACGATAATTTATTCTGCTAAAGGGCATCAAGGAAGGCTTCAGAGAGAAAGTGTCAATTAACATTTAAATTGGACTTTGTTAGCTGAGTATGAAATGCCAATGGGGTAAATGTGTGTATGTTGCCAAAGAAACAAATTCCAACAGTGGGAGTAACTTTAGCAAAGGCCAAGGCATGAGACAGAATGTGGTACATCTGAGGAAACAACTTGGAGTATATCTGGAAGTACAGCTGAAGATAGAACAGAAAGTTACAGAGGGCCAATTTATAAAGACTTTGATGCCATACTTAAGTATTTTGAACTTTATCTAATAGCAATGTGGCACTATCAAAGACTATTAAATTGTAAAGAAAAGGTTGATTATATTTGTGTTTTAGAAATATACTGAAAAAGAACTACGTAAGAATAGGTTTTACAGCAAGAAAATAATAACTGCCACCAGGAGCTACAAATAAACCTAAAAGATTTGTCAAGGCTGACAATAAATTAACTTAAAAGCAATTATTTTGTTTAAGGTGGAGAAATACTAATTTTTAAAAAATTTTTCATGTGTATTTATTCTTGAGAGAGAGAGAGACAGAGCATGAGCAGGGAAGGGCAGAGAGACAGGGAGACAGAATCCGAAGCAGGCTCCAGGCTGTGAGTTGTCAGCACAGAGCATGACATGGCGCTTGATCCCACGAACCTTGAGATCATGACCTGAGCCAAAGCTGGATGCTCAGCTGACTGAACCACCCAGGTGCCCCCTGATTTTTTTCTTAAGGAGGGACCAAAATTATAAAAGAAATTTTTGTATTACTGTTATCTACTTTTTGAAATATAGTAAATACCACAAAACCTTTCAAAATAAATAGCTGGAATTTCCAAATAAAAGGACTAAGAGGAAGTCTTATGTTTTTAAATATTTTTTGAGTGTGAGCAGGTCACTGAAATACAGATGTAGGAGAGATGAGGAACCCAAAATTTTTAGATTCCCAGTGCTGTGTTTTTCCCACTCAGTGTGATTCATGTTTCCTTCAAGAAGAGAAGTGAGAAGATCTATCTTTTTATGATAAGCCAAGTTGCAAAAAGCGCAGGCACGGGGATTTAGGTACAGGTCATAATAGATTGATTTTGGTTACAACATGTATTGGAAAGAAAACAGATGAAATAAAGATTCTCATACATTCTTTCGTGTAAAAGACATCACTTAGCTCTTGAGGCAGCCATTAAAAACTTGTTGTCACTCTAACTTCCTCAATATCCACAGATGACTTAAATTCATTATTTCAAAAATTGAACTCTTAAACTTTCCTGCCTCAAACATTGTTCCTCTTTCTGAATTTTACTTTTAGTAAATGGCATGTCTCTTCCCCCATTGACATTCCCTCCTGGTTGCTAAAATGATAATCCTAATAGTCCTCTAGAATCTACCTTTTCCCAGATTTTCTTGCCCAATTTCCTTGCTTCCATATTTATGGAATTCATCCATTCTGCCCTATAGTCACCACAAGCAACTCCCTCCACTTAATTTATTATTATCTTCAGCTTCTCTTCTTGCAATATTGTTGTCTCTAATCTTGCCTCCTTCTCACTGCATCCTTCACAAATCTACCATAATAATACTTTGACCTAAATGTAATCAATCCTTTGTAGTGTATTGGGACAGAATAGTTTCAGTCCCGTGGAGTCATGTGACATGGTCAATATCAAGCATGACATTTGCAGGCTGAAGATCCTGAGACAATGTCATTTAGCTTTTGTGTTTCAGTTTCTTTCACAGTAAAGCTGTGAGGATTAAGTAACATTTAGAACAATACTTGGTAATAGGCCATGCTCAGCAGTGTTGCTATGTTATTTATTTATTTATTTATTTATTTATATATATATGTATTTATGAATGTATGCATGTATGTATGTATTTCATCTCCTTATCTCCATCCCAGGAGAATCCAACATGGTAATCAAGACTTTTTGTAATCTAGCCACTGTGTCCCTCTCTGGTCTTATCTTTGTCCTATGACCTTAGGAATTGTGGGCTTCAGAGATAGTGATAGACCCATATTTCCCTGAATGAACCATGGTTACTCAGCCCTCTAGGCCCTTGCAAATACCCTTCTCTTTGAGTTTAATACCTTTTTCCTTTTAAAAATAATTCAATTTCTAGTGCCCTTCTTTGTTCATACTAAGTGTTCTTGGACAGCAATTTCCCACCCTAGCAGAACATCATGGCCTTAATGCTATACTCCTACAACACTCTCTGTACACCTCCATCATGACAGTTATTATACCATTTGATTGCTTATCTGTCTAATCAACCAAGCTGAACTCCCTAATGCCAAGACTTTGGGTCTTTCGCATATCTAAAATTTCAGAATGCAGGCCAAATATATCTTGAATGATAGTGGCATGAATTAAGTTAATAGATTTCAAAAATTTCAGGAGATCCTCAGAAGTCTCTCTGTGGAGAATAAACCATTTATTACTCATTTATGCAATTTAGAATAATAAAATTGGAGAACATGTATCAAGTATTTAAAATTAACCCCATTATTTTAATATTTTACCTATCTTTAAATTTAAGACTTCAAGTTGCTCCCTGGACACACTTGGTAGTTTTCATAGTTAAATATAATTGGCAAAGCATATAGTTTTTAAATGAGAAAAAATAGGCACACATTTTAAAAGAATAGATGTCTCAAACTATTTGAACACCAAGGAAATTTTGACCAGAAGTCTCTTGGAGGCCACCTAGAGAACCCAGAATGTTCTGGTAACTGATAACTGAGATTAAGTAAACTAATTCCACTGATCTCCTTTCTAAACTGGTCTATTATTGCTTTGGTTCAGTTTACAAAATAACTTTTAGTTTCGAAGAAAAGATTGTATTGATATTACCAAGGAAAACAGTTGGGAATTATAATTAGATTGTGGAGAGGAAATTATTATGATAATGCATCTTCTTATCTAGTATATTAGATTTCTATTTTCCATTTTTCACTTGTTCTTCATGGGTTATCAATTTTTTTCCCTAGCTTTCTTTCTCTATTTCTACAACATTCAGGGAAATCTCCCAAACAGCCTACACTGTGAGGAATTTATATTGTTCTAAAAGAAAAGGTTCTCAGTTAAAATTGGGACACTTGAAGTGCTTCACAGTCCGAAACTAATTTCTAAGGAAATGCTGAAATCATTTTGACCTCCTAAAGAGGATATGGCATGAAATGTGCATTCAGTCCTTTCTCTAGGGAAAGAATTTAGCATGGAACCCTATATATTTATTATCCTAGGAATCTGCAGTTTCTCTCTTTGTCATTCTTTGTGTGTGTGTTTCTGTTTCTTTGTTTTAAATTTATATGTGTACACACACATATAATGTGTGATGAAAGATTACATACATAATCTCAAAACCTCCCTCTGTATCATGTGCTACGGTGAAGACATATCCACTTATTCCTGAAAGACTAGACAGGTGATTCATTCTGGCCAGGTAAAACATCAAAATCCACTGATACCAGATTTTTTTAACCACTTTTCTTAGTAAGAATAATATCAGTCTGGAGAAGATGTAGTCACCTTGCCACCACAGGGTTAAGAGCCTGACTAAAAAGATAACAAGTTCAACGTAAAGAGAACTGTGACAGAAAGAGAAACAGAAACCAGTATCTGAGTTCTTCTATTACTTTATCCAGCAGTAGTCTCAGCCCCTTGAATTGTCAACTATATGAGCCAATAATTTTGGGTTTTCTGTTGTTTATGGAAAAAGGAATCCATACTGATAGATGAGTATTAGGTAGTTTCTTATAGGTTCCAAACCCTTCAACATCTGTAAGAGTCCCTCAACGAGATTTAAAACATAGATTATCAGTCCTCTAACAGAGATTTTGGTTCATTTGGGAGGGGAGAGAGGGAGAGAAAAAAACACTGAATTCCAGATTTTTAAGAAGCATCTTCAAATATTCTAATGTAGATAGTCTACATAAGACATATTGGAAAAGCTAATATAATGATTACCTGTTTTCTTTTTTAAAATTGTCCAGAGGCTCTGTTGAGAGAATATTTTAGACTAATATCAAATCCAAAATGAAAAGCAACTTGAATGTATATCCCTTAATCATTTACCTTTTATTTTTTAAAATATATATTTATTTATTTTGAGAGAGAGGAGTGGGGAAGGGCAGAGAGAGAGAGAATTCCAAGCAGGCTCTGCTCTGTCAACTCATCTCTGTCATGACCTGACCTGAAATCAAGAGACGGACACTCAACTGACAGAGCTACCCAGGCTTTCTTCATTTACCTTTTAAATCTCTATGCTTTTCTTTGATTTCACATCATTCCACCCACAAGGGTCCTAGGATAAATTTTTACAATATCAATAGTTCTACTGCAAGTTCTGAAAAACTAACTGTACTTCTACTTTAAAAGACTTAAATAATTTAAGACTTAAAGGTTATTTATTACTATTTTTTGTAAATATGAAGAGCAAGTCACTAATTTACCATCGGTTAAAATTTAGTATGAACCAGGTCATATGGTAGATTCCTTGTTCAGGTATCAAAGCCAAAGAAAATTTTATTGTCCAATGTTCTCGAGACAAGACTCAGATAAAAGAGTTTAAAAATGTTTGTTTGTTTGTTTTTAATTCAAGAAGAAAGGAAAGAAGAAAAAGGAAGGAAGACAGGAAAGAAAAATAAACTGAGGAAAAATGAAGAGAGCACTGTTGAAAATTAATTGTATTAACTACTGAATCTCCTAAGAAGAACAGAAAACTGTTTTTCTAGCAATTCCATTCTAGTCAGTTGAATTAATTCACTGATTTGGTCAGTGAATATTTGTGGAGTGCTAGCTATGTTCTAACCATTGTATTAGGAATAAAAGGATACATACACATGGTATTGCTTTCAAGTAGTTTACCAACTAATGGAGAAATAAACTCAATAGCTAGAATACATATATTCCATGTTGTGCTAGATACAGTCAGGGTTACAAAATGGAACTTTATGGTTGTAGAAGAAATGCACTTTTTATAAAGACACTACAGCTATATTAAATAAGTGATTCAAATAGTTACTAATTGGGTATACTTCAGAGAATTACCTTACACAATGGGATTGGTTTGGAGAAATTGTCATTTCAAAGGATAAAAATACAGAAAGCAATTTCTCTGCATTGGTTAATTGAAAGAGAACAACCTGAAACATACTTAGAAAGATCCACGAACTTACTTCTATGTCTTACAAAAACTGTATAAGTTCTCATAGAAACTCTGCTGTTTATGATAGTCACTGAACCTCTCTAAACCACAGTTTACTAACTTGTGAAAGAATGGTATAGTTTAGTATCTAAGGCATCTGAATGCCTTATATAACGTTCTTCATTCCTTTGTGTAGATATGTATTTTCATTTGGTTTTGTTTTTCTTCTGCCCAAGAACTTTCTTTAATATTTCTTGTAGTGTGGGTCTGCTGCTGCTGAATTATTTCAGTAGTAGTTGCATAAAAGTCTTACTCATCTTTGTGAGGTAGGTATATTTCCTGGGTATGAGATTCCAGGTTGACACT
The DNA here is from genome assembly GCF_003009895.1 of Hyaena hyaena. Classification (NCBI taxonomy): domain Eukaryota; kingdom Metazoa; phylum Chordata; class Mammalia; order Carnivora; family Hyaenidae; genus Hyaena; species Hyaena hyaena. The sequence goes on from NW_024081751.1 coordinate 205,808, forward strand.
GATTTGTTACTATTTTAAAGATTTTGTTCCACTGTCTTCTCACTTATGTTGTTTTCAAGAATAAATCTTCTGTCCTCCTTATCTTTGTTCTTTTATAAGTAATGTCTTTTATACCTGCTGGTTTTAAGAGTTTCTCTTAATTACTGGATGTTGGTGATGTTATTATGATTTATCGTTATGTAATTTTCTTCATATTTCTTGTATTTGGAATTTATTGAGCTTCTTGGATCTATAGGCTCATAGTTTTCATCAAACACGGATATTTCTACAAATAATTTTCTTCCCTATACTCTCTTAGGGACTCTAATTGCATGTATATTAGTTCAGTTAAGGTTATCTTATAGTTCATAGAATTTTGATTCACTTAACTTTTTTTTAATCTACAGATTTTTATAACTCATTGCTCTGCTTTCAGGTTCTCTAATTATTTCTTCTCCAATAACCAGTGTGCTATCAGGTACCATCTGGTGTTATTTTTGATCTCAGAAACCAGTGATTTCATCTCTAAAATTTTGATATAGGATGACTTTTATATCTTTCACATCTCTACTTTTTTGATAGATAATGTAAAATAACAAGTTTAAAGTCCTCCTCTGCTAATGCTAACGTTTGTGTCTGTTCTGGGGCAGTTTCAATTGACTAATTTTTCTCTTTTGGTCATATTTTACACTTCTTTTCATGTTTATTACTTTTAATTGGATCTCAAACATGTTTTACCACGTTGAGTTCTGGATATTTTTGTATTCCTATGAATATTCTTGGTGTTTGTTCTGAGATATAGCTCAGTTACCCAGAAACAGTTTGATCCTTTCAGTTCTTGTTTTTAAGATTTGTTAAGCAGATTATCAAGGCTATAGATTTGTTAGCCTACAGCTAATTATTCTCCATGACAGAGGAAAACCCTTCTGAGTATTTTGTATAAATCCTTGTGAATTTTGAGCTTTTTCCAGTTTGCCTTTTGGGAACAGGCACTGTGTGGTTTTTTTTTTTGGTTTTTTTTTTTTTTTTTTTTTTCTGTCTGAGCCCTGGGTACTGTTTCATCTAATCCTCTTCCTGGCCAGAGATAGTTTCCTTACACACACATTACTGCTTAGTACTGTATTGTTACCTACTATAGATACATGCTGTTTTTTCTCTGTGTGCAGCTCTCTCCCCTACGATACTCTAACTTACAAACTCTGTCCTCCTTAGTCTCCCTGAACTCTCAGAACAATCCTTAACTCATGCATGCTACTAGTCTTCACCTGGTTTCCTTCTGTCTGTACCATAGTCTGGTTACTTTTTCAAAGCAGTAAACTGGAGCAATTGTCAGTCTTTTACCCATCATCACCTGGTATCAAGTGTCCTGAAAATCATTATTTCATACATTTTTCTTCTTTTCTTTATGTTTCTATAGGAGAGTAATTCTGGTCTCTATTATTCCATCTTGGCTAGAAACAAACATTCTTTAAGGGTAAGTTTTAAATACCAAAACACATTTACTCCCAGGGCATTATAGGATGCATTTTCATGTTTCATATTCCTAGGAGGTCAGAGAGTATTCCCCTTTTCTGGTTCTCAGGACAAGTGTCCCTGAGGAGGGAGATCTCATTATTCAGATAGCCTCTAGAGAAGATAGTAGTAGCATAGCATTTGGTGGCTTGTGTGAGCTTGCTTCTTACCAAGAATAGCACATATTTTTGGGACCTTAGCCAGTGTTGTTTTACACTATAGCCTGCTGATTGCTGTAATTGGTTGAGTTGTCTTCTAACTTCTCAAATGATTCATTCAAGATACATATGATACATATATGTAGGGTTTATTTTGATTGTACATAGTTCTACTAGGTATTAGCAGAATATTGAGAGAATGGAAACATTACTTCTTGATTTCAGAAGTTGAAAGTGTGGGGGATCATAGAATTTATTTCATTAAAAATAATAGAAAATTAAGAAAAAGGCTAAATTAAAATCAGCCAGAAACTTCATTTTAAAAATTTAATGGAACTACTTTATTTTTTTAATTGAATATATTAACTTAAAAATATAAATTTTAAATGCTTAGGACTTGGTGTAAAATTGACCATAGTCTTAATGACTTACATTTACATCTGAATATATATACATGCTTAAATACATATACATAATTTTCTTGTATACACATATATGGATAAAAATTTTTCCCCAGGAAATTTTATGTTTGTGTGTGTGTGTGTGTGTGTGTGTGTGTGTTTTACTCTGATTAAAACTGAAAGATTGCCTTCCATAAATAATTGTTCTTGGATTATATTACAACGTATATAAAAAAAATAATGCCTGCCCTTCTTGAGCCATCAGGTCTGGTGTGAAAATATTTACTTGAGTAATAGAATCCACTACACATTTTTAGTTGGTTTACTATTATTATTAATAAATATATAAGGATAAGGTCACAATTATTAATTTGGAACTACTTAACTAAATTGGCAGTCTAAATAATAACTATTCACTATGAATCGATAATTATATGTAATTAGCTTATTACAAAATAGAAGTGTGAATCCTCCATGTCAATGTCTTAAGAGACCAAATGAGAACATTTACTTTCCTAAATAGGTTTGTATGCCAATGATGTATAGTAAATACTCCATTACTTAGAGTTTTGTGTTAAGAGCTAATATCATAAACAATTACCTCCATTTTGAGAGAACTGGCCTATAAGTAGATGGATTTCTGTATATAGCCCTGTAAATATTTTTGACAGGGGAAATAGAATTAAGTAAAATTATATTGTGAACTCACCAGAAAGGAAGCATGTAGGAACAAAATGAATAATAATATAATAGGAGCAAAGTTTCATGACTAGTGTTTTGGATGTGTGAGATGAATCTAGACCATACTTCTTTTCAATTTAAGTGTGGAGAAGCAGACATTTTTGACCATAATATGGACAAAACGTGTCAAGAAAAACCCATAATATTGCTACAGATCCTTGTGGGGCTGTTACCCAAGGAGTCTTTCTTTTCTTATTAATATTCCTAACTTATCTTAACTGTTGTATGGACAATACCCTCAGGGACTATGTCTTTACTTGCATCTGTTACTCTGATTGCTAATCATGGAATAGAGAACACAAAGTGATAGAAATAGACCCATTTGCTCTTTTTCTTTCAGAGTATTGCCAACAGTAATATAGATAATAATCTGAACAAAATAGGGTTGTTGCAATTTATTGGACATGCCTCAGTAATGCTTCCTATGGGCACAGAATGAAATAAACCAACAGTCTGCATTTTAAACATTGAGGTTTCCTAGTAATGGCAGATACGGGTAAATAGATCATATCCTCTTAATGAGGACATATTAAACTTTAGCTCTTCTGCCTGATCTACATGCATTGTGTGCCCATTTGTTTGTTTTGTTTTGTTTTTAGCATTTCCTAGTGCTACTTATGAAGAAGCGAGTTGTGAAATCATTAAAAAGAACTTTTGCTTGGAAGCTGATGTAAGATACATAAACCTTTGAGCTACAGAATTAGTGTGGAAAATTCAGGGAATCTATACCGTATATGTTCAAACTCCCCTCCTTAGTTTGTTACTCTAGGCTGCCTTAATGAAAATTTGTCTAAAATGTTCAGTTAACTCTTTTTCTTCTCTGCATGGATCAGTTGGTATCTGTCAATATCCTGTGTAAATTTCAGTAGGTAAGAATTTCAGTGAAGCTGTATCCCCATCAGGAAGTATTATGAAAATGTGTTTTAGACACAATCAGAGCGGTTGTCCATTTCTTCGTATTTCCAGAGTTTTAAATTATAAGAAATATCTTTAAAAGGTAACAAAAAGGCATTATTAGTACTCTTTTATAAAATTAAGTCACCTGCATTACTCAAAAGAAAATTTGATGCCCCATTTATTGATGCAAGAAATATTCTGAAACTCAATTCTGTGTGCATATTCTAACCATCATAGTGGAAACTGAGAACAGTAGACTCTTGAAGCAAAATTACTTGGATGTGTGTATGAAGCTGCTATTCTGATATTTATGTTGCTATGTTTTCAGAGTTCTAGATGGCAGAATGACCATCTCTATATCAACCAAGAGAAAAATAGCCAATCCAGAAATTATCAAACACAGTAACATTTCCAGTATCTGCTTATAATGTAAAATAATCTCTCATTTTGAATAAAATTCAGAAAAAAATGTTTAACACACTTTGTACCAAATAAGATTCAAACATCATCTGTAGAATGCCAGGAAATTCATCGTCACTAGTAAATTTGATTAAATAGAAGCTTTTAGAAGGAGGCTTGGATGAACTTATTCCACTATGCAATATAAACCAGCCATTTATATTCAATAATAATTAAGGAATCCTCCCCCAGACTTTTTTTCAAGGTTCTCTTTGACTCCTGCATCTTCAGTATTTTATGATGGCAAGCTATTGCATGTATATATCCATAGAAACATTTCAGACAGCTATGAACTTGGCTAGGAAGCAATCCAGGGAGAGAATCTGTTGAACTATGAAAGTATAGCATCTTTATTTTAGGTATTTTCTTTGGAGTAATTGAAACACCATTTATTTTCTCCTTAACTTTCATTTAGTGAGGAATTTTATTAAAACTCTGCCTTCCCACTCTCTGAGATATATGTTTGGAATTAAGCAGTAGGAAAACATTCAGCTGTTTCCCAGCATCCAGTAATATATACTCTCTTCAAAGAGCCTGGAGCCATGGGGCCCAAGCACAGTATACTTGGTACATAAATACATTTCAGCCTAAGCATTGAAAATGAGCTCATCAAGGGGTGCCTGGGTGCCTCAGTCGGTTAAGCGTCCGACTTCCGGCTCAGGTCATGAACTCACGGTTCATGGGTTCGAGCCCAGTGTCTGGCTCTGTGCTGACAGCTAGCAGAGCCTGGAGCCTGCTTCTGATTCTGTGTCTCCCTCTTTCTCTAACCCTCCCCTGCTCACACTGCCTCTCTTTCTCTCTCTCTCTCAGAAATAAATAAAACATTAAAAAAAAGAAAATAAGCTCATTAAAAGTTATGGATAAATTATTAGACAAGTTGATAAAGAAAAATCTTTCTGAAAATTATCATAAGTCAGGCAGGGATATGAACGACTTGAGAAATAAATATATGATAGTCTCTGTCACCAGCAAATCAGTGATGCAGATATTGACATCAACTAGGTGAAAGTTACCCCTGCTAGCAAATTTTGTAGGGAAAATGGGACCTAGCATTTATTTAAGGCAAAAATAATTAGACTTTTAGAGACATGTTATGCTTTCTTTTCACGAGTGACCTCAAATTAGATTCTGTGGTCTGTGGTCCTCTGGAAAAGTATCAAGAGGAAATTGACACAAACTATGTGGAATCCAGGACCATATGAATTTCCCTTTAGAATTAGAGTCATATTGATAAATCGTAAGAAATGTACTGAAAAATTGGTTTCACCTTTCAAGAAATTTCAAGAAAAACATCACTTAGGGGAGGACTGTTGACTGACTTAAAATTGATTTGACCGTATAGGTTGACAATATTTATGTTATTATAAATTAATTATCAGATGGATTCCTAGGGTCAGACTGTGAAGGGTCTACATGTCTATGAGAGTGAGAGCTGATGGGTGGAGTTAGCTGAAAAGTAGGAAATCATTTTGTTTTGTTTTAACTTTTTTTAGGAGATTTTGAAGTGTCTGTACTTTATTATCTTTAAATATCCTGGTAAATATCTTCCAAAGAATGAATCCTTGTTTCCTGCGAGAATGGGTAATGAATGTATGCAGAAACAAGAACTTCCTTTGGAGGACAGCCTCTGTTTGTTACTCAAGTGCCATTTTGATTTTCTATCCACGCTGGGCTTCCCCCACCCCCCAATGCTCATTTGTGATGGTAAGTAGATATTCAAAATAATTTTGACCAACAAGACATGTCTTCACAATATGCTGATGCTTCCATGAATATAAAAAGACATTCTCCTGCAGGCAGTTGCATTGGTTTTAAAATGCTAGAACTATCCATTTTGAATGTAATTATGCAAAATAAATGAAAGAAATCTACCCTGCTGATATTTATGTAACAACTTCTAGAATAAATCTTCTGATTTACAAATATACTGGGACCATTAGCTAGAAGCCACACCACATCATTATTTCACAGAACTTTAGGCAATTGTGATGACTTTTTCCAAATCAGCATTATTTTGCAAAGTAAAATAAAACAGAGAAAACCAATTGACTTTTTCCCCAGCATTTTTGAAGAAAGCTGCTTAGAAATCAATGGAGGTTGTGCTTTTAGAAATATTTTTAGAAGTGCATTTTATTTTTTGAAACTGTGATTCTTTTTCCACAATTCATCTTATTTTTTATAGCCACTTAATACTCTTGAATCATATTTAACTTCCCTGGGAAACTGTAAAGAATGGGTTGAAATCCATAATTGTATTAAAGCTATGGGTCCCAGTAACAACAGCTATTGCACAAGTGCTGGTGAATGGCTGGTCATGAGGTATAAAAGCAGAGAGAAAGTGAGATTTTCCCTGCTTGCTTTTAAGTAGTACCCATCTAGCAAGGGAGGGTGAGGTATTTGGGGAAAGAGAGAGACAGAGAGGTTCTGTCCACAGAAGTGTCAGTCGTCAGATTTGTCTATAGTCAAAATTGCATCACAACATGTACAACCTGAGATATTCCATCTCAGCTTTCCTGGGGAGTATTTGTGCCTTCTTGCCCACTACTCGTGTATTTGTTGTCCTGCCCACTTTACAAATGAAACATCTTTGTTATATCCTATTCCTTTAACATCTTAATTTTATGCCAGATAGTCAGCATTTTGTTTGATCAGATACTCCCTAATTATGTTTTTTAAATAATGGGTGACATATTAACATGTTTATAAGAAGTTCTTAAGAAGCAGTGTCTAGATTCAAATGAATGTCTCCAGGAGTACAAATCTCAAATGCAACTTTGTGAGTAAAGACTCTTGCATAGATGAGGCATTCCTTAACACTTTAGTCTCACCACAGAGAATGGCATTTTATAACTCTGAATAGATAGCCCTGGAGATGACAAAAGAGGTAAAAGGAAGGAGTCAGGGGTACACCTTTAACCTCTTTTTTCCCTTCAGGTTATGCAAGGGCGTGTGGGGGTGTATGTGTATATGTTATATATATTCAAACATTTTATTTAAAATTCCAAAACATTCCATTCCTGAAATATAGATACTAAATATTAATATATATGTTTATATTATATTTAATATAAATTTATATTACAATATAAATATATTAATATATGTATATATGTACTAAATACTAATACTACATAAAAATATTCTAAATATTTTTATTGATATCTCAGAGTTTTAAAATCAGCTAAAAAATCATAAAAATTGAGAATATCTAATATAAAGAAGAAATCCAAGAAAATATTATTTATTTCAAGTAAAATTAAATGTCCAATTTCCCTGGTCGTAAGAAAGACTGGGTCGAAATAACTGTCTATTTCAGTTAAATCAGTTCTTTGGGATGCTAAGGTAATGAGAATAGTAAATATTTTATTTACTTCCTAAAATAACCTTCAGAACAACTCTCAGGACAAAATTGAGATAGGTGCTGCCACTGTTTGCCCCACCCTTCCCGCCCCCAAATGAGCACACTGAGGCACAGAGGTTAAATAACTTGGCCGAGGTCACACGGCTGACAAGTAGTAAAGCTAGGATTCAAAAACAGGCAGTCTTGCTTCAGTGATCTTCCTTTAAAACCATACAAGACTCTAAGTTCTCAAGCAGTGCTTCTCACACTTGAGTGCATAAAAATGGCCAGGGAACTTGTTAAAACATGGACACCCCAGAGATTCTGATTTGATAGGTCTGGCTGAATTTTTCCTTACTTCTTGTTTTATGTCTAGCATCTTGTCATTGGTTTCAGTTGGGGTGTAATCTTTTCCCAAGATGACTGATGGTGGGACATGTTTCCCTTTCTAGAGAAAACTTTCACCTTCATGTGTGTTTTGCCTCATGCGGCCTCAACAGGATGATCTGTGAATGAGCTAACATTTATACATCTCCCCAAATCTGAATTACTTAGCCATGTCCATGATAACCTTGTTCGAAGAAAACCCACCTCCCAAAACATAAGCCAGCTTTCTTCCTCACAACCCCCCACCCAACATCTGGCAGAACTTACTGACAATTTGCTGTGGTTTGTAACCTGTCATCTTTTGGATTTTTCAACCAGTTTGGGAAATGGAAATTTAAAACAAAGAAGGAGCATATCTCCCTGAACTGAAGAAAGTAACTCCTTGAGCACAGGGAAAAACAGCAACAACACTAATAAGCAATTCTATAATTGGTTTATCTCATTTGACATTTTTGTAAAGAAAATATACAGATAAGATTGCTTAAAAACAGTTTTTAAAATTATACTTTAAATCTTTATAGCAATAGGCTTAGTGGACAGCTTAACTTACACATTCTATTCCAGGGAGAGTTTGTTTATTGTGTGTGTTTATTTTTAGGTTTCTGATATAGAGCTGTAATAATAAGCCATGTACTCTATTAGATTATTAAAACATCATAGTATCTTAGTTTCATTCCTAAACATTAGATAGACACACGTCGAGCTCCTCGCAGTCAGTACACAGCCTGCTTCGGATCCTCTGTCCCCGTTTCTCACTGCCCCTTCCCTTTTTCTTCTTTCTCTCTCTCTCTCTCTCTCTCTCTCTCTCTCTCTCTCACACACACACACACACACACACACACACACACACAATGACGAAACTTGAAAAACAAAAAATTAATGATAAACTGTGTAGAAAATTTGGCCTTTTCATTTTGACTTTTTCTAGATTGATTTGCCTTAATAGGTGGTTTTGGAAAACCCTTGTTAATGAGAACCCACAAATATGGGTGGTGAACTCCACAAGTGTCCCTGAGCCATTCCTACCTGTGCCTCGGGGAGGGATGTTAGCAGACAAGGTAGAGGTGGGAATGTAGCATCTACCCTCCTGCACTCCCAGATGCCCTTGGATGCATCTTTGGACCCACTGCCCAGAGCTATCCTAAAGTGCACAACCGTGTCAGCTTTCTCTTTTCAAAAATGAGAACAGCTTTATTTATTTATATATTTTTGAGAATAAAAGCAATGTACCTAGGTATACATACGTATGTCAGGAAAATAGAAAGAAGTGCGTGGAATGAGGAGCTGCAAAACCTAGTTTGCTCACTTCCTTACTGATTATATACAGATATAAATACCATTTTCTCCTGAAAAATTAAAAATCTGATCTCAGAATTTCATGTCTTATGGCTTTTTATTTTAATTTGTATAATCAATGGTATTTTAAAAATACTTTTGGGCTTATGTTATTAAAAGCACATATTAAAAAAATAGACTTAGTTCTCTCCCAATCCAAAGAACACGTGACCTTGGAAGGTACCTGTGGATCTTACTGACAGATATATTCTACTGTAACTCTCTTCTAATATTTTTTAACATGATTTTTCTCTATGGAATGCAATGAGTATATACAATGTACCTGTCCTATATTTGGAGGAAATTTTTCATAGTTCCTCCATTAAAATACCTAGCTTTGTCTCTTCAAAAGTGGCTTAGGGTCTTGGTAAATAATATTGGCTAAATAATTTGATTTACATCTAGTGAAAGTACTCACTTGATCCTTATCATCAGACCTATCCTATGCACCTACTTCTTGGTATAGTGTCTGAGGTTTACTTTATGACTGCAGTGGACCATCCCTAAACCTTCTGCCTTGTGTTATAACACAGAATTAAAAATAAAAACCTTAGTTCACTTCTTTCTCTCACTTCCCATTAGAATTCACCATTTTGAGTGTCATGACATATCTCTCTTCGTCACTCGCACAACAGACAATGAGTATCTGCTATCCTACCTAGCCAGTTATCAATCATAAGCAAAACCCAGTGGAAATACATGGTCCACATTTCTTGTTTTCTCTATATTCTGAAGACTCCATTATCTGACACTTAAAACATCAGCTTCCCTACATTGTCCTAATCTAAATATCATATTAAACTGTTTCTCTTAATGATGCCATGATTCTGCTGGAGTATACAAGTTCTCCTACAATCGTCCTTGATAATTCTTAAGTATAGCCCAGCATATGAAAATAAGCCTGTGCTCAAATAAGAAAAAGAAAAAAAAAGAAGGTAGGACTCTTGTCTAAGGAAAAGTCTCCAAAAAACCACCACCACCACCACCACCACCACCAAAAACTTCTGTGTTCATTTAGCTCTTTGGAAATGCTCTAAATGTCCAGAGAAATAATTTGGAAACCTGTTCTTAAACATGTAGCAGGAGGTTTTTACAAAATTACTAATGTGGAGGTAGAGTTTCTTTTTACACTGAAAGCTACATTCTAGGCTGATGAAACTAATTTTTCTTTCACTTTGCATTTCTCTCCTACCAGTGGCTATAGGGGAGGAAAAAACTCATATAAAACAAACTCAATATACAAGTACTAATGGACTCAGTAACATTTAGTATTGGCAAATTGCTGAAAATTTGTCAGGTAATGTGATTTTGTTTTCAATTTATGCCACTGAAAAGTAATGTAATGTCTAATGCTAGGAAGAGGGGAAAAAAAACCTATACTCCATAAAACTATATTACTATATATGGGTTTGGCATTTGAGAAGCAAATGAGAGCAAGTTGCCCTTTTCTGTATTTCTTAAACAGTGTGTAAAGTTGTTAGATTATACTGTAACATTTTAAGAAATCCTTTGTGCTATAAGAAAATTGCTTTCAAAGCATGGTGATGTGTACCAAATGTAAAGCATGTGAGTGAGACTCACATGGCAATATAAGGCGTAAAGCCCTATTGAGTTCAGAGAATAGGAACATTCAGTGATCAATAATTAGGCCAACCTGGGATTTTAGTTTCTTGACCAAGAAAAAGAAAAATAGTTAAATTCTCGATACTGCATGCAAATACAACTCTTAGTAATGCAGATTTAAATCAAGTACCTACTTAGGGCAATTCTGTATTCTTAAAACACTGCAAATGCAAACTCTTTAAGATGTATCAAACTAATACGTGATATTTCTTTTCATCTTCTTCATTTCTTTTCCTTCTAGTTTTGTGTCATCTTTCCTTATGCAAGTTTTTCAACTGATTTCCCGGATCTCAAAAATGTTAACTTTCCACACTGACCTTGTATTTTCTAGTTCATGTTTAAAACGCTTTGCCTTGACTTTAACAAATTTGTTAACACATTTTGAATTTTTTCAAATTAACATGGTGTGAAGGGTATGCTTTCCTATTCTACTCTTTTCCAATTTTTTCCCCACAGAATTATCTCTTGGGTTTATTTTCTCCTCTTATGCACTAATACTTTTGTCATGAACATTTCAATCAAATAAAAAGAAACTATCTAGGGGCACCTGGGTGGCTCAGTCGGTTAAGCGTCCGACTTCAGCTCAGGTCATGATCTCACGGTTCGTGGGTTCGAGCCCCGCGTCGGGCTCTGTGCAGACAGTTAGCCAGAGCCTGGAGCCTGTTTCAGATTCTGTGTCTCCCTCTCTCTCCGACCCTCCCCTGCTCATGCTGTCTCTCTCTCTCTCTCTCTCAAAAATAAATAAAATATTAAAAAAAGAAAACTATTTGAACACACATTATTTGTGTGTTCCTTTCTTTAGACTCCTGGTATGCTTTTTTTACACTGTCCATTTTCATATACTAAATAAATTTTCTGTGTTTTACCGTCCCTAGGTCACCTCAAAATATAGTTATAACAATATAGGAATTTAAAGTCCAGTCATGAGTACAGTCTGGGGAGCTCCATGTTTAATAGTAGCAATAGTTGATGGTGTTTTATATTTTATTTTATTTTTTTAATGTTTCTGGATTTTTTTAAAAAAAAAATTAGTTTGTTTCTTTTTGAGAGAGAGATTGAGAACCCCAAGCACGCTCCACACCATCGGCTGGGCTCAAACTCACGAACCGTGAGATTAGGACCTAAACCAAAATCAAGAGTAGGATGCTTAACTGACTGAGCCACTTCGATGCCCTGTGTTTTACATTTTAAATATTCAGTGTATATAGAAGTACCAGATACTGCTCTTGACCGGTTGGCCCAAATTTCTACTTGTCGCTAGTTGTTATTCTTAATAATAATATTTCAGTCATCCATATTTGTAGGATTTTATTCTCTTTAGCAGCTGATTCTCCTTGAATTTGTTTATTGCTCATATTTTTATAATCCTTTTAAAATTTTAAATCATGTTTTATATTGTTTCCAATTTAGTAGTGTTCTTTGTACCAGCATCCCATCACAATTTACTTCAGAAAGCAGATAAATAATTGAGAAAGGTGCCCTTCTCAGCCATTCCTCTTCTCGGTAAGCTTTTTTCCTCTAGTCCCTTTCAGCTTTCTGTTGGCCTTTTATCTTTTGAAAAGCATTTCTGCAATTTCCCTATTGCTCTTTGACTTACCATTCAAGCAAGCATTTGTTTCCATGTGTTTCTTTTCCGTTTTTGAGTGAGATGTGTATCTCACCTTATTCAGCTTTAAAAAAAAAAAAAAAAAAAAAAAGTCTTCCTGAAGCTTTTCATTATTCATTTTCTTTGCAGAATTCAATCACTTGTTCTCATTTGTATGTTTCAACTTATAACAGTGGATTGTTAACTTAATTCTTCAGCATCACCCAGAATCTTTTCATCTTTGCCTTGTTTTTCAACCATTTTGGGGGGTTTGCACTTTTGTCATTTGCCTTTTCAGAATTTCATATTATCCTTTTGCCATGTTTCAATTTCATGCTACACTGAAGTTGTGACTCTTCTTAGGTCCCTTTTCTTTTTGTCATTATTTACTTTCCTTTATCTATTCCTGTTCTATTTCAGCTTTTCATCTGTTACCATTCCAAAATTACATGGACATTTTCACCATTGTACAAGTTTTTGTTACCTTTTTTCACCTTCTTCTTTGTTCTTGATATGAGTTCTGCTGCCGCTTTACTTACAATTATAATTTAGAATTTTTATGGAATTATACTTAATAGTCATTATAACTTCACTTACTCACACTTTAATTTCCCACTTATATCTTAAAATCAAATTTTATCTCCTTATATTTTATTTTTATTGTAACTTACTATTTCATATTCTCTTAATATTTTTTCTAAGACTATTTTAAACTAATTTTACTGCCCAGACAATTCTCCTGCCATTTATATTTTATTTATATCTCTTCTTTTGTTTAACATGTAACACTTAGCCTCTGGTGTTAATGTTGTTTCAAATTTTACTACTTTGATTCCATCTGTTGCTCTCTCAAATGACACATGTATTAATAAGAATAGACATATTTTAGGTTGGAATCTGTCTAGCTCTTTTGTATTTACACTGTGAAACAATGAAGACATATGAACTATTTATACTACCAGTGTCATTTAAAATATACCCACTAAATAGACCCTTTCATTGTATGTGCAATTATGTTTTAGATGTAACTTCTTATTCATTGGCCTATAACAAGAAAAATTCCCTGAACCACTCAGTATTTCTGTAATATGCTATCAGAAAAAACCTGTTGAGGAAGAATTAACATTTGTAGCATCAATAGATATTTTTTCTCATGAGTATTAAAAAATAACTATTAAATGTTTTAATAGCAGGATCTCCTTTTCCTAAAACCTTGAGATTATAACGTTGGATTTCAAAACCACTTTATTGAGAGCATATGTCATGTGAAGGCTATGTTGTCATTTATGGAAGAGGGATCCGAAATTCAAGAAATTTAAGTGCTTCTATGTTTGTTTGTATCCTAAGTCTTAGCTGTGTAGATGTTTCCTCATTAAGTACCAATCCTTCTTCTAAGATTTAATTATCTTCAATGTTGTTTTTTTCTTTTATGTTTATTTATTTTGAGAGAGAGAGAGAGAGAGAGAGAGCGTGCATGTCCATACATAAGCAGGGGAAGGGCAGAGAGAGAGAGAGGGAGAGAAAATCCCAAGCAGGCTCCACGTTGTCACAACTGAATGATCTCACAAAGCGCAAGATCATGACCTGAGCTGAAATCAAGAGTTGGAAGCTTAACCAACTGAGACAGCCAGCCAGGCTTCTTCAATGGTGTTTTAAATGACCTTTTGCTTCTTTTAAAAATTTTATTATCTAGTTATTCCTAACTGATATATGGTTTGGTTTTTCCTGCTTTTGAATCTTACAGAGAAACGAATCACCCTGTATGTATTCTTTTATGACCTGCATCTTTCTCAGAATAGTGTGTGTCCTAGATTCATCCATGTTCATGTATGTAGCAATAATTGGTTTCTGGTTCACTGGTGTATAGTATTCCACTGGATGGAAATCTATATGTGTTTGGACACTTGTCTGATTTTTTCCCTCTTTAGGACAAATTTCTAGAAGTGAGATTGTTAGGTCAAAGATAGGCCTGTTTTAAAAACTTTTGATATGTATTAAAATCTTGTTGTCTCACTTTTGTATTAGAGTTAAACTTCTAATTGTTGCTGAGAACACCTATTTCTCTCCCATTTCACCAACACTGTGATTTTGCATTCTTTCTAAATTTTTCACATTAAATACCAAACTCATTCTCATTAATAATTAGTTCCTTACAACATGGATGAAATGTCCCACAAAAAATTGGTGTATTTAAGCATGAAGTTAAGATGTTAAGGTTGTTTGATAATTTCTCCCTCAGGGGAATACTATTTAGATGTAACTAATGAATCTATAGTAACTTGAACATTATCCTCAAAAGGAGACTATCAGACCTTGGGCTCTTACTCAAAGAGCCCACAATGTAGTTTTGAGATACAGCAATTTTGTTCAATTTTAAATTTGTGCGTATAAAACTCGATTGCAATGTGTGACTGGCATCCATTTTCTGGCTAGATCTGCCTTCTGCTTTCCTCTATCATACTTTGACCCTTGGTAAGTAAGTGGCATCTTTCCAGAGAAAATGATTAGATCAAACAGCTGGTTTGTAATCAGGAACATTCAAAATAACAGCTTAGCATTCCTATTAAATCTAGGAGAAAAAGAAATATATATTGATGATGCTAATGTTTGGGGGGCATTGATAGAATTTTTTTATTTTTTTTAAATATTTTTAATGTATATTTATTTTTGAGAGAGAGAGAGAGAGAGAGAGAGAGAGCAAGAACAAGCTGGGGAGGGACAGAGTGAGATGGAGACAAAATATGAAGCAATCTCTAGGCTCTGAGCTATCATCACAGAGCCCTACATGGACCTTGAACTCACAGACTGTGAGATCATGACCTGAATTGAAGTTGGACGCCCAACCAACTGAGCCAACCAGATGCCCTGATAGATTTTTCTTTCTTAAAAACTTTCTTTTGCATGTATCTCTCAATATTACATTGCATTTCTTAAGTATATTTATTCTTCAATTCCTCTTCCTTCATATGACATTAAATTATACCCTTAATTTTGCTTTTATTAATCCTTTCCTGGTTATTTTGAAACTCATTTTCAGAAAAAGGGTCCAGATACTAAGTTATCTGAGAAAAGAAAATTTGAGAAGACATTGATTCTTTATCTTGTCTTCCTTAGAAATCTTAGGGAAAAAAGAAAGGAAGTGTGACAGAAGCAATCAGCCTGGACCTTTCCCTAGGTAAGGATGAAAGTGAGGTTTATAGATCTTGATCTTTTGCTTTGACTATTAGATTGAAATTTTTCTTAATCTACGGTTGACATGACTGAAAAACCTCCTGTACAGATAAGTCTAGTATTTGACTCCTTCCAGCAGGTAGGAAAGAAAAATAGTAAATAATTATACCTCTAATCTCTATGAATTTCTTCTCCAAAATTACTGTGAGGAATGTTTACACAAAATTGCCACTTATTTGTTAGTATTTATATTTTAGCCAAATAATAAGATGCCTCAAAAATTAAAAAAGAACTATATTCACATTTTAAAGTACTTTGCTATCATTTAATTTTGATGTACTAGCTGTTAATATATAGAGAAATCTCCAATAACTTTGCCTAAACTGATCAAATTTATGTTGGAAAATAATGAGCTCCAAGCTCCAAGCTGTCAGCACAGAGTCCATTGCAGGGCTTGAACTCACAAACCATGAGATCGTGACCTGAGCCTAAGTCATACCTAACCAAGTGAGCCACCCAAGTACCCCAAAGTTTCAGTTTTTTAAGTAGACTCCGTTAACCTACAGAAGACTACATAAAGTTAAACTTTATTTTGCACTAACCT
Organism: Hyaena hyaena; assembly: GCF_003009895.1. Taxonomy (NCBI): domain Eukaryota; kingdom Metazoa; phylum Chordata; class Mammalia; order Carnivora; family Hyaenidae; genus Hyaena; species Hyaena hyaena. The sequence goes on from NW_024081751.1 coordinate 222,000, forward strand.
TTGGACTAAGGGAACGAGTTTAGCTAGGTCTGGAATTTTTGTCGTGTATGTATACACACTAAGTGATCTTATCCCATTGCATACTTTGACCCTTAATTCTAATTCTGGCTTCTTTGCTTGCAAACTTTGTGATTTTTAGGTGAGATGCTTATATAAGTCCCAATTTCCTGACCTGTGAAAAAAGGATAGGAATTATGAGTCTGTGATGAAAATTGATGTAAAAACCTATAACATAGTGCCATGCACATAGGTATCCAAGCATGTTAATTTCTTAGCTTCAATAATTAGATATACTGTTAATATATTTTTTCTCTAAACATGTGCCCCAAATATCTGGTTTGATTAAAGTAAAACCAAATCAGCAAGATTACTTAGTATAAGCCTTGTGGTAGATATAGTATAAAGACACAAATATCAACATGGCATCAACTCTACCTATAAGTGACTAACAGTCTGCAGGTGGAGAGTAGGAGAGAAATAAAAATCCTTATAGTTTTGGCATAATGCAAGTGTTTATTAAAAGATTTACAAGTGGGCTCATACTTAAGCTAGAATTGCAAGAATGAGTAGAATAAAAGAGGAAAGTGTTTGTGATATAGGAAACTATTTCTAAAAGCACACAGAGGCAGCCATGTGTGAGAGGTCTTTGGGGATTGGCAAACCCCCAAGTATAGCTGGACCGTGATGTCTGTGAAATTTTTAATAACAGATTATTCAAGACAACAGCTTGGTGCACATATAAGTTCACCGTTTTTTGACTGAGAGTAACAGAATGCTCAGGTGGACTAAAAGAAATGTATTGGTTAATTTCACTACAGGTAAGGTTTGATCCGATGATTCGACAATATCAACTAAAAAAATCCAACAAAGGGGCACCTGGGTGGCTCAGTAGGTTAAGAATCCGACTTCGGCTCAGGTTATGATCTCACGGTTCGTGGGTTCAAGTCCCGTGTCGGGCTCTGTGCGGACAGCTAGCTCAGACCTTGGAGCCTGTTTCGGATTCTGTATCTCCCTCTCTCTCTGACCCTCCCCTGTTCACGCTGTCTGTCTCTCTCAGAAATAAATAAAACATTTAAAAAAAGTTCAAAGATGGAAAAATCCTTATGTGTTGGTTGGTATTCAACTATTGCCTTAAAAAAAAAATCCAACAAAATCAGTTTCTTACTGTTTATATCTCTGTACTCTGTCTTCTAGGTTATCAGTTTACTATAGTGGGCTCTCATTTTGGTCAAAGAATGGCTGTCAAGAGCAACAAGATTCCATGCTTTCTCACTTTTGCCTCCTGAGAAAGAGAAAGATCTTCATAAATCAATTATCAAACAAAGTTGTGCAGTTTATCTTGGTTAGCTCACATATCACATACTCATCCCTGAAACTAGCAGTGTAATTTGGGAATTTCATTCTTCTTGGCTTGGGCCTGATTGACACTCCCATCCTTAACCCAAATCTGCATTAAGGGAGGTAGAATTACACTGTCCGATGCCTCTCTACTTGAGTTCTGGGTAGAGTCAGCTTGCCAAGTGGCCAGGGTGCTCTCTAGTTGGAAAGATGAGCCAAAATGCTGGTGTAGCAAGAATCATGCTCTCCCGAGTCTCAGCAGCAAGGGCCTCAGATGCCATATCACATGAGCATTTTATCTAGGACTGGATTTAGCCTGTCTGTGGTAGGCGCTAAGGGTGCTAGACATGAATGAATGGTTATCCTACTTTCATGGAAACCGTATTCTCATGTGATTCATGTGATCCAGACTATCTTTGATATTGAGTCGAACAATAGATCTAGTGTAGGCATTCATCCACTTCTTAGTATGTTGACGTAAATGTGATATTTTTTGACATTTTTGGAAATGATGAAAGTAATTAGCTGATACTTCTAGCTCTGTTCTAGATGCTAAGTTTTGTATATAGATATGTCATTTAGGTTAGGTTAGCATTTCCCCTCAATTTTGCAAACAAAAGAAGTGAGGCTTAGGGAAATTAAATAATTTGCCCCAACAGTAGGAGACCCAGGATTCAGAGTAAAACTTTCTGATGATCTAAATTCTACACACTAAATATGGTGACATTTGTTGAAAAATAATATATACTAGGTTCTGTGAATCATTGTCAGCTTCACATTGCGGGGGGGGATATAAAATTAACCATAAACCTGGCACATTATGCATTTGAAGGCTTATGCAGAGGGCTTAATAGAACATACCTATAATATGTATGAAATTTTCATATGTGTAGGTGAGTAATGGTTGATTTGGGTTCTAAAGCATAAAGAAATTTCTACTATTTTCTCTAAATATTTAAAAATGAAATTATTTGGATTGAATAAATCCTGGAGAAATGGAGGAGGAGGAAAGAGTGGGACTAAGTAAGGAAATAGGAAGGAGTTTTCCCTTCCTCAGTCTTTGCTTTCTTGAAGGAGGCCAGGGGGGACTAGCAAATGATGTTGGCACATGCTACTAAATTATTTTGGTTGATAGAAACTTGGAATTCTGGATAAGCTCCAAGTGGATGTAAGCACTTTAGGGAATTGGATAGTACATGAAATATAACCTAGAATAATGTGCAAAATAATGGATATTGGCAAAAATAGTCTCGAAACCCTTCTATGCCCTCATGGGCTCTGATTTTGAAGCTCCTTTGAGGAAAAATGTTGAGGAGTCATCCTGTCTATCATGGAGCTCTTTGGACTTTATGCCCAGTACATGTCAGCAGTTAAAACCAGAAATAAGATGCTAGGTGCATTAAGAAATGGATAGAAAATACTTAAACTATTATAAATTAATGATCTGATTGAACAATGGCAAACTGCAGTATCTGGAATAGGATATCCCATTCTAGTTGCTTTAGCTTATAGCTAAGATGTATATTGAACTTTTTATAACCACATGATCTTTTAGACAAAAGAAAATCTTTAGAATTTGCCTCTGGTATTTAACCCTGGCAAAGTATAATATATTCATCAAATTCTCTTACTTGTACAAAGAGACTGCTATGTCATATTTAAAAAAAATTGAATGCTTACATTAAAAAACTAGATTTACATTTTTTGAGGCTTTGATATTTCTGGGTTGAAATTCCAAGTTTACATGTAAAAGAGGTCCATTAATGTTCATCTGTGTTTCACTTCTCAGGACAAAAATACTATTAGAATGATTATCCTTATTTTATATATCTTAGTGAAAGGTTTCTTTGATTATTACTATTTTATGTTTTACCTCTTATGGGTTGCATTCTCCTTCTTTTTCTATTTTAAGATTTACATTATTTTAGTCACCATTTGAGTGATTTCAACTCTATATACCCATGTTTGGGTGTGTCTGTAAGTATAGTCTCCTAGTCCTTAGTCTAAATTAAAATGTAGTTCATCAGTATTTCCAGAGTCATTTAAAGGTTTAAAAGTTTTGGATTTCATTTCGAACAATCCATACTCTCTGATATATGTCTAAATGGTGAGCAAGTATCAAGACAAACCAGTAAAAATTTGTTGTACATCTGAAGATTTTTGTCAACATGACATTCAGATAATTGAATGGATTTCTCTGACTTTATTTTTATATTTGACATTAAACACCCCCAGCCTTGCTCTGCTATTAAAGAAAATGACTTTACTATTACCAGGTGTCATTCTGGGGCTGTTTCATGAGTAATAAATTATGTATTGTTAGAGGTCAACATGATAAATTATGTTGTTTTATTTTTAACGAGAGTATAATTCCAAGACCACTAACAAGATTAATAATTATGCAAGTTGATATAATGCTAGATATAATCAAATGTTACATTTATGGTAGATGGTGGCATTGATGTCTCAGTTTGTGCCCTTGGTTTCATGTATAGCTACTATGGCAACATGAAACTTAAAATACCCAACTATGTAAGAGACCTATGTTGGAGTGTTGGATTTTTTTTTTTTTTTTTTAGTTTTTTCAAACTGATTACTAGATGATATCATAGACTAAATATACTGGTGTCTACTGGCAATAACGATTAATGTGTCTTTAAGACATGTCAACACCACCAGAGTTCATAAGCCCAATGAGTTAGGAATTACCCAGTTTGGACATTTTATCCAGTTAATGATGTCTTATTCTTGAAATCATTCAAAAGGATATAACAATCTGGTATGCATGTACATGACCAAAGACAAAGCAGAATTTCCCCTTCATTTTATTTTTATAGTAATTCATATCGCTCTTTGGTGTGTGTGTGTGTGTGTGTGTGTGTGTGTGTGTGTATGTGTTAAGTTGGAGGTCATCATACCCCAATAATAATTTTTAAAAAATAACATTAACAAAGACAAAAACAAAGATCTATCACCTACTTGGTGTCACTTGGTGTCTGTGGAGAAATGAAAAGTTATACAGCATAGTGATTCAGAGAATTTATAGATTTTATTATCTCAAGAGTGTCACATAACCTCTCTGTGCCTCAGTTTCCTCTACTCAAAATGGAAATAGTAACAGTTTGGATTGTTGTGGTTATAAATAACAATGTGTGAAGTATATGGCACATGCTAAGTGCTTGATAACTATTGTTATGCTATGATAATAGTTTTAATTGACACAGAAACATTGCAAGGTGGATATTATTAGAGGATTACATGACTTACTTAAGACCTATAGCAGGACTACAACTCGAATCGAGACATAGCTGAGGCCTGAGCATTATCTGTTGCTCCAACATAGCCTGCAAACAAAGCCTAGCAAACAGGAGACCTGCAAGCATCATTCCACAAATGGACACTGAGGGGGCTTACTGGAGAAAATAATTGGTTACTAGCTTGATTTTTCTCCCTGGTTTGTTTTCTGTAAACAAATACTACATAATTTTATCCTAAAGTAAAATTTAAAGGGAGTTTAATAAGATATTTACAATGTGCTAGGCATTTTCTTAAAAGCTGTATATGGATTAAATTACTGAATCTTTACTCCGTAGAGTACTTAAGTAAATTTCTCAAAATCACAAAGAAGAAAGAGAACGTGCATTCTTTACCTACCACTAGAAAAGACATTATATTCCTGGTTATGAAGACTCAGTATTAATAGAAATCAATGAATTCACTGCTTTCCCAGTCTAACTACCAATTATATGAATATTTCAATGGAACTTGGGAAGATGGCCTTAGAACTTATGAAACAGACGTACAAGAATAGAAAACAATTAAGGAAGGAAATGGTGAAACTTGATTTACAAGATAGCAAAACATGCTGTAAAAACTATAATAATTACAACATTGCTGACCTGGCATGATAGCAGATAAATAGTTAACAGTGTTGGAAGAAAGACCTCAGAGAGTCCTGTATGATTTTGAAAATCTAACAAATAATTAATGTGGCATTTAAAGCATTTCAACTAGTAGGAAAAAGGAATGGTGAATTTTTCAATAAATAGCATTGGATAAATAGCCATAATATTGGGGGAGGAATGCTCATTTTCTCACAGATGTAAAACCAAACTCTTTATGAATTAAGGAAACTAAACATAAGAAGTAGAAAACCATGAACATAATTAGAAGAAAATTTAGCATGCTATTTTTATAGTTTTGGCATATAGAAGACTGATATGCATATAGAGTCTATTAAAGAAAAACTAATAAATTTGACCATATATTCTCATATGATTTATTATTTTTAACAAAATATTATTATGCAGAAGGTGGATTTACAGTGCTCACATTGATTCATTATGCTAATTTTTTAAATCACTTTATATAGAGATGACTTGTATATTTATTCTATATGATCAAATATATATCTATAGTAATAAGAGAAAGAAAAGTAGCTAATTGTTGATGTGAAACATAGAAATCTCCACTTTCTATAGTTAACTGAAAACAACATAATGAGCTTGATTCTTGACCACCAGATGCCTGGATTTAAAACTTGGCAGGGGCACCTGGATGGCTCAGTCAGTTAAAAGTCCCACTTCGGCTCAGGTCATGATCTCGCGGTTCGTGGGTTCAAGCCCCGCATTGGGCTCTGTGCTGACAGCCAGCTCAGAGCCTGGAGCCTGTTTCAAAAAAATTCTGTGTCTCCTTCTCTCTCTGACCCTCCCCTGCTCATGCTGTCTCTCTCTCTCTCTCTCTCAGAAATAAATAAAAAACATTAAAAAAATTTAAAACTCAGCAGAAAAAATTATTAGAACTCTAATATGTTGGATAGCTTCATGATCACCTACGTATTCATTTTTCCAAGAAGTTAGGGTTCTCTTACCTTTATCAGAATTCTTAATATCTTCATACGGCTTTGAGTTACTGTCTAGGGCCTTTTCATTCTAGCATAAAGAACTAGCATTTCTTATAGGGCAGGTTTACTAGCAGTGAATCCCTTCAGCTTTTGTTTATCTAAGAATGTTTTCATTCTTCCTTCATTTTTTGAAATACAGCTTTGCTTCATATTCCCATCTGTTTTCCATGGTTTCTGACAAGAATTCTGGTGGTAATATTTTTGAAGATAACTTGTGTATGTTGAGTTGCTTCTCTTTTGCTGTTTTCAAGATTCGTTATCCTTGACTTTCAATAAATTGACTGCTATGTGTCTTTATGTGTGTCTCTTCACATTTATCCCTCTCAGAGATCATGGAGTTTCTTGGATGTGTAGATTTGTGCTTTTATTTAATTTGGGGAATTTGATGCCATTATTTCTTCAAATAGTCTTCTTATATCCTTTTATATCTCCTCTTCTGGGATTCCTATTCAAAAAACTGTTACGTTATTTTTAATGTCATTCCACAGGTCTCTTAGGCCTTGTTCATTTTCTTCTTTCGGTTTTCTTGCTGTTACTCAGCTTGGATGATTTTAGTTGACATACCATTCATTCACCAGATACTTTTTTTTTTTTTTTTTTGGCCTGCTCAGCTCTGGTGTTTGAAATTGTCTCATGAATGTTTCACTTTAGTTATTGTGCTTTTCGCATCCAGAATTTGTGTTTGACTCCACTTTATAATTTTTTCAAGTTTACTTCTTTATTTTGAGAGAGAGAAAGCATGAACAGGGGAGGAGCAGAGAAAAGAGAGCAAGAATCCCAAGTAGGCTCTGCACTGCCAGCAGAGAGCCCAGTGTAGGGCTCAAACTCTTGAACCATGAGATCATGACCTGAGCTGAAGTTGGACCTTTAACCAACTGAGCCACCCAAGTGCCCCCATTTTATAATTCTTACCTCTTTATTGGTATTCTCTCTTCATTCATACATTATTCTCCTGGGTTGTTTTGTTTTGTTTGTTTGTAATTCTTTTTCTTTTTTCCTAGCACATTGATCATATTTGAGACAATCGAGTTAAAATCTTTATCTAGTAAGTCCAATGTCTGCACTTCCTCAGGGACAGTTTTTGTTAATGGTTCTTAGCTTTTGCTTTATCTTTCTTTATTTTTACTTTTTTCCTGAAAACTGGACAATATGAGTCCTATAATGTGATAACTCTGGAAATCCCATTTTTCTTCCTTCTCAGGATATGTTTTGTTTCTATAGATGTAGTCTGTAGCTGTTTGTTTAATGCCTTTTCTATTTTGTTAAATCTGTATTTATTATTTGTAATCTCTAAAATATTTTTTAAAACCTTCATGCTTTATATAAACTATTTTTCCCTTTCTTAAACTGAATAATGCTTGATATACAATGTTCTATTAGTTTTAGGTATGCAATATAGTCACTCGACAATACTGTACATTATGCTATGCTCACCACACTAAGTGTAAGTACCATCTGTCACCACACAACATTCTTTTACCTTGTTGTCACATAGGTTGACAGAGATTTTCTTGGAGGCCAGAGTTGGAGGGAGGGGGAGAGATAGAGAAAGAGAGAAAGCGAGTAAAAAGAAAAGAAAAACTCTCAAAGTCTTAGTAGGTTGATTCTGTGCTGGCATTCCTTTCACGTTTAGCCATGCCATTTCTGACTCTGTCTTAGCCTTAACTTTCCGCTTGAGCTGTGCCTAGATATCACCTAGAGCTGAAAGCTTAGAGTCTACTCAGGTTTTTTTTTGAGCATCCTTCTGCCTTGGGCATGTACGTGGCTTCCTTCTCTCTCTCTCTCTCTCTCTGTCTCTTTCTCTCTCTTTGTCCCCCCCCCCCCTTTATTCTCTGGTTAGTTAACATAGATTGTAGTCTTGGTTTAGGAGTAGAACCCTGTGATTTCATCTCTTATATACGACACCTAGTGCTCATCCTGAAAAGTGCCTCTTTAATGTCCATCACCCATTTAACCCAGCCACCCCCAACCACCATCAACTCTGAGTTTGTTCTCTGTATTTAGAGTCTCTTATGGCATGACTTTCTAAATTTCAAAGTATACACCCTGATTTCTCAAAGAAACTCTCTTCACAGATTTTCCTCCCAGGTTTTCAGTCCTCTATCATATACCTCAACCAGTCCTTTATATCAGGAAATAATCGGTTATTTCATTTGCCCTACAATGTTTTTGAAGAATGCCAGCTACTTTGCAACCTTGAGTGAGTTATGATTTAAGTGACACAAAAACAAGCACCTTGCATCAGTCTTGTAAGTAGCCTCCTAACAGAATCAGTGCATTTATTTGTGAATGAGATCTGCTCTGCTTCCTCTGGAACCAGAGATAGAGTCCTGTACTGGGTATGTCTGCTGCCATCTTCAGTACCATCAATAAGCCAAAGAAAGAGGTGGGGCAGGGCCAGATAAAAATTCCACAAAGGTTTTTGACCAACTTTTATTTACTTTTTTCTTGATTAAGCATTCCTTTGGCTATTATAAACTTTTCAATTCTTTACAGACTTTTGACAAAGTAGATTCTGACAATTTTTGCTTGATTTCTTGGTGTATCTGTGGAGAGATGGGACCTTGGGGCTGCCTATAATGCCATTGTCACTTACATCACTCTGGCTTTACAGATTTTTAAATTTCTGTGTTATGGAATGGAATATAAAGATGTTACAAGGTGAGAAACACACTTAAGATATTTGAAAATATAGACAAAAGATTAATATCCATAATTCATAAATTAGTTCCAGTAAGAAAAAGGCAAACCAATAAAAAAAAATTGGGCAAAGGATGTGAACATGCAATTTACAGAACAAGAAATACAAAAGGTTAAAAGCATATAAAATCTTAATGGCGTTGAGTATAATTGAGTAGTTTATAGGGTATCCATACTTTAGAATCTTCTGCTGGCTTTAAAAAGAATGGATACTACATATTGACAGGGATAGCAGAAAGCAATACATACAAATGTGTCCCCATCTTTCTTTAAAAACAAAAAGTGATAGCAGTGTTACCAGCATAACTACATATGCACCTACATGTATTATGGAGGTAGAGAAAATGGTTAGAAGTATATACACCGAGATGAAGGTAGTGCTTATCTTTCAACCAAAGTAAGACTTGACAGTTAAAAGGAGGCTTCTAAATTTTTTACAAAAATAAATAATATATTATTTGTGATATAAAAACATTATAAAAAGTTTACTGAGACTTTTTAAAAAAAATTTTTTTTAATGTTTTATTTATTTCTAGGAGAGAGAGAGAGAAAGAGCGTGAGCAGGGGAGGGTCAGAGAGAGAGGGAGTCACAGACTGAAACAGGCTCCTGGCTCTGAGCTGGCAGTCAGCACAGAGCCCGACGCAGGGCTCGAACCCACGAACCGCGAGATCATGACCTAAGCGAAAGTCGGATGCTCAACCGACTAAGCCACCCAGGCGCACCTGAAACTTTTGATATTAAAATATGACTCACTATGCTCCCATCCAAATTAACTGTTTTAAGTGATTAATCAATTTTCTATAATTACAATCAAAATAAATGTACAATTTTATTCTGCCTATATTATAAATACTCCCATATTGTTAATTATTATTAACTCTTTTTACATAGCCTAAAACATATTTGAAACTAGACTGGAAGTAAATAATTATAACCTAAACTAGATTTGAACAGTTTTCCACTGAATGAAAAAAAAGTAGTATATCCCTCTAACCCATTCACTTACTCTTAGACATTTGAGCATATAGGCCAATTTTCTTTTTTTCTCTCTTTTTTTTTTTCCTTTCTCTTCTCTTCTCTTCTCTTCTCTTCTCTTCTCTTCTCTTCTCTTCTCTTCTCTTCTCTTCTCTTCTCTTCTTTTCTAATGTAGTCTTGGGATCCAGAGAGGATATATCTCTTGTCTAATATTACAAACTCTGGGCATGTTAGAGGCCAGGGTCCAGGTCTATTCATTCTTTCTTGAATATTCTATCATTACTTAAATCTTAAAAGAATAGAGATTGTTGAGAAAGCAAGAACTTCTGAAGTACAGTGTAGAAGAAAAATGTAATCATGGCTTTCATCGATGGAAAAGGATTTCTGTACCCTAGCTTCATATCGCTGGGTTTGAGGTCCAAAATTCTAGGAGAATTCTTTGAGTACTTAGAAAAGGTAGTGAGAATAACTGAAGCTCAGCGTTGTCTCACTAAGGGCTTTTAACATCAAACTAAAACAAACTTATTTTTTAGAAAAACAAGAATGATAGTATAAATTCCATTTGGCATTCCTGAGGCTAGATAGAGGAATAAGGATTGGGTATGGAATGGATTAAAATATGGCTTCATCAGAAAAAGAGTTAATAAAGTAAATCTGTACAGTAAGTCAATCAGAAAAAGCACTGGGGAAAGTAGGAAGAATGCATGGGTATCTATCACATGTACATCAACTTGGGAAGCATCCAGGAAGATTTCCTCAGAAATGAATAAGTGGGCTAAGAAGGGAATGAGGTCAACCACAGGTAAGCTATCAAGCAACGTAACTTGGAGTACTTTGGCTCATTTTCACAGAGGGTATCTGGAAACGGTGCAGATCACACTCAGAACTGTAGCTACCAAGTCAAAAGAGCCATTCTATACCTCTGGGCTAATTGGTCCTTGTTTAAACCAGCTAGTGTAGTTCGGGGTGGAGGTGGGATATAAGTTTCTGGGAACTTTCTGCAGGAGATACAGGTATTCACTGTTGGGAGTAAAAGCACACTCTGAATATTTTTGCAAGAAGATAGTAAAGGAAGGAGGAGATAGACATAGAGCATGGACAGTGTCTGTGACACCAATTCAACATTTTGTGTCCAAGAGAGGAAAATGCTAACTGCCTTGAACACAAAGTATAATAGTCCAGAGTATGTGGAGCATCCATGTAAATTGTCAAACATAAGTCAGTCAACTATTTGTTTTACAAAAATTGTAGAAATGTTTTAAAAAATTGCAAGATGAGAAACAAGAAGCAAACCATCTTTGTAAGAGATCTGGAATACTATACTAAACTTATTTGGTGCTCAATAGGAAAGAACTGGTTCATATTAGATGTTTATTAAATATTTGTTAAACCAAACTACAGTGTTATATATCAATTCCTAATGATATTATTAAATAAGATAAGCTTGATGAAGGTAAATGTACACTCCTTTACTTGGATTCTCCCTAGGCTGAAAGGCTCAAGAATAGAACTGTTGAGAACAGGTACTCATTAACTCTAATATGAATGAGTTAGTAGTGTGTTTTTTCTGCCAAAAAGAAAATATCTATGGAATTTACTGACTGAAATATTATGGAATATGCATGTCTCTTCACTGTGCTTGTCAGATTAATCTTGGGTGCCTTTGTCGAGTATTTGATTATGGCAATTAAAAAGAGACATAAACTAAACTCTGCTCTGAGAATGGTACTTAGATTGGCTCAATAGCCTTGATAATGATAACCATGTATCTGATATTTATGACAACCTTGCTGGGGCAGTTATTCAGGAAAGCTATTGAAGGTAATAAGGCGCTACCCTTGTTCCTATGGTCTAGCCTTACCACCTCTTGGCACAACCACCCTTTGACTTCCACTTTACACAGCTTCAGCATTCAAATCCCATACTGTGGCTGCAAGAGCCTGTGGCATCTCTCCCATGACTTCTCTCTGACCTTCCCTTTCGTGGTCTTTCCCACACTTTAGACCTCACCTTACCAGCCACATAGGGCTCCTAGAAATTCCTTAAGCACCTCAAGTATTCTCTAGTCTCAGGACCATCACATTCTTCCTTCTGCCAGGGATGCTCTTACCCCAGTTATCAAAAGCTTGCTTCCCTCCTTTCCTTTAAGTATCTGTACAATGGTCACCTTATCAGAAAGGCCTTCCCTTTTTACCATATTTAAAATTCCAACATCCACCTTCACTGACCAGCATACTTTCTAAACTCAACCCACGTTATTACTTTTATAACCATCTGACATACTATATGTTTATTGTTGGCTGTTTATATCTTTCACTAAAATATAAACTTCTTTTTTTTTTAAGTTTATTTATTTGAGAAAGAGGAAAAGAGAGTAGCAGAGGAGGAGCAGAGAGAGAGGTAGAGAGAAAATCCCAAACAGGCTCCATGCTGTCACTATGGAGCCTACTGCAGGGCTTGACGCATGAACCATGAGATCATGACCTGAGCTGAAATCAAGAATCAAGAGATGCTTAACCAACTGAGCCACCCAGATCCCCCCTAAGATATAACGTTCTTCACGACAGGGATTTTATCTGTCTTGTTAACTATTGTATTGCCAGAATCTACAATAATCACTGGTATACAGTAGCGAAATTACTCAGTAAATGCTTTTGGATAGCTGCATGATTGAATAAAGCTAAATATGAATAAGACATGCACTCTCAAGAAAACCTGATTAGTAGAGTGTGTCTGCATAAACAGAGTATAAAACGTGGTATGATCTCTGAGATGTTATAGAGAGGAAATGATAAAGGGTAGAGGGAAGCAGGGAAAGTTTTACTTTGAAGGCAAGTTTTCAAGAGTCACTATTACATTTCCTTTAGTTGGTAGAAGTGCCCAGGGGGTGGGGAGTCAGTGTGAGAAAAAGCCTCTCAAAGCATAGAGAATGGCATATGCAAAGTCCCTAGCATATGAAACAGCTCACAGATAGTTCAGTATGACTGGGGTGAGTTATGGAAAGTGATAGAAAAGGCCGGCACTGGCCAGATTATAAAGTCTTTGATTGTAGTGCTTATAAGTTTAGATCCATTCTATCCTGAAGGCAGTAGAGAGTTCCAAAGGAATCTTAAGCAAGAGAGTGATGTGTTCAGAATTCTCTGTTACAAAGAAGAGCATAAAATATACTGGATTTATGATTTGGAAATCTGGGTGGCTAACACTGCAGGTAGATGAGATGGACCAAACATTTTTAAAGAACAAATTTGGATGAAAATGTTAAATGAGATGTTTAACTCTGATCTTGTGAGTTTGAGGTCCTTTTAGACCGTTAGTGAAGTCTGAACAAGAGGCAATCAGAAATACCTGTGTAACAGTATGAAGAAGCTTAGGGTGTTAGAGGTGAGAGACATGACTCAGAAAGAAGACCTACAGTGAGAAATTAGAGCAGGGGACCAAAGTACTGAAGACACTAAGAATCTTTTACTCAGGGAAGACAAGAATCAGAAAGTTTTGTGCTCACCTGGAATTTGTTATCATATGAAAAGGGAATTTCACTGATTTCTTAAGTCCTCAATAGGTAAGCTAGGAACTAAATTAAAAAAAAAAAAAAGGACTTTGATACAATCTGCGTTAGTCATTTACATATTCTCTATAAAAATAATCCCAAACTAAGTTAAGAGAAATAAATCAGATAAAGACAAATACCATATGATTTCATTCATATGTGGAATTTAAGAAACAAAACAGATGAGGACACCTAGGTGGCTTCATTGGTTAAGCATCAGACTCTTGATTTTGGGTCAGGTCATGATCTCATGCTTCTTGGGATGGAGCCCCGGATTGGGCTCTGCAGTGGCAGCCTAGAGCCAGTTTGGGATTCTCCCTCTTGCCCTCTCTCTGCCCTTTCCTGCTTGCTTGCTCCCTCGCTCTCTCTCAAAATGAATAAACATTTTTTTAAAGAAGAAACAAAACAGATGAATATATAGGGAAGAGGGAAAATAAGAGAGGGAAACAAACCATAAGTGAAAGTGACTCTTAACTCTAGTGAATAAACTGAGGACTGATGGAGGGAAGGTGGGTGGGGGGCTGGGCTAAATGGGTGAAGGGCATTAAGGAGGGCACTTGTTATGATGAGCACTGGGTATTGTATGTAAGTGATGAATCATTAAATTCTACACCTGAAACCAATTTTACACTAGATGTTAACTAACTAGAATTTAAATACAAATTTGAAACCAGAACAACAAAATCCCAAACTAAATAGCTTAAGAAACAGTAGACATTTGATCTCAGTTTCTGTGAATCAGGGAGTCAGGAGTGGCTTAGCTGCGTGGTCCTGGCTTGGGATCTTTCAAGAGGTTGTAGTTGTTAACAAGGCTGTCGTTTTCTTAGAGTTTAAATAAGGCTGAATGAACTACTACAAGAGTGGCCACTTCACATGGCTGCCAAGTGGCTGGTGATTGTTGGCAGGAGACTTCATTGTTTCTTCACATGTACCTCCCCCATGTGGATCTCCCCGCAGGGCTGTTTGAGTGTCCTCAGGCTATGGAAGCTGGCTTCTCTAAGAAGTAGTGATCCATGAGAGAGCATGTCAGTCTTGGAAGTCACACGCCATCACTTCCACAGCGTCCCATCAGTCATAGAGGTAGGCCCTCTTCAGTGTCAGAAGGTGGAGACTGCCAGGCAAGAAGAGAAATACCAGAAGGTTAGCATCATTGGGCGCCACCTTGGATGTCAGCCATACAGAACTGACTGATGACAGAATAAGCTGATTCATAAGATGATACATTTTTGGTCACTGGAGGTCCACCAAGCAAGCTTGGGTTAGAAATGGGCAGATGCAGAGAAGGTTATAGAATATGTGATAATTAGACAAGCATCCCCCTTCTATCACTGTTCCCCTATGAGTATTTAAAGCGACTTGGATAAAAGAGGAGAGAGAGATTGAGTTGAAAACACCAAAGCAGTTTTCATTTTTATAGTAAAAATATTTGATAAGTTATTTGAGGGTTACATCTATTAAGTGAGCCTGGAGGTGAGGGCAGACCAGAGCAATCCCCCAAGATGACATGATTGGCAGTAAACCCTGGAGAAGGTAGCAAGAACTTAAACACTGAGAATTGTTTAATTAGCCTAACTCCATTCAAGATCTCTCAGCCTAATTTTCATTGTTTGTATTACATACCATAACATCTTTCAGTATTAGCCATCTTTTTGCAGCATCAAGCCCCAAGACTCTATCTAAAACTGTGTTTTAGATAGCCTACTAGGCATTTCATTCTCTAAAGAAACCAATTATATATGAAATTAATAATTAAAAATTGTAAATAGAAAGAACAAGAAAACATGCATACTCCATGTCCTGCGGGTAGATTTTTGCATGGTGTATAGGGAATTAGGTGCAAAAAAATCCATTTATGTTAATGGGCAATGGGCTTTGCATGTCTAATTTCTCATGCACCACACTGCCGATTTCCCCCCGTGTCTTTGTAAGTACATGGGACCAATGGAGAGGGGAAGAAAAGTGAATGATTTATTTGATGGTCTGTCAATCATAACGGCAACTAGAGAAATTCCAAAGCTGTTTTTAACCTCTATAGAAAGAGTTAGTTAGACCATATGCTTTTTTCTTCCTGCCAGATGCTGTCATTCATCAATTTCCTATTAAGAAAATGGGATTCTGCAAAAACCACTGAAGTTTTTTCTCATTTGTAATAGATACTTCACGAAGTCAGATTGCAAACGTATTCTGCAGCTTCTGCAAGATAACTTTTGATGCCTGATAATCTCCATATTAATTTTGACTGACCTATAATGATGTTTCTTATGTGTGGTCAGTCCATCATCCAAAAATAGTATTTTAAAATTACCTTTACCCCTGAGTTGAAGCCTAGACGTTAAATAGATTTGTTTGTGATTATCTAGCCCATAAAAAGATGCAAATTAAATGGCCATTTAAAAATATCAGTAACCTAATAAAACGCCCTTTAGAGAGTAAAGAGAGATAATAAAATGTTTGAGAATTAAAGTAAGCAGCATGAGCCAAACGTTGATTACCCAAAGATGTCAAAGAAAGTGGGAACATAAAAAACCTATAGTGTATTCTTTCCCTTCCACCAAGTAGAAGATCGTTTTGTTTAGAGCAAAAGAAATTCTCAGTTGCTTAATCCTCGGTGTACTTGTTTGTTTGTTTGTTTGTTTGTTTACTTGCTTATTTTCAAAGATGAAGGCACCTAGGGATGCCTCAGGGCTCCTTTTCTTAGGGACAATACAATTCTTTCATCCTGTACATAGCAACAGCATATCTTCAGGCTTTGGCACACTGCTCTAAAGGCAATCATATTTTGGTTTTTAAATTTGAATGCTCTAGGTAGTTGGAATATATTGACACTTGCCATCATTTCTAACACAGATTTTCTTGAAGTATTCTTATGATAACACAGGTGGCTTCAAATGTTTGCTTGTCATGCTGAATTCACTTAGCCAACCAACATGGAAGTTTAGGAGAAAAGAATATCATTGCATAATTTTGAATCTGCAGCATTTTGCATTGCCTTATTAATAGGAACTGACTCTTTGACAAACCCTGCAAAGAGCTTATAGAAGAGAGGAATGCTCTGAAATTCAAGGCGAATTTCTTTCAGTAGTTAAGCACTGATCAAAATTCTGAATTTTCTCTGGCTGTCAGCCAGCAAGAAACATGCAGGGTCTGCTTATTGTTTAAGATTTGGGTAGAAAGCCACTCAGAAAAAAAAAAAAAATCTATAACTTTACAGCTGTCAGACTTTGTTGTATCCACTCCTGCCTAATATTCTAGTCTATTTTTTTAAAGGTCACAAATGAGCTATAATATAGTTTTTAACATTTTAATTTTTTCTCTTCTTCCTCTGCTGTTTCTTTCTTTCTTTATTTTCCCTTCTTCTTCCTCTTCTTCTTGTTCTTCTTCTTCTTTTTCCCCTACTCATGAAGGTCAGGGGAATGATAATGCTGAGGTAGCTCTCCCTTTTTATTCATAGACCAGGTAGAGAGTGCATATGGCCATCAACATGTACCTCCATCACAGGGCATTGCTATTGACCCCTGCCCTGAGCTGTAGTTTGTACCTTCTCAGGGTATAAGAAATGATTCACTTTGCAGGTAGGCAGAGGCACGGAGCTCTCTTAGCCAGACACTGCCAATTTTCCTGAATGATTTCTTGTGATTGGTTTTCTCATATGAATAGACTATTTGTGAGTACACCACTGAACTCTGTTTATTTAGGAATATGTCTTTCACAAGAACAGCTGTCATAGAGTTGAGATGATTAGTACTTTATCTGCTAATGCAAGTTCCCATTCAGCTGTTGGCTAACAATGCGTTTTTATCCTGGGAAAACATTGCTGTAACTTTTGGCACCAAAACAGATATTTGGTGTTTGATCAACTTGAACCATTGAGAGAATAATCCTTATTTGAGGTCACTGTGGCTTGGCCTCGAACTGTCAACTAAGGTTCTAGTTCTAGAAAGGTGACCTAGAAGAACGAGCCAGTTTTAAACATGTAAGTAATATGCACATTTCGTCTTTATTATCCATTCTCAGTTGGGCACCTGGTTAAATGAAGGATAATAGTGGTCACAGAGAGAAACAACACTCTGATTCTGAACTTGACTTGAGGAGAAAGGTTGTTGACAGGCCCATGGTAGGTGAGGATAGATGGAGCTGTGGCCCATGGCTGGAGAATTACTTAACCTGGAGCTAATATTCTTTGAAACTTATTTAGAAGTATGATGCTATTTTCAAATGCAGTGTTAAAAATATACAGTCTGTTAAATAAAATATTAAAAAGCAAACACTTAAAGATTATTTTTTATTTTTTGAATTTTACTATACTTGAGTGCCTTAAAAGATCCTGAACCTCAAGTCTCTGAATAAGTGAATCTCTCTGTTCTGTTACTCAGTGTACTCCATCTACATTCTCTTTCAAAGGAGGTCCACATCTTTAGAAAGACTTTTTAATCCTCAGGTCAGAATTCTACATCCCAGTCCATATCCATTATGTTTTTACTTTTTTCTTCTCCCAATATTTAACAAGTCAGCAATCTTTTAATTATTTTTTAAATTAAAAATACATTTATTCTGGGGCACCTGCGTAGCTTGGTTGGTTGGGTGTCTGACTTCAGCTCAGGTCATGATCTCACAGCTTGTGGGTTTGAACCCCGTGTCTGGTTCTGTGCCTTCCTCTCAATCTACCCCTCCCCCACTCACGCTATGTCTCTCCCTCTCCCTCTCAAGAATGAATAAACATTCAGAAAAAAATTAAAAAAATATATATATATATATAGAATCTGCCTAAATTTAACCCCTTTATTTGTATTTCTGTTACTGTGTCCAAGCCCCCATAGTCTCACAACTGAAGCATCGTTTTTTAAAGACTCATTTTTCTTGAGAATATCCAAGCCAAGCCTTCTGTCTACCACTCTGTATTGGTTTCCTAGAGGTGCCATAACAAATTATCACAACTGGGTTGCTTAAAACCACAGAAATGTATTTTCTTACAGTTCTGGAGACTGGAAGTTTGAAATTAGTGTCAGCAGGGCCATATTCCCTCTGAGGGCTCTGGGGAAGAATCCTTCCTTGCCTATGTGTTTCTTCTGATGTCTTCCAGCATTCCTTGATGATCCTTGGTTTGTACATGTATCACTCCAGTCTCTGCCTCCATCTTCACATCTTCTTAGTGTCTCTGCCTCTTCTGTGTCTTTTTGTCTCCCTCTGTGTCTTCTTAGACATCAGTCATTGCATTCAGGGTCTCCCCTAATCTAGTATGACTCAATCTTAACTAATTATATCTGCAAAGAAATTATTTTCTAATCAGGTAACATTCTGAGATTCTGAGTAGATTTGAATTCTAGAAAGCACTTCAACTCACTATTCCATCCCACTGTCTTTTTTTTTTTTTTCTCCAAGTAGCCAACTGGGGTCACCAGCATTAATGAGGAAAATAGCAGGAGCATTGGTCTACTTTTTTCACTTAAAGGTCTATGATGACCTGACAGTTGTGGAGACCACAATAAAGGCATATAGAATAAACAATGTGAAAATAAGCCTGAGAGATGCAGAGACAAAGTAGTCTCTTCCTGTCTTATTTGTAGAGGCCCCTATATTTCCCAAATCAAAGGCTTGGATGCACTACAGACTTGAGCCCCACATAGAAATTGGTCTCATTGTGAACCAGTATACAGGAAAATATGCCAACTAAGGACTATAAACTGCTCTTAAAATATGACATCTGTTGTAACATCAGTGGTTATTGAAAAAAATAATTTAGGTTAAAATAAAAATGACTTTTTAAATACTAAATTTTAATTTTTAATGACTAGGGAAACAAAATTTTTAATTACCCAGAATACTCATTCACTCTTTTCTGACATGAGGATGCTTTTATTGGAAAAGTCTCTATCTATTCTGTATGACCACCATCAAATTAATCTCAACATGCTTGCCATGTAGTAAAACTCCAATAAAGATTTGTTAGATTAATAAACCACTCTAAGAAATTGCTCTGATTCTGCCAGTCCTAAACCAAGAAACTATTCCAGAGCTTTTCATTTCTTACAGAGGCCACTTCTGACATCCAAATCTCTCTGCAAGCTCATCTCCTATCAATTCTGCTGAGTTCTTTAACCATTATTTCACTGCCCAAGCCAAACAGGAGTGAGATGCTTCTGTTTGCAAGAAATCGTTTTTACTCAGAATTTGAATACACTGCATTGTTGAATCTGATTGTAGCAGTTCCTTAAAGAACTACCTGGTAAGAATGATTTTATGGTCTACTATTTAGTTCAGACTCTAGTAATTCCCCCACTGCAAGCTCATACTGTCAAGACAGTCGCTTGTACACAGCGATCTTCTAAATAATTCTTTGCCACCTCTTTTCCTCTTCTTCCTTCTCTTCTCTTCTCCTTCATTTCCTCCTCTTGTGTATTCTTCCTCTTGTTTTTTCTTCTTCAAGGATACAAGTCCATAGGTCCTCTGTCCAGTTCATTTGTCTTATTTAGTAGCTTCTTAGGCTGTTGGGTTTGTACCTTAGCTTGAATATTCCTAACTCCTGACATGAGTTCATTGTAACTCCTTCTTCTTTACTTATGTAAATACAAACCAGTGAGTGTCAGCTGAGTGCTTCATTGCCTCTTGCTTTATCTGTTATGGTACAGCCTGGGTCAATATAAACCAGGTGAGTGCAAAGCAGTGGCTCTAACAATATAGAGGTTACATTCATCACTCTTAAAGCAATCTGGAGGTAGGTGGGTAATTCAGGAAGTTTTGATTCTGTAAGATCATTCATTCAGGGGCCTTGTATACTCCCATCTGACTATTATACCACCTTCTAGAGGTGTTGTTTTTCTGTAGAGTCAAACTAGCTAATCAGCTTACTGTGGCCACATTCCAGCCCTTTGGATGGAGAAAGAGAGGATGTGGAAGACAAACAACACCCTTTAAAGCTAGATATGAAAGTCTCACACATCTCAGTGACCAAAATATAGTCACATGACCTTGCTTTAAGGGAAATACTGTCTCTGAGAGTTTGATTTCTAAACGGGAGACAGAGAGTTTGGATCCAGGGAGTAGTTAATAGTGCCTGTGTATCCTCTATCCACCTTGACATTCTCAGTGTGGTCTTAACTCCATTAAGAGTTCTCCTTGATGATTTCAGTAATAGTTTATATCCTTCATTTGGCACTTACTGTGCTATGCATTTAATTACCAATTAAAATGTGTATCCTAATTCTTAACTTTAAATTAAGTGTTAAAAATATACTTTATAGTGAATAGCATACAGCAGGCACCCAATGAATACTTCCTGGTTCAAACGATGTTTTGGAATAAAGTTGGGTATATTATTGCAGCCTCAATTGCTTTTTATGATACTTACCCTAATGTGTTTCAAACTTGAGCTTCTTCATTAATATTCAAGAGAGAGAACTATTATCTTAAAGCAAACTAAACTTTGCTGGCTTCAAAGAAGAGATAATAAACTATGGAACCCACTAAGGGCGAGTGTCTTTGAAGTGAGTATATAGGAAAGGGGAATTAATCACCAGCATTAACTGTTTCTTGGAGGCTTAGAGAAAGCACTGCACTTGCAGGAAAGAATTATTCACTTAGGAGAATGATAGAGAGATTGGTTTAGAAATCCGTAGAGGTCAATGGCTTGTGCAGCCAGCTCTGGATACTGAGGTTTAAAAGGGTGTGACCCAGGCTGAGGAATTGAAGGACCACTGCACGGGAAATGAAGAATAGGAATCTAGGGGTTATAAGCCTTCATCGGCGTGAATGATGACAGTTGGGTCATATGGTAAGAGGTGCTTTTTTTCAGACTCAATTCATTTCTTTCCCTATACACATAAGACTTTTCAGAGCCAGCTTTATTCAGCTTTCCCTATAGTTGTGCAGTAGCCTCTATTCTAGTTGTCATAATGGACAATGTATCTAAAGAACAAATATGTCTGCTGACCTAAAAGATCAGGCTACACTTTGTCTCTGATTAAGAAAAACTTCTGTGAGAGGAGAATAAATAAGAAAAGCAAATTCTGTGCAGTGGAAATTGTGTTAGGTTGACTTTTTAACCAATAAATGGAGATAATGTTCTAATAGTACTGTTAACTTCTATCACCTGATATACGCAAAAACTATCACTATGGCCACACTCTTTCTGTGGTTTGATGGAATACTCAGCACAAAAGGGAATCCAAGAAGCAGAAATGACCCTTTCCTGTTCCACTATGGGAGACAGTATAGTATGTAAAGATGAGGGTTCTGGAGTCAGAACAACGAGGTTGTGATCTCAGTCCCCATACCTGCTGTAGAAATTTGAGCAAACCCCCGTATCACCTGAAGTCTCAATTTCCTCTCTTATAAAACAGGAGAATAATAATATCTACTTTCAAAGTGCTATCCGAAAACAAGTTAGCACTGTCTCATGGAAATCCATGCTTTTGTGCCCACCACTCTACCCTATTTTCTTTTTGGCAGCCCTCTTTGCCCCTTCTAGCACTGGTGCCTATTGAATAGTCAGGTGATCTTTTGTAATGGTAAATAATGTTACTCATCTACACAGGACTTTCTAATGATTTCCCATTTACTCAGAATAAACGAAATCCCCATCAGGTCTGAAAGGCTACAGATGATTTGGCCCTGTCCCCTCTCTGACCCTGCTTCTTCTCTTTTGTAACATGTGATACTTAATTCCCCAATTGGCTTTGTGCCTGTATCTCTCTTCTCTTCTTCCTGTGGCTGGCTCCTTACCGCTTTCAGACTTGAGCTCAGCTGCCGCCACACCTTTCTCAGACTACGCACCTAAACAGTACCCTCACATTTACTGTCTGGCACATGACCTTGTTCAGTTTTTCCCAGAGCACAGATCACTGATTTAAATTATCTAGCTCGCTCATTTGTCTGTTTATTTTCTGTCTCTCCCAAATGGAAGGTAAGCAAAGACCTTCTCTGCCTTGGTTAGTCCTGTTTCCCAGATACTTAGAGGAGTACCTGGAACATTCTAGGCTCTTGTTTAATAAATATTTGTTCAGTTAAGGAATAAGTGAATGAAGGAATTGACATCTCATAAATGTATATTACAAATTAATCGAAATAGTGTATAGAAAGCATTCATATCAATTTTGGATATACAGCAAGTGCTCAAGAAATGCTAGTGACTGTTGTTATTATGAACCATTAGTATTGTACAGCCTACCCTGCTCCCACCTGTGGGCACTTCTCATCCATACTTCTTTCCAGTCCTCTGATAAAATCCTCTCCCTGGACTCTAAGGATTCACAAAGTGAAACCTAGTTTAAAGAGTCCTGGTTTGTGGAAATTAAGTAGCAGTGATAGTCACCCATTCTTATTAAATCAGTCATGTGGAGGGGAGTATATCTCTGGAAATAACTGCTATTGGGAGTGAAGCACTGATGTGAAGTAGGAAGAGATACAAGCTTTGGAATAACTCAGATATAGGTTCTAATCCCTGCTCTCTCACCACTGACATTTTCTGTTGGTATGGGCTCTCGAAATGTACTTAACTTCCTCAGTCTTTATAATGTTCCCTCTTACTCTTGTTTTAAAGGGTTAAACTAAGGGGTACCTATGTTGAGCATCTGACTTTGACTCAGGTCATAATCTCACCCAAGCCCCACATTGGGCTCTGTGCCAACAGCTCCAGAGCCTGGAGCCTGCTTCACATTCTGTGTCTCTCTCTGTCTCTCCCCAACTTGTGTGTGCGCATGCACATGCTCTCTCTCTCTCTCTCTATCAAAAATAAACATTTAAAAAATTTTTAATAAAGAGTTAAATTAAAAGAGCTTTTACATATATAGTATCAGGCGCACACAGTAGAGGCTCAATATCTAGGGCTATTAATAACATTGAATAATGATGGTCATGTAATTAACAAAACTTCTGAACTTCCAGGATATTGTGCCACGTGCCTTTCTAAGTGCAAACAGCTTTGACGTCCCTTTTCATAGAATAAGTGCTATGGGAAAGTGTAAAGTAAAGGGAGAAAGATAATGCTCACTTTTGACAATCTCACTCACTGTGAGGCTAAACCATCTGGTAAAAAATGAGTTTCCCCTGGAATCAGAGTTGATGCAAACCAGCACGAAGGTCAAACAGGTTTCTAAATCATAGAAGTACAGACATTGCCATTTTCACTTCAGAGAACTGTACCCCTGACTGTGTGGGGAGGACAGTAATTGGAAAAGTGCATAAAATGAAATAATCACCTCTTTAGGTCCCCTTTGTGCACAATTTACTCCAAGCCTAGTTTTGACTACGTGATATAGAATGTGCTGAACGGGAATTAGAAGCTAGACCATGTTATACAGGGTGTGAACGATTTTAAACAGTATTTTAGGCTGTGCTGATGATACCTGAGAATATTTTAAGAACAGGTCTATATAGAGGGAGCTAAAGTGCTAAATTGAGACCAGTATTTGACACAATCGAGGATTAAAAAATACCAACCGTACTCTTGAGGAGGATAGTTTGGAATTTTTAAACACACTTTTAAGGACCCATAAGGAACATTTAGAGTCAATCTACACAGTGGGAGGAATGGGCATTCATGCCATATTTATGATGATTTACCATGGCCCAGGATGAAATAAGCAAGATAGGGAGAAAGCAGTCAGCTAGTGGTGATGGTGATAGGAAGAAGAGAGTTAAAATTTAAACATAAGTTTCATTTAAAAAAAAAAAAGTAGAAAGCAGATGTTGTGTAAGTATCTATTATGATGATTCACAACATTCATTGAACAGATAGATATTTGAGTGCCTTCTTAACTGGGGCTTCAGTGGTGAGACATACATCCCATCTGGGAAGAGATGGATTAACAATTAATTATGTCATGGAAATTGTGTTAAGTAAGTTCCCTGACATGAAGGAAGAGTAGGGGTGCTAGTCGCACAGTATCCAATTGCTTACCTCTCCTGTTAGTAAGGACAATAGAGGCATCCAAAGAAAGAGCATTAGTTCTTGAGGCAGAGGAAAAGACTGACTGATGAACTGGCTCAGACAGGAAAAACCTACCTCCTACATACTCCCTCCAGCCCTCCTATTTTGCATAAGAAAGGAAGACTCTGCCCCAAGGCAGACTTTTTTCTCTTGATGCCAAAAATTGATAAGCTTTTTTTCTTCTTTTCTCATAGAAATTCATGGTTAACACAATTAGGCACACATATTTTTTATAAAGACTTTTAAAAGATACTCAGTATCACCTACATATCTAAGTATTCTCTAGCTATTCAATTTTAAATTTATCTTTTTTTTTTTTCCCATTGAATCTTTTCTGAGATAGGCAATTAAGGAATGGTTCAGAAGTGGCATTTGAAACCCACTGTACTTTTTTCAAAATGGAATTCATCATTCCTTCAGCTAATGTGTGTAAGACATTTCAGTTCTAGAAAATGGCCTTGCTGGTTATACATGACACCAAGAGCCGACCAAAGCTGGAATCTTGAAAGGTAGCACACCATGTTATCAAATGCTTTTTTCCCTTCTGGGTAGTATTACTTACATGTGCGAATGTGTTATGCAAAATAATCTTAAAACTGATCCTGCATCTTCGCCTCAGGTTCATACAATATTCATTGAAAGCTTTACAAAAAAAGAAATTAATTTAGTATAAAAATCAAGCATTTTAAAATGCCCATGTATATCAATGCAACACCATTCCACATGGAAGCTCAGATAAAAGAAGCAGCTCAAATCAGAATTTCATACATCTTATTTAATTACCTGTGTGTATATGTCTCTATTTATGTGTCTAGCACAGTAAAACTACATGAAAATCCAGTGTGAGAAATCCTGACTCTTCTTAGTTTCAGAACCTTGGGCAAGTCACTGTGTATCACCCAGGTTCATTTCCCTCTGTCATTTAAAGGGTGCTGCTAATTCATAAGGTTGTTTTAAATATGAAATCAAATTGTATTGAATATTAAACCTGTTTTAAAAACTGAGAAAGGCTATGTAAATCTAACTCACCTAAATTATTGTGAGTCAACCTCTCTGATGTGAGGATAGAGGTTTGGAGACTCTGATAAACATTAATGTTTATACATTTAAAGGCAAGAGGAAGTCACATAGACTTTTGGCCTCTCCATATACATAGAGTAGACGATTTTTGTCATTTGGCTTGGCCAGAGAAATGAGTTAATATTTTCGTTGGCACACAATAATGTATGCTTTCTAAAGTTTTAGTAATTTTAGAAGTTTTTCTTCTATAATTTATTAGACAGATATATAGTGGGTGCCTGAATCTCCATAATTTTAATATTTGAGATTTGTTAGCTTAATATTTCCAATGTTGAAATTATGTGGGTTGAAAAGGATTACATGATTGTGAATCACCTTATGTAAGCAAATTTTTAGATGAATTTTCATAGTGTGTTTTATCTTATAATCCTGAGATACAAAATTACATCAGATGCCTCATCTTTTGGAAAGAGATTTTTTTATTATTAATCCCTCATGCAAAGCATAAAATAATCTATTTTTTTTTCATTCTCAACTAAAGCTGCTTTGCTCATTGACTTTTGTGCTTTACAAGTTAGTTTCTACACAATTTATTTTTGTCAGTTATGGAATTCACATTCTTTGCCCAGGGTATCATTGAGCCATCATTCCACTGGGAAGTCTCGCAGGTTCTGGCTGTCCTTTCTCTAGTGACCCAATTACATGCTAATGGATTATTCTGCCCTTTGACAATTAGATATATTTTGGTCTATAGGCAAATTTCTTACTAAATAAGTAAATATTACTAATAAAGCACCATTAATTTACATGACAATGTTTTGTGGCAGCCAATTAACTTTGCTAACACAAGTGTTCCAGAATAGAGGTCCTGTTTCTCACATGTATTTTAATAGCAGAATAAAGCAGATGTAATTTCCACAATGGAGATGGAGGAAACTTACCTGGGGAAAATTAAATATTTGGGATTTTTCATAAGATTGCCAGAATCTAAGTTAAAAAGTTACTCATCCTTATAATTTGCTTTCTTGAAGACCACACTTTTTCATTTATTTATTTGTGTCATTAATTGATAGTTTTATGCACATGATTCAACAGTTGTACCATTCGGTGGCAAAAGGAATTGCAGTAATCCTTATGCCCCAGGTAGTGAAGTACCTGACTGAAATGCACTACAAGAAAAAGTCAAGTTTATTACCCTTGCTACAACTTGCAGTGTGACATTTTGCTTTATAGCATTTGGAATCTTTCACCTCCCAAGAACAATGAACTTCAAAAACATAATACAAGTGGGAAAATTGCCTTAAAATGTAATTTTAAAAATGATTCTTTGAAAATACTGTTAAATGAGAAAGTTTGGTGAAAAGATGAAACTAATATTTCATTCATCTTCTATTGATTCATATTTAAACCCAATGTAAAGTTCAGATGTTTAGGGGAAAGAGAAAAAAAAAAGGTGATTGAATAAAATGAATCAGGATGATTCCTCAAAGTTCAACTCCAATATTGTCATTTAAGAGTCTTTGGTATATGGCTTATGGTTTTTGTTGTTGTTTCTTTGGCTAAAACACCTTTTCAAGGAAAATGGCACAATTATTAAATTTGTAAATTCTTCAAGGGATTCCATTTTCATTTAATATGGGATAATTTACCCATATGCAACACACACAAAAAAATAAATTTTTATCATTAAGGAGGGATAACCTAATTGAGCATATGAGCAGGAGTAATCCTAAATGTTAATGTGTGGGTTGCAGATGGGGCTTTCATAATATAGTGATTATAACAGGTAATAGTTCTTAACTGCGCCAGTCACTAAGGACTTCACATATATTAAGTCATTTCATCCTCACATCAATATTAGGAGACAAATATATCTGTCATCTTCATTTTATATGTAAAAAAATTGAGGTTTGCACTGTGGCTATGACCTACATTTTAGTACAGACATCTTCCCATTAGAGTCCATCACTTTGAACACCAAAGAGGCTTATAACAAACCACCTCAAACAAATATATAATCTGAGTAAAAGCAGCCTGATCTCTCTCTGTATGCATTATTTTCAAACTCACACACTCTTCATGGCTCCCATCTACCCACTCTTCCAATTTACAATTGGCTTCTTTGTCCTCCATTCCCATATTCAAAGTATGGATCCAGAACTGAAGAAGAATTGGTCTAATGCTTTCTCACTACCAAGGCAACCTGCAAGTTCATGTCTTCCACAGGGTCAGCTTCTGTGCCTTTTTTTTTTTTTTAAATAACCAGTATGAATTTTAGTCTTTTTTTTTTTTCTTTCTTCTACTAAGAGCAAAAGAGATAGAAATCAAAATTCTGAAACTCCCCTCTTAACACCATAACAAAGCATGGCCCGAATTGTGGCATTCTGTCAGAGTTCTAAGGAGCACAGGGATTAAGAGTGCTATCCCACAACTCTAAACCCCTGACAATTTTTTATAAATTGATTATGTAAACACAAAACAAAACAAATATTCAGGGACTCTGTCAGATTACTTCAAACAACATTTATAGCTTCCTGCTTTCTCCTACTATTTTATTTTTGTATGTGAAATGGAAAAATAATTCCAAAAATGCCTAAGGGCCAAAGATTCAAAATGGAACTAATTGAGAGAGGCCACCCCCTCCATCCCTGCTGTTTCGGGAAGTTGCTAATAGTGCTGTTACATGGGAAGAAGAGCTACCTAAAAGTTTCATGAGATAAAAGACCAAAGATACATTGTAAAGAAATAAAGAAATCAAGACTGAATAATCTCACCATTCTCATTGTTTATAATTTCAGAAATATAAACTATAAGTTATTAACAAGTCCATAGAGTAGCTTATGAGTTATGAGCTTATGAGTTATAGCTTATGAATTATAGGGAAATAATGTGAAAGTAGAATTTGAATTTGCTTATGCCCAGGGGACAAAATTGCCTGGGGACTATCTGATAATTAAAGGGATACTTTACTTCTATAAAGATTGGGAATATCAAGCTCTATACCTGTGAGCTAAATACTGCTATTCATGTATCCCCAATCCAGCATTTTAACTGTTCTTCATACAAAACCATGTAAGGATCTCCACAATTCATGGGATATATGGATACCATTTCAAGGTCAAAAATGTTATACCTGAGATATATTTCAAGGAGAATATTTTACTAAGTTACAACTGACACACCTGAATTTATGGGATGTTAAAAGTGACCATAAAAAACATCATCTGTAGGTTACACTGCACTATAAGAACTTAGGTTGCCAAAGCTAACGTTCTTTTCTCAGGCAAGATGTACCGAAGTGGTCAACGGGGAGATCTTAGAAAGTTAGAAGAGCTATAGAATTTTTTAATGGGGGCCATAAAAATCTACTCAGAGCCAGGCATACATTTCTAAAAAGAAATGGACTGTCCAAATTATGTGGCCCAACACAATCCTGCTGCTTAAAGCACCAGATGCCATGTTGCAAAGACAATCAAAATCACCCACTAAATTGAGTACCTATATACAACTTGGCCATCCAAGTGCTGCATCAAAGGATTGGTTCCATTTAAGAGTCTACATTCCTAAAAGTGCGTGAAATGTGCATTAATTGGTATATACCAGCCACTTCCCAGGCACAGTATTAGACTGTGGAGACAGAACGTTGTGGAAGATAGCCATGAGGGACAACAAAGACATAATTCAGATGGTGAGTGTTATGAGGAGAACCAAATAAGGCATATTCACTGGGACTCTACTTGAGGTAGAGTGATAACTTTCTGAGAGGGGCATTTGGGCTGAGACCTGGATGGGATGTGAGGTATGGAAAGACCTGAGGAAGAGCTTGTGAGGCAGTGATCTGCAGTAAAATATTTACACAGAAAGCTACTTTTGTTTAAAAACTAGAGATACAGACATCCCTCTCCTTGCTACTTCCATATTTGACCAACAAGCAAGTGTAGGTGCGTATTTAGGGGCAATGTGATAAGAAAGACCAGCTCCTGATTCAGCCTGGAAGGGGTTTGCTTTCTTTGGCTTTGAAAACGTGGGTTAACAATGATAATGCCCTCCTCAACTTTCTCTGGAGCGTTGCTAGGGTGACACTGTAATTCAAAGAACAGAATATCAATAAAGCCAGGATGTACAGGAATGTAAACAAGCTTTTAAAAAAAATAGTCCAAGTGTTTGTTAAATAGACCACAACGGGGCAGGTCCATTATCATTGCAGAAAGCTCTGTACTTAGTATGTCCAATTATCTAAATAGCTCAAAAACATAATCAATCCATCAGTAGTATTCAGCTTTCTAGCTCTGATATCTGATTGTGAATTCTCTGTGTTTATTCATATTTCTGCCAAATGTCGATCCAGAAATGTATTAGCATCTGCCAGTAATGAATAAACATAAGACTCGGCTCCTCCTGCAGTTCTTAGGCTGGTGAACAAGGGCTAGTCCAATCCATAACTCATAGATGTTTCTTCACATCAGAGAACTGTGTTCTTTTCTTTAATAAAGTCAGCACAGTCCAGGATGACTCTAACCTTGAATCCTTGGCCTTTAGCAGAGCTCCTCTCTTTTTTCCCTCACTCAGCATACTCAGAGTGATGCATTTTAAAAGACCAGCTCTGGTTGCTTTCTTGTCCATCAGTTTTATTAGCAGGCACACACTTGTGGGATTCCAAAGATGTTGGCTCTGAAAACCTCTGGTTGCTGACAGCACCCACAAGTGATTGGGTGGAAGGGAGCATGAAGGTGAGGGGTGAGACCAGCAGCAATGCTTGGCCACTCGGGCTTCTGATTGTGTATGTGCACAACTGTGCTGGTAGTCTTTCTTTGCTCCTGAGACACGCACTGTGGTATGCTGAGTGCCTGTTAATTAGTCCCTTCTGTACATAAGTCATGGGATCTGATCTGGTAACAGTGCAACAAGAAGCAGGCAACTGCGGTAGAGACCAATGAGACACAGAGGGTGCTGTGTGGACATACCAATATCATTCATTTTCTTGAAGCCCTCTGCATGCAGAGTATCAGCAAGTCTTCACATATCCCCCAGCCCATGATGTTTTCTGTGCTAAAGTGAGCCACGCACCGTCTTTGATCTCAGTATCATTTTTGTGGTACGTGTTCTGCAGTCCACATTAAAATGTACTAGAAGAGGTGTGTCTGAGTGGCTCAGTCATCTGACTTTGGTTCAGGTCATGATCTCATGGTTTTTGAGTTCGAGCCCCAGACTGGGCTCTGGGCTGACAGCTCAGAGCCTGTAGCCCACTTCCGATTCTGTGTCTTCCTCTCTCTCTGCCCTTCCCCTGCTCAAATTCTCTCTTTCTCTCTCTCTCTCAAAAATAAACATTTTTTTTAAAAAGTTATAAAATGACATGTAGTCGAAGAGAATTGAATTAGGCGTTTCCTCAGCCTTCTTCTTGCCAGCCTGAGTTGGCAAACTGTCAGAATCGGTGCTTATAGAGGGGCTCTGACTAAATATTGAGGTCTCTAGTTTATGTAGAGAGACTTGACATAGTTATCATGGTCATCCAAAATATTTGAGAAAAGTGTGTTCTTAGTGGCATTTCTTTGTCCATGGGTATGTGTGCATGTTTGGTTGGGAGGGAAGTCTCTTGCACTTCACCGATGTTGTTGCTATGACTATTGAACTAAGCTACCTGCTCCCAGCTATTAACAGAGCATTAGAATATGAGTCATCATAATAATCCTTTCACTCTGGTCGTAGGTCAATAGTGAATGCTTACTGTTTTGTAAGCATTCAAACTCATATATCTTTTTATTTTGCTCTTCCATCTGCTGGTTACTCCTTTTCCAAATAATAAACCTCTTCTTCTTATATTTTAAGGGCATTTTAAATGTTAGGACTTCAAAAAAGCCTTGCAGATCCTCAAAGATGATTACCTTTTTTTCAGAGTCCCAACAGTTTTTATATACCATCACCAAAGCACTTAATGATGAATATCATAACTATTAGTTTACGTATCTTTTTCAAGCTAGCAGGCAAGTTAGTGAAAGGATTAGGCAGCAAGTTTCTAAAATTGTATGTTATTTTAAAAGAAAGCTAGTTTATAAAGAATTAGAAAATAGTTTTTGACTAAACTGTTCTCCATTAGACTTTTTTATATCCTCACATGCAGTCATTGTATCTTTTTCATTTCATGTCCTCAGAAACCTAGCCTCATATCTGAAACAGTACTTGGTAACTGTTTGGTGAATGAATGAATGAATGAATGAATGAATGAATGAATGAGTGAATGGTTGTCACTTTCTAGCTGAAAACATTTCAGTGACATATTACTGCCTGCTGGAAAATATTCAAATGTATTAGGCCCCTTATAATAAGAGGTTAAAGAAGTTAGGAATGTGTTAATTTGGAGTACATAACGCATTCTTTGTACTTTCATGTATTTGCAGAGCCCTGTCTTCTGAAAATGATAAAGTCTGCTCTTTGTCTAAGCCCCAGCAAAGGGGTACCCTCTGTGTACTCTTATTAAATTCCTGGAGGCAGAAGTGTTCAGGAGCTTGAGGTTTTTTTCTTTCTCTTCGCCACATCTCTCCTCTCACTCCCCTCTCTTCACATTGTTCCCTGGCTCACTCACTCTCACTATGTGTATCTCCAATGCCTTATAATCATTTGTTTAATATTTCTTAATTACCAGAATTTTTAGACTATATTGCAAATATTTGTGAACATATTTACCTTCTCTAGTAAGCCATTGATTCTCAACCAGGACTGTCCCCACCCACAGGGACATATAACAATATCTGGAGCCATTTTTGCTTGATACAATTGGCGAGGAGTTTGAAAAACTCTGCACTAGACTGTGAACTCTTTGAAGGCAGGGAATGTCTCCATTTACAGTGTTTTGAATTACCATAGTTCAACCTAGGGTTTATCCTATCTATGTTCCGATAATGTTTGATAAATGAAGAATTTAATGAATAAATTACTGGTTGGTGGGTGGATAGATGGATAGATGGGCAGGCAGATGGATGAATCAATCGATCAATCTGGGACCATTTTCCAGCCCTTTAAATTCTTGGCAGCATTTCCTTTCCAAGTCAGAATTGCTATTTATTATCTGAATTATAGAGTAATCAAGCCACCAACAAAGATGTTGACCTGACCAGCTCTCATTTTGAGCATGTACTTGACCACAGATCTTGAGACATTCATTTTCAGCAAATATCACTAGCCCTTTTCTGATTGTTTGGTAACTGGGTCATTTGTATGCTCTCTCTTTGTGCTGATCATGTGTTTCCCCTATTTGATTATCTATATTACTGTTGTAATACTTCTTATAACTGCATAATTTTGAGGCTGTTGAAGAATCTGATGTGACTCTCACTTAAAAGAATCCCCCAGAGAGTCTCCTTTTGGGATTTTTCCTAGACAGTAGCACATGGTCATGATCTCTGAGGGAGAAAATAAATACATTTTCTTTTGGTCAGTCTCATTGACTTCGCTTTGAGTCATCTATCTTGTGTTTTTGTTGGAGATTTTTTGAAATAATCAGGCATTTCTAGAGACGAGTCCCTTATTAGTCTGAGAAGGTCCCTCAAATAAAAGCTATCCACATTTTGTGAAGTCTTTATACCCTTTTTTCCAGTTGTATTATTTCTGCATTTGCTACAGCAAGGGCCCTATGGATTTTAAATAAGAGTGTGGGAGTCGCATGTGAATTCTCTGACAGGTTTCTGAAGTGGTTTCCATCTGTGCACATCTTCACTACATTAGAAACTGCCTCTGGTCAATGAACACCATGACACTGTACAATATATGAGTTGCTACCCTGCCTTTTAGGTTGGTTCTACTATGTAAAAAAACAAAAATATCTTTATTTATTTTAGATTTAAACTTTAAATTAAAAAATGTTTACACTCATGCACATGCATGCGCACGCACACACACACACACACACACACACACACACATACACCTTCCCTGAAATTTGTGAAATCACCAGGAATAATATGGATAACTTGAAATTTTTGCTCCTAAATAAAAATGCTGGGGAAAATTCTCCTTTAAGGGATCTTATGTCTAGATCGAGAAAGCATAAATTAATTGCATTGACAATAAATATTTATAAATAAAAAGAAGGGAGGGGCACCTGGGTGGCTCAGGTGGTTGAGCGTCCGACTTCAGCTCAGGTTATGATCTCATGGTACGTGGGTTTAGGCCCCGTGTCGGGCTCTGTGCTGACAGCTTGCTCAGAGCCTAGAGCCTGCTTCCGATTCTATGTCTTCTCTCTCTGCCTCTCCCCTGTTCATGCTCTGTCTCTCTCTCTGTCTATCAATAATAAATAAATGTAAAAAAATTAGAAATAAGATGAAGGAAAACATTTTTATGTTTAGATAGCTTGGAAAGTTTACACTCCCCTTATCCAGTAACTTTTATGCCCCCCTTTTTATCTTGAGATATGCTCTACATGAATTGTTCCATCAAAATATATATATATTAATGAAAGAGCAAAATAAAATGTATCTACACAAGGCTAAGAAATAGGGCATCATCATTGTTTTAATGATTATTTTTATTTTTGAGAGAGAGAGAGTGAGGGAGGGGCAGAGAATCCAAAGCTAGCTCTGCATGGACAACAGCAACCCCAAATGGGGGCTAGAACTCACAAACCATGAGATCATAACCTGAGTCAGAGATGCTCAATTGACAGACACGCAGAGCCTCCAAAACATTATCATTTTTGAGAGTTGTTTTCACCTCTTTATTCTCCTCTGTCTCTCTTGGTAACTGCTATCCTGAATTTTGTGTTTATTCTTTGGTTTTATTTGTAATGTTTGCCCCATGTATATTTCAATAAGCAATATGTTAGTTTTATCTCCTTTTTAAAAATATGAAACCATACAGTATATTTTCCTCTGTTTTAATCATTTCTCCCAATGTGATACCTCTGAGACCTGTCTTAGTGAAGTGTGTAGCTGTAGATCATTTTTCCCATTGTGCAGCTACCCCACAACTTAATTCTTCATTTCACTCTTGATGAAGACTGGAGTTGTTACTTGGTTTTTTTCCTTTTACAAATAGTGCAGCTATCAATATTTTGGAAAAAAATCCTGGTACACGTTTGCAAGTTTCTCTAGTTTACATGTTTGTGAATAGCATTGTAGGGTTGTAAAGTATATGTATTTGTAAGTCACAATATGGTGGATATGTAATTAAATAACAACAACACCAATTCTCAGTCACTTATAGTAATGGAAGTTTATTGCTGTTTCCTGTTACATGTGCATTATTTGTGGGCTGGGATCTGTGCCATGTTTTCTACAGTCCAGGAGCAGTCTGAAAAAGAAGCCCCAAATGATAACATTGCCATCACTGTGCAAGAGGGAAAGAATGCAGCATACAACAACTTGCAAGTAAAATCTTCTACTTTTAGACAGCATTATATACAACACTTCCATTCATATTTTATATACTAAAGTAAATCACGCGGCCAAGTCTGAATTCAACAAGGTCAGCTGTAAACTGTAAGGAGGGGCACTGCAGAGAAATGTGCTGGTACATTGGTGACAGTAATACAATCTACCAATTCAGTCTGTATTTAACTTAATATTTTACTTTACTAGTGTCAAGCTATATTCAGAGTAGTTGCACAGAAATAATCAGAATTCTGTTGTTCATACATTCACAAATGTTCCATATTATCTGAGTTTTAAATCTTGATCAGACTTAATGGAGGTGAGTGATGTCCCATTGTTTTTTAATTTGCATTTCTCTGATTATTAATGAGGTTGAACATCTTTTCAAATATTATAGGCCATTCAAAAACTTCTGTGAAGTTAATGATCATTTTGCCTATTTATCTGTTGAATTGGATCATTCATTTTCTTACTAACTCCTAGGAATTTCTTCTCTACTGTTAATCCTTTCTCAGTTTTTCTGTTTTGTGCTGCAAATGTCTTCTCCAAATTGTAGCTGCAGAATGTCTTGTGAGAAGAGAAGTTAAAGTTTTTCAACTTTTTGAAATAGGTTTAGATTTATACTTCAAAGTTGCAAAACTATATACAAAGATCCAATATACTCTTCATTTAGAATTCATTTTTCTAAATAGAACATTTGATAGTAAGTTGGGACATGATACACCATTACCTTTTAGTACTTCAGTGTGCATTTCTTATGTAAAAGAACAATCATAGTACATTCGTCAATATCAAGAAGTTAACATTGATCTAAAATCTCCTGTAGTCCAAAGATAACATTCAAATTTTGATATAATTAATAGTGTTCTTTGTAGACCCAGGATCCAGTCCAGGAGCACATTTGGTTCTATGTTTCTTCAGTTTTCTATAATCCACAACAGGTGGAATGTTTTTCTTCATGTCTTGACTTTTCTAAGGAGTACAGACAATTTATTTTGTAGATTGCTCCTTAATTTGGAACGTGATATTTTCTTTTTGTTCATGCGTTTTGCTTAAAATTCCACAGAAGTCATATTGTGCTAATCTCAGTACATCATATTCGGAGGCACACTACATTGATTTGTCCCATTATTGGTGATGTTAACGTTTATCATTTTGTTATGATGTTGAATGGCAGAAACCTACCCTCTGAAATTAATTATTTAGGATGTTGTACTTAAGTTGATAAGTCACTTATGAGTATATTATGAGGACATTATTTTAAATTACATACAGACCCTCCCCCTCATTCACCTACGAGATTTAGGGTCCATTAATGATTCTTTCCTGACTTAATTATGATACTGGTGTTTGCCAAATAGTGATTTTCTGATTCCGTATAAATTTATTAGTCAGCATGTTACTGCAAGGTACAGCGTTTCCCTCCCTTCCACTTAATTAATTAATGTGTTTATCTACTTATATCAGTATAGACTTTGCATTCCTATTTTACTCAAAGATTTCCAATCCCTTACTACCACTATTAATTTTCATGGTAAAATTATCCAAGATATGGCTGATGGAAACTCCTTCAAAGTGGCTTCTCTGACCATTTATATGTCCTTGTCATTCTTTGAGCATTTCCCTAATATCTGGCTCAGCTACTTGTGGTAGCCTCATCTTATATTATCTCTGTCAAGTCAGCCATTTTTCTATGGTGTCCAAGTTCTTTTAGTGAAGCATGTATTGAGAAACCAAGATCTGAGTATTCATTAGGTTCACTGCTACTGAGGTATCATTGCTTCTAGGTTCTTAGTAAATACAGATAGGCAATATAAGTCTGTACATTTTGTACATGCATGCACATACACCGTCTATGTTTGTAGGTAGACAAGTTAAAGATGATGAGTTTACACTGATATTTTCTGATGCTAATCGATCACCACAGATTTCAGTTTTTCCAGTTCCATATTCCTAACTCCCTTCTCCAACA
The DNA here is from genome assembly GCF_003009895.1 of Hyaena hyaena. Classification (NCBI taxonomy): domain Eukaryota; kingdom Metazoa; phylum Chordata; class Mammalia; order Carnivora; family Hyaenidae; genus Hyaena; species Hyaena hyaena. The sequence goes on from NW_024081751.1 coordinate 258,742, forward strand.
GTGAGAAATCTGGCTCTCATTACCCTTGGTCTCTTTACTTATTAGATCAATCACCACTGTGTATAGCCAAACTTGTAGATGAGGCAGCCCAAAGGTGAATCATAACACACTGACCATTCTCCTCCACTGGTCCCAACTCCTTTTAGGCATGCCAATCAAAAGTTACACAAAAGAAGGGAAATCAGTAAGAAATGAAAATAAGGAGCACCTTGATGGCTCAGTCTTTTAAGTGTCAGACTCTGGATTTTGGATCAGGTCATGATGAGAGCAGCGCCTCCCTTGGATAATCTCTCTCTTCTTCTCCCTTTGTCCCTCCTCTGCTGGCACTTGCTCACTCACTTTCTCTCTCTCAAAATAAGTAAATAAACTTAACAAAAAAAAAGGAAAACAAGTAAGAAAACTCAGCTCTGGACATGAGTCCTGCCCATTTGGGGTGCTAACCCAAGGCCACATCCCTGATATTCACAGATACTATTTAAAATTTCAGACCCCCACAAAGGAGAAAGAATTCACAGAGAAGTACTAAATTTTAATGTAGATGAACTTATCAAACTTTTTCTTTATGATTTCTGTTTTTTTTTTTTTTTTTTTTTTTTAACAACTCATTCAAGAAATCTCCTATACCCAAGAACACTAGGATAGTCTCACATATTGTCTTCTAAACGTCATGTATTTCTGCCTTCACATTTAGGTCTTTTAAAGTTCTTGGAATTGATATTTTAACTGTGGTATAAATTTGGGTTCCAAATTATTTCTCTTTTCCATATGGATAACCAACTGTCTCAGCAACATTTATGGAAATGTCCATTCTTTTCCCACTAATGTGAAATACTATCTCTGTCATATTTTTAAGTTCTATATACTGTTTTATTAGTGTAGTCAGTAATCACAGTATTAATACCAATACTGTTTTATTACTAAAGCCCACACTGGCTGCCGTATTTGAAGGCCCAGAGAGAAATGAAAATGTAGAGACCTTGTTTAAAAACTATTAAAAATTTGGGGGCGCCTGGGTGGCTTAGTCGGTTGGGTGTCCGGCTTTCGCTTAGGTCATGGTCTCGCAGTTCGTGGGTTCTAGCCCCGCGTCGGGCTCTGTGCTGACTGCCAGCTCGGAGCCTGGAGCCTGTTTCGGAGTCTGTGACTCCCTCTCTCTCTGACCCTCCCCTGCTCACGCTGTCTCTCTCTCTCTCTCCTAGAAATAAATAAAACATTAAAAAATAATTTAAAAAAAACTATTAAAAATTTCACAGCGCTGATATCAGAGCATTAGACCAAACGCAGATCCTTCCAAGAACAGGCCACCCACCCATAATACCAGCCTTCACTAGAACTGAATATATCTTGTTGAGTCTCTTAGGTAATTGTGCTTTCAGAGTGTCTCTTTTCTTCCAAATCAACTGCCAATTAATTTTCTTTCTGTAGGAATCTGCTAAATATCAGACATAAAGATTTCATTCCTAAAATAAGTCTACCTCTTATATTGTGCCCTTCCAGATATCATTTTTTTTTTCTTTCCCAATGGCTCCCTCAACAATTTTCCACAAATTGGGGCTCCTGGGTGGCTCAGTCTGTTGCACATTTGACTCTTGATTTCACTTCAGGTCGTGATCCCAGGGTTGTGGGATAAAGCCCCATATTGGGCTCCATGCTGAGCATGGATCTGCTTGGGTTGGGATTCTTTTTCTCTCTGCCTCTCTCCTTGGCTCATGTGCTCGCTCGCTCTCTCTCTCTCTCTCTCATAAAACAGAACAGAAAAAAACAAAACCAACAATGTACCACAAACCAACTGGCTTAAAATAACAGAAATGTATTGTCTCACAGTTCTGTAGTCTAGAAATTTAAAATCAAGATGTCAGCAGGTGCATGCTCTTTCTGAAATTTGCAGAAAAAAAAGAATGTCCTTGCATTTTCTGACCCTCCAGTGGTTGACCTCCATTCTTGGTATTCCTTGGCCTGCAGATGCATCCGTCCACTCTCTGTCTCCATCTTTGCAAGGTAGTCTCTCTGTGTGTCTCCTGTCTTCATGGAGCTGTGTGCTTAGAAGAATACTAGTCAGATTAGGAACATCCTACTCAAGTATGACTTCATCTTAACTAATTATATCTGCAAAGATTATTTCTAAAAAAAGTCACATTTTTTTAATGTTAATTTATTTTTGAGAGAGAGAGAGCGTAAGCAGAGAGAGGCAGAGAGAAAAGAAGATCCTGAGTAAGCTCTGTGCTGACAGCAATAAGAGTCTGATGCAGGATTCGAACTCACAAACCAAACCGTGAGATTAAAACCTGAGCTGAAGTCGAATGCTCACCAAATGAGCCATCCAGGTGTCCCAGAGAAGGTCATATTTTGAGGTGCAGAGGGTTAGGATTTCAACATACCTTTTTTTTGCAAGGGAGATAGAATTCAACTCATATTAGATACCATGAAGTTGAGACATAAATAACTAGGTCAGTGATAACAACCGTGATTTCCATAGCTGTATGTTTTTTCTTCATCCTTATTGACTAGTTTTTAGTCATCCTTTATATAGAACCAATTATTTGCTTCCATTTCTGTTAAATATATTTTGTGTGTGTGTGTCTTTATTAGAACTACCTTCAGGTTTTTTTTGTGTGTGTGTGGCATTATTTGATTGATTGATTGATTGATTTGGAATGGTGCAAGCAGTGAGCGAGGTTTGAAATTTTTACAGATAAATCTTGTGGTGTCATTCATTTGCCACATAAACCTGCCAACCTCCCTGCATGTCACGTTATGATAAAGGAGAATACGTTGTGGTTACTCTTTCAGGTGTGGAGTCAGACAACTTGTACCTAGGCATGTGTTTAACTTGTTGAAAGTTATATAACCTCCTTAGTTCTCACATTTCCTAAGCTTAGAAAATGAGAATCAAAGTTGTAAGTACTTCAAGTGCCTGCCACATGGTAATCACCCAGTGAAAATTAGCTTTTATTAGATGTTATAAGTTACTATGCTGAACAATACAGGCTATGGACACTTTATAACTAATCAGCCATAATTCTGCTTCAAAGGGCTTTAAAGGGAATTCATTCATTTATTTATTCAACTGATATTCATTGAATGCCTAGTAAATGATAGCCATTTTCCTAAGTAAACTCATGTGCCATCTAATCCAAGAATACTACCCAGCACATAGTAGATGGTCAGTAAATCAATGTTGAATGAATGAAAACACAGTCCCTTATTATCACAGAACTTAGCATCTGGTTGGAGGAAGGATCATTGAATAAATACATAATGCAAAGTTCTGTTAAGTTCAATGATGAAAAATAAAGCCAGATGAGATAAGAGTGATGGAGTGGGGGTCGAAAGCAGTTTTAGACAGTGAGGTCAGAGGATACATTGCCAAAGAGGGATGTTTTAAAGAGAGCCCTGAGTGCCAGCCAGGTCAGGCAACAGAAATAGAATACAAGAGCTCTGAAGTGGGAAGGTGCAAGGCAGTTTTGAGAAACAGCATGAGGCCATTGAGTTAGTAAAATACAAATTTCTTCCCACTTGAGCTATCCACTAATGCCAAATGCTATTATATAAATGTAAACTGAGCACTGTTCATTGTATAAGAACTCAAAGAAGAGAGTTTGTTGTGGCTGGAATGGTCTTTGAAAATCCTGCAAAGGAGGGAAGATTTAAACATGGGTAGAAGAAAGTCCCCTAGTACTTTTCCACGTGTGATCAGAAAAGAGCAGTATCAGCATCTCTGGTGGTACAGACTCTCACACTCCACCCCAGCCTACTCCCTGGTTTTGAAACCCAGGAACTGGTACTTCAGTAACTCTCAGGGTGATTCTTATGCATGCTGGAGTTTAAAAGCACTGCTCCAGCCCTGCTTCTTAAACTTTAAGGAACAACCATACCACCTTGGGGTCAGTTAACATTTAGATTCTCCTTCCGTGAGTCTGGGGTGGAGTCTGAGACTCTACATTTTTAACAAGTTCCCAGATGAGGCAGAATCTGTCAGTCAATAGACTACACACCAGGGCCTGAGAATTGATATTAGCCAACTTTTTCTGTAAAGGACCAGAGAGTAAATATTTTAGACTTTGCCAGCCATTCAGTCTCTGTCGAAACATGAAAGGAGACATAGACAATACATAAATGGATGGATACATTCTCGTAAAACTATTTATGGGCATTAAAATTAGAATTTCATAAAATTATTATGTATCTCAAAATATTCTTCTTCTTTTGGTTTCTTCCAACCATTTAAAAATGTGAAAACCATTCTTAGCTCGTTGGCCATAGTTTGCTGACCCTGGCCTGGAATAATGTTATATAAGGTAGGGTATTTTCATTTTTTTTGTCACCCACTTGTGTAGTAAGTACCTTTGTACAGAAGAAGTTAAACAAGATAAATTTTTCTAAACAAGAAAGAAGGCCTTCAGGAAAAATATGTTCTCATTGTTAATAGTATGCAAAGAATCATTACATGCTAATTATTTACTAAATTACAATACACATTTTATACAGCCATGTAAAATACATGGTCAAAGGGAGGGCTAATCTGGATATGACAAAAGATAAAAATGATAGTTGCTTTTAAATATATGAGAACTTGATAGAAGGAGGCTGTAGAGTCTGCTTGGCTGCAGAAGGTAAAACTAGCATCCGAGGGTTTTATACACAGGGAGGCAGATTCTAATTCAAACTGAGGAAGTACTTGAACAGAGTCATGCAACCACACAGCTGGTTTTCCCAGGGGATGATATTTTCCCAGTTAGCAGAACTAGATGAGACTGATAAGCATGATGGCAGAGGAAATTGCACATTGGATCTAGCTCAGAGTCCATGACCACTATATTCAGTTTTACATTCTCTGCAGTTGTCTCTGTGTTAATTATGTCCACTCTGAATAACGGTATAAAATGCCTAACTAACCTCCTCACCACCAGCCTTACCAACTTCATCTAATTCACCAGTGAAGTGTCAGAGATGTCCTTTGAAATCTCAGCTATGATTGTTCTTTCCGTGCTCAAACCTTCAATGATTTAACCTTCCAGATTAATTAGTCAATAGTTTCCTTATTCTGACATTTATTCCCCTTCATAGCTGCCACAAGCTTTGTATTCCCCTGTTCTTGCTCATCTATTTGCAAAGAACCACTTGTTAGTCACAGAACTCCCTTACACACCACCACCTATTTACCCTTAAGCAGGTTGTTCCCACTAGCTGCTAGACCCTTTCATCCACTCCCACTCCTATTTTTCATTTGTCTAAATCCCACTCATCTTTTAAAGCACATCTCAATTATAACCTCCTCCATGCAGGTGGTTACTGTTCAGACACACATGTGCACACACGCACATACACAAGTACACACACAATCATATCTCCATAGCATTTTGAATTATCCTCACAGTATTAACAGCCACTAGATTTCTGAGCTATTTCTTTGGTAACTTGTCATGATATGGGTTCTGTCCATCTCAACAGTTTCATACCTTCAACTCCCCCTTTCCTATTATGCTTTTTCCATTCTGGCCTCTTTTGGATTCTTACATGCTCTCAGCTCATTTCTGACCCAGGGCCTCTGTGCCTCTAATGCTCTTCCCTCAGTGTAGACCTCAGCATAGCTGATTCTTCTCATCACTCAGATCTTGGTTGAAATTGTTATCTCTTCTTACTATGCCATTTGCTCTTTACCCTATTATGATTTTAAGAGTAGGTATTATTCTCTTACACTCTTATTTGTTTGCTTGTTTATGATCAGCTTTCCTGCAAAATTATTAAAAAGTGATGCCCATAAAAGCAGATTCTTTTTCTCATATGTAACTGTAGAAAAGTACTAGGAACATGTAGACAGTGAATGGATGGTTAAATAAGTTAACTATTAAATTATATGTGCTTTAAGAGCAGATATATTACCTGTGAATCTATTCCTTCCCACTCAGTCAGCATTAGTTTAAAATGGGCCAGGATAATTAGTGAAATGTCATGAATAAACCCTGTTATATGGAATGTTGCCATCAGAGTTCATTACCTATCAAAGCAATGAATATCTATGATAAAGAGCCAAAGAACAATTGAGATGAGTAATACTTAATAATAAGTAGTGAAAGCTTGTGAGAAAAGCAAGATGCAGAGCAGGCTGTAAAATATTATATCTTCTTTTGAGGGGTAAACAATGACTGAAATTTTAGCTATATAGAAAAATACAGAAAGATGGGTGTCAGGTTACTTTGGCAAGGACAGTGGCTAGGACATCATGTGGGAAAAACAAGAAAGACACAAATAAAGCAGTTAAAAAAGATGCATGAAAGCAAAAGCACCATTGAAAAGCACTCACAGAAAAAGAAGGTTTTTTTCTATAATGCATGGGTAAAGGTTAGGGAATATGAGGGCTGGAAGGTTAACGTAAATCTATCTTCAGGAGTATAGGTCAAGCAGAGAGACTGTGGGAATAAGCTTTAATTTTTCCAGTACTCATCTGATTTGATGTTTCCTCAATAATATATCAGTGACGCTTGGGCAGAAATTACACTGCTGGACATCTGCTTCTGCTGAGCTTAAATGCCTTGGCAGGGAGAATAGTTCTCTTTTGGTGTGTGCCTTCTGAAAAGTTACGATGAAAGTCATAGCAAGAGAATAAATAAGAGAAGCTGTAGACCACAGTTTCAAGAGTCACTTTCCTGATTACTATGACAATTTTAAGTACAAGGAAGAAGTTTTTTTTTAAAAAAAGGGAATAAATACCATCAGAAGCAAAAAACTATATTTAAAATATAATAGAGACGACTCCTTAGAGATCTCCATTACAAGTCATATGAGGGCATGTGCCATTGCCAGAATCCTGAGGGCCCTCAAACTTGAGAGGCTGATGAAATGTCCACATCAATTCCTGAGGCATACACATCAAGCACTCTCAAAATTGCCCAGTGGATGGCACATGCCTGGAAAACAAGGACCCATCCACATTATCTCTAATTGCATACCATGTGCTTTGAAAACCACCCACAAAAATATCACACTAGAATTACAAAGGATACCGTCCTCATTATCCTTATTATCTTCCTCTTATGGAATTAAAGAAATAACACTGTGCACAGTAATTTACCATTTTTCTTAGCTTTATAAACACATCAAAAACAAGCTTTGTTGAATCAAGCCAAGTCCAGGAAGTAGGCAATGCAGGTACATTTTTCAGGTACTTGAGTTTTAACTTTGCCTTAATATAGTGTGTGGTTAAGAGTGGAGGCTCTGGACTTGCAGAGTGTGTTTGAAAGTGTGTGATCTTGGGCAGGTATGGCAACTCTCTGAACTTCAGAAAACTCACTATAAAATATTCACAGTACCAGTAGACAAATCAATGTATGGCTCTTACGAATTATATGAAGGAGTAGATACAAAGTCTTGGCCATATGCTAAGTACATAATAAGCAATAGGTGTGAGCTATTCTTAATTGCGCTCTTTTCAACAGAATAGCACTCAAGTATGTCTTTGTTGAGTTGGCTTGGTAGTTAATGACTTTCAGAAGAAATGACATGTTGGTGCATGCGAGTCTCATTTTATGCCAAAGGTATATTCTTGAAAAGGTCTCATAACTAAAACTGGCATAATTCAATGTTAATTTTTCCCTAAAATCAAATAGAAAGTAATTGGAATGAGTTCTCAAGGCGCATACATCTGTAATTACTATAGCTGCGGGTTGATTCTGTGGCCATATCACTGGCATTTTTCCACTTTATTTACCTTGTTATATAAGATGATTTTTGCAAACTCAAAGCATGGCTATATTAGAGTTGCTTTTTATTGGTCAGCATCATCTCCAATAATGCCCATGGCATCCTGTCCTAAATTTGCAGCGTTTATCGTGGTAGTTGTTTGGCCTTTATAGTTTTCATCACACCTAAATTCTTTCCAAAATTACTACTTTTCAGCTGGAACACTATTATTCCTAGAAAATGAACATTCCCTTGACACTATTAAAGGAGACTTAAAGTTACAATAAGAGTGCATGCTAAAATAATAGTGTGATAAGTTGCTAGATCACTCAAAGTTTCCATTGTAAATAACAGCTTGGTTCACCTGATGTTGAAAAAGAATAGTGGGTATTTCCCTTTCAGGGTGGAGCCAACTCAAGTCAATTGTATTAACATAATTTATAATACACTTGACCTAAAATTTTAAAGCAATGTAATGATTGACAATTTATTTAAAAAATGGTGGATAGAATATTAATTTATTTCAAAATGCATGTATATAATTTATTTAAAATAAGTATTTTGTTCAATATTTATAAAAGGTGATCAAACTCTAATAGATCCAACAAGCCCAGTTAGTACCATGACTACAGAAACCTGTTACATAATTATAGGCCCGCATCATCTTGTTGCCTGCAAGTAACTCTCATAAAGCCTCCAAACTCAGTAAATCCTTACTACAGTGTGAATGTGCCAGCAGCTGCTAGGACTTAATTATTTTATAACATTCATAAATGTGTCTGTTGCCCTAGCTGTGTTTGGAATACAGGCCTCACTGCATGAAGTTTCCTATCCTGTGACTCTTCATGAAGAAAAGCGGTCAAAATATCTCTCAACTTCTGCAGTGATGTGCAGGTGACTCAGTGAACCTTCCTTATGATAACTGAGTTTCTGTGGCTCTTCACACTCAAGTTCTATAGCTCTGGATGCATTGCTTGCTAGTGTTCTTTCCCTACTCCTCAAATATTGATGAGAGATTCCTTTGGTACCATCTTCTTGCCTAAAACTCTTCAAACAGCGTATGCAGCCTGTCTTCTGAGAGTCATTCAATATAGTAATTTTGAAATGAGGTGGAATTTCGTGTAATTTTATAGACATAATTTTAGTAAACTTATAATATGTCATGAGAAGAATGCTTATTTATCTAACAGGTAACAAGGAAACCTCTAGAACCTTTCAAGATTGTTGGTTTCAACTTTCTGTCTTAAATTAGAGTGTCAAAGGCTTAAAACTGGGCAAATTGTAAATTTCTGTGAAGGGTAGGTTTCCACCTCATGTGCTTCTTTCTCCTATCTCATGTCTCCCTGCGTCTTCTAAGAGCCCTCTCTTGGGAGAGAGGCAAACCATGAGGTACTCTAGAATGCTGAGAACAAACTGAGGACTGATGGGTGGGGCGGGTGAGGGGGGAGATGGGCATGGAGGAGGACACTTGTGGGGATGAGCACTGGGTGTTCCATGGAAACCAACTTGACAATAAACTATTTGTAAAAAAATAAAAAGTAAAAAAAAAAAATAATAAAAGCCCTCTCTCTTAGCAACCTAGTAGGACTGCAGAAAACTCCATGCTTTGATTCTCTCCCTCTTCACTCAATATGGGTCATGTTACAGTGTTCTTTCATCTGAACCTTAATTTCTATTGGTTGACAATGGTGGGTAAAACAATTATTCACATAGACTAGCATTGCCCTAAAATTGTCCCCCACATCCCTAATTCTGCAGGATAGTCTGCAGGGGAAAAAAAAAATTTTGTGGTTCTATCAGTATGGAAATGTCTTATATTGTATCCTCTCTTGTTGAGATTAAACTTTGACATTCTCCTGTTAAAAGTTCTAGGCACTACGGATGCTGTCCAACTTCGCTTAAGCTAGTTCCCAGAATTTCAACTTGCTATTATCCATACCTACCACCTTTGTTTTTGCTGTTTTTAAAACCATACTTCTAGAGACACTGAGATAAACTAATACCTGCTGAGGCTTTGGTTAGGAAGATGTTATTTCTACATAATGGGTAATTTATCACTATCATTATCTATAGTCTCAAATTAGCAATTATCAGATAAACCCTTGTGTGTACTTGTATTCACACCTATATATTTATCTAAGACACGTGCTTCACCTTTTTTACACACAAGGTTTTATCACTTTAATTGCCCGGTCAGTGTTGGAACATCATCTCAGGAGCCACTAATGCACAAGTGTTTGTCTTTATTTCTCACCTTTCATATTATGTTCCTGCTCTATTTTTTTTGTGTGTGATCTTAATTTTCTAAAGATTTCTTTGTGGTTTCATGGCTGGCTTCCAGCATTCTGGCAAATGTGTGTTTTAAAATTATTTTTCAAAGGTCCACATGCAAAAAAAAAAAAAAAATGCTCGCATTAAGAAGAGCCGTCTCCAAAATTGGATTGTTTTATTTTGCAAGAGCAAGTTTGAGTTGGATGAAGTGGCACTGTTTATTTCTCGTGGGTCTGTCCTTTGGCTCACTTTCTGGGAAAATTCTCACCTCTTTAGATCAAAAAAGAGCACTGACTCCCAAGGAATTAGAATATAATCCACATTTGCCCACAGTAACACAGAGCAACTTCAGAAATCTGGGCTTGCTCACATCTGGGTAATGATGGCAGAATGCCCCTAGTTAGAAGGGCTTTCAGAATATACGTGGGGGATTTTGATTCCCTGTGCCTCATTTTTCATCTTTGCCTGACTTGATTTCTTGTTCTGTTTTGTGCTTCGCCCCTGTAAAAATCTCCTTCCCCTGCCCAGCCCTTCCTGATTCTCTCTCTCTCACACACACGGGAGCGCACGCATGCACACAGACACGAACATACACACAAATATACACACACTCCAACACATCACACACACACACACACACACACACACACACACACAAAGTGAAAGGGGGAAAAAGTGAAAGGTCACCCTCACAACAGGTTTTCCAGGATTATTTAGATGTAATGAATAAAATTGCAAATTCTATTGAGGCTTTTAGTACTAATGAAAATTATCAATGTGTTACACAGCTGCATTTCAGTTTTGTTTGTCTGAGCCTGGAACAGAATAGATTTTATAAATAGAACTTAAATGTGACCACAGAGCATGCATACTAATCAGTTCATTTTAAGATATTGTTTTGCAATACTTTTAAGATGCACACATGCTGGGAAAAATTACTTGTCAGAGGAACAATGTGGAGCAATTTCTTACCAAAGTTGCTAATGGAACTACTTTTTTCTTTTTTTCTTTTTTCTTTTTCTTTTCTTCTCTCTCTCTTTTTTTTTTTTTTTTTTTTTTTTTTTTTTTTTTTTTTTTTTTTTTTTTTTTTTTTTTTTTGTTAGGTAAATGGTAAAAATGCGAAAGCTTTAGAGAGAAGGAAGGTCTTATTCAAGCACATTTCTCTACGAAATGCGACTTAGTTGTGGGAAAGTGTTCATTAATTTTNATTTCTTACCAAAGTTGCTAATGGAACTACTTTTTTTTTTTTTTTTTTTTTTTTTTTTTTTTCTTTTTTTTTTTTTTTTTTTTTTTTTTTTTTTTTTTTTTTAACATGAAGCATCTATCCTTACCCATCTTTTCTGTTAGGTAAATGGTAAAAATGCGAAAGCTTTAGAGAGAAGGAAGGTCTTATTCAAGCACATTTCTCTACGAAATGCGACTTAGTTGTGGGAAAGTGTTCATTAATTTTGGAAAGTTAAGATAAAGGTAATCAACAACTATTGCTTAGCACATGCTGTGCTGTATAGTCTATTACACACTTTCTTGGCTCATGTAAACGTGGAGGGGCTTTTTTCCTGGCCAGCTCTAAAGAGCTTGGACTCATGTGGAATTGAGTGCTAAGTGGTACCCACGGGAGGTGTTCTCTATTAGCCCCTGATTTCCTCTAAGTGGGCAATCCTATCTGAATAGTTCTGATATCTGGATAACTTCTCTCCTCTTTGGCAGCACGCCCCCCTGCGGGAACGCATTTGTTTCACTTGTTTGAAGGTGGAAATCCCAGGGGTGAGTTTTGATGTGGGATGAAGCACTGAGCCCAGAGCTTCCTATAAAGGTGAAATGCAGACGCTCTTTTAGAAGAGGAAAGGTGACTCAAAGGAAAGCTTCACTTCCCCAATCATTAGCAGAAATGAATGTGAAATTGTTAAAACTCAAATGTATTTTAAAAGCTAGCTGTGGCCTCTGTAAAGGTGCATCTCCTCCATTTCCCCACTGGGCCTCAGGAAGGGATTCTGAACTTCTGGGTACCAACAGAAACAATGAACCACAAAGAATTTTGAGGTACCTGTCATGCTGGTGGGGATAGGGTGGGGGAACAGAAATGACTTGGATAATTAAAATCCACAGAAAACTGCCATTTATATTAGCCATTTCTCACTACCCAAACTCTCACTAAAGTCATTGACAAGGAGAAGAAAATAGACATATGAATAATACCGGTACCTTCCCAAATCAAACCAGCAAATATCCAGTGCAAACCCACTATGCCCAAAGTACTATATTTTTGCCAAATTCTGCAGGACAAACCATTACAGTGTCCCAGAGGTCAGCAACTATGGCCTGTGGGCCAAATCTAGTTTATACCCCCCCCGCCCCCATTATTATTATTATTATTATTTTTTTTTTTTGGTGTAGCTTAGGAGCTAAGAATGGTCTTTACCTTTAAAAAGCATTGTAGAAGGGGCGCCTGGGTGGCTTAGTCGGTTAAGCGTCCGACTTTCGCTTAGGTCACGATCTCGCGGTTCATGTGTTCGAGCCCCGCGTCGGGCTCTGCGCTGGCTGCCAGCTCAGAGCCTGGAGCCTGTTTCAGTCTGTGACTCCCTCTCTCTCTGGCCCTCCCCTGCTCACGCTGTCTCTCTCTCTCTCTCTGTCTCTCTCTCTCTCTGTCTCTCTCTCTCTCTCTCCTAGAAAAAAAAAACAAAAAAACATTAAAAGCTGGAAAAGGCAGGAACTCTGTAGCTTTAAAAAAAATAAAAAAGCATTGTAGAAGATGTTGAAGATAAAGGAGGGAAGGGAATGATAGAAACAGTACATGGTCCCCAAGGCTTAAAATATTTACTGTCTTGCCTTTGTCAGAAAAAGGAAATATGTTGCCTCTGCACTGTGCAATATTCATTAATCAGGAAGAATCTGGAAAAATTGCACAGTCCTGAATTATTAAGTGCTACCTGAAAAGCCAAAATTAAAAAAAAAAAAAAAAAAAAGGCAATACAAAGGACCAGGGTGGCCAGTGTTTTGCTTTTAGAACTTGTAGACTCTTGGGGTTGAAAGGAATCTCGGGGGTACTCCCAACAGAGATTTCCAAAATGCAGCCCCGTATGAGATTGTGCAACATAATTACAGCAGGTACCCGGAAGAACAGGTTTAATATAAAAAGAACTGTTTTAATATAACCAGCATATCAAACACATGATTTCCAGGTTTCATTGCTTGGAATGAAGCTAAAGTATTAAGTAAACAATTGTGCAAATGCTGGTAGTACGTTAGGAAGCATTAAGGTGGTTTATGAGTGAGTATAGTCTACAAAGCACAGATTTTAGTTCAATCTGTTTCTTTTCTATTTTCAATGGTGTGGGCTATATCTATCTTAGAACAAAACCAAAAGAAACACACTTCATGGATAGCTTTATCATGAGGCAATGAATGCTCTCTATTTCAAAAATCAAATATGAAATATAAAACATGTAGTTAAAATATATAGTACAGAAATTTAAGTTTCCAATAATCCCCTTGCAAGAATTACTCACTATTAATTATTTGCTTTGTATCTCTCCAGATCAAATTTTCTAGGCACATAATAACATATTTAATATCTATTATATTTAGGCATGATTTTTTTTGGTTTCTGACATTTCTGATCTATAAATTATTATTATTATTGGCATTTGAATCATGTTTAGAGTTTTAAGGGAAAATAAAAGGGGCTTTACTTAGAATATTGATTGCAATCCAAGTAGTTGCATATTGGGAAGCAGGGTGCAAATTGGCAAGGATTTTATCCATTAAATCCAGACACAGAAAAGGTTGGGAAGCTAACTGAGTGTTTGTGAGAAGCTTATGCACTTCTTTTCTACATTCTTCATTTCTGCCTAGGCTGCAGGTTAACCTGAAAGGTTAATATAATTGCTGACAGCTTGTGGGCCCCGGGTGATGATAAAATTTACCACCTCTTCCTAAGAGGAGTTCCTGCTTCTCTTTAAGCTCTCTTCACTTTGTATTCACACTAGCAATTCTCGAACTTTTTAGATCCCAGTCCATTTTTAGACAAGTCAAAGAATCTCAGGAGCCAACTTGCTCCACTCCCACATAAGGGTACTTTCGAATGGAAAATAAACTTGTTGATGAACAATTAGTTCAAAGAGACAAAATAAACAATGGCAACATGGTTTTGCCAATGATAGAGAATTGGGTATCATTTATCTAATTTAAAAAAAAAGTGCAAGCTTATTTACAAGGCAGTGTCTTAGGAGTTTAAGCTTATACAGCAATTATAAACCAGTATTCTATAAGTTTAAAATATGCACTCTTACAATATGTCACAAGCTACTTAAATGTCACAAAAGTGTCACAGATACATGGGTAGCACATCATTACTATAACACAACTGTGTTAGCAATAGGAATGTGAGTGGTTCATCTTTGAATGTGTACTTTGAACCAAGTCTGGTTATTAAAGACTTACAGATGAAAAATACTTGTAATGTAACCTGTAGACTTTAGGGTTAACAAATCAACACACAACAAACTAAATCAACAATGATGAAACTAACAGTAATTTATAATGTTTAAAAAAGAACAACAGCAAATGAAAAGCACAATCAAACCAAGTCAGCTATTATAATTCATTGCAAATAAGATGCCCTGCCTGACAATTCCAGCCATAAATAAGCCTTTCGATGTATGTGTCCTTTGCAAAATTGGCAAGGCCTCTGTGGCAGCCAAACTTAATACCAGAGTTTTCTATAGAATATATTAACCTGCTAATTTTAGCCAATAAATATCAGATTTTGTTAAGCCGTAAATTCAGTGATTATGCAAATTAAAACTCACTTCCCACCCTTCCCAATCCCTCCCTTTCCATCTGTGATTGGTAAAAATTATAAAGTCTCCTGGGGCAAGAAGTCCTCTTTAAGAACTCAGACTTGGGAGTTTTTAAGTTTTTAAGTCTTAATCTTTTGTTCTTAAGTCTTAAATGGTAACCTCTGAGATTATCAGCCCTAAATCACATGGATCTGGTAGAAGGTGAGAAACTTCGCTATTTACCCATGCCACATTTGGCCCCATGACTTTTGCTAGCAACCCAAGATTTCAGGGATTATTTTTCCGTGCCTAGGCATTTACCTCACCTGGACACAGATCTGGCCTCTATAGAAATGGTTCAGAAGTTCCCTGGAGTCTGGCTCCATAAACCAAGAGTCCTCTCTCTTGAAAATAATCCAAATCTTTGCTTTCATTTGAAAGGCTGAGGTTATAAAACTAAAGGAAAGTAAAAGAAAAAAGTACTTATTTTCTCCTCTAGGAATAAGAGAGCCTAGACTTTTAAGGCTGCTCTGGGTAAATTGGGAGTGGAGAGATTTTATTCCCTGTAGTGCACCTGTAACAAAGGAAAAATAAAAATGGTCACCATTACTTTCTCCATTTGAATTCTTGCTATACTACTAATTGCCCTCCATTTTATATAGAAGTTTGAACACTTGATCACTTTCCCCCGGACGACTGAACTGTAGATAACATGGTGAATACTACCAACCTTAATGGTTCCAGAGCTGGCTACTAGGTCTCCTTCCCCATCACTGTTCTCTTCATCTGTCCAAATCAAATTGTCATTCTTTGGATTAAAACCATACAATAGAGCATTCCCCTCTGCCCACATGATAAAGCATAGACACCTTCTTAGGATAAATGAGCCCAATGATTTGTGAACACACATATTTCTCCTGATTTACTTTACAGATCTTACCTACAGGGCAGCTGTGTTTTAAAAAAAAATGACTTACAAATTTCTCAAATGCTCCAAGCTCCCTCAGCCAGCCTGAAATACTTTTTTCCTCTCCTCCACCCACCAATTTCTAGCTTTGCCTAGCTGGCTAATTTGTCCTTACCTTTATTTTTAACCTCAACTGCTTCTACCTTGTGGAATACTATCCTGATCCCAGCTTGGCTGAGCTGGTTTCTTCTGCATTCTCATGATACCCTAGGAATAGCTCACTTAGAGTACTTATCAGAGTGTGTTTTAGTTTTGGGTTTCTTTACTTGCCTTCCTCACAAGACCCTGAGCTCTTATATGTAGTGACTATATCTTGTTCATTACTGTATCTTGCAAATTTAGCATAGCCCTGGCACCTACCAGATTAGCAATATCATTGTGTTTAACAAATGATTCCCTTTAGCCTGGTAATTTAAAGAAATAGCAGTACTAAAAGTAGTAGATAAAGCAATAAAAATCATACTAATATTTATTAAGTGTTACACATACTATCTCAGTTAAACCTTACAATCACTTTCCTTTAAAAAGTGTTGCTTTGAAGTGAAAAAAAACTAGCCAAGGTGACAAAGCAGTAAAAATGGCTGGGATTTTGAGCCAAGTTTATCTGGCTTGTAAGCTGTGTTTAACCTCTGTACTACCTTGGGCAAATGCTGAAGGTTATATCTTCTTGTGCAAACCATTTTAATCATTAGTTTGGGGCTCGGACATCCTAAAACAAATCTGTAGTGCTCAGTAGTATACCCAAACAGCTGAGGAGCAGGAACCCTTAACTTCTTCCTAAGAATCCCTTCTCTGGGAAGTTCTTTGACTGAGGACTGTATACTCAAGTCTGGCCCTCAGCTCTGCAAACTCCCTCAACACTTGACTACTTCACCCAAAAAGGATTCAAACCACATTACAGTTGTTTTAAAATAGGTGGTACATTTAACTGAAGATGTTATTTAAGAGGTGACTGGGTGTTGCCAGGTCAATGATCATTGACCAGTGTTTATGGTGGCCAAATACTTATTGAAAATATAACCTTTTCTAGGTTTATTCCAACTTCAAAGCCAGATGAAAACTTTAAATAAATCATATTTGGGGCAAGCACAGTCATTATTTTATTTATTTATTTATTTATTTATTTATTTATTTTTACAAATAGTTTATTGTCAAATTAGTTTCCACATAACACTCAGTGCTCATCCCCACAAGTGCCCTCCTCCATGCCCATCCCTCCTCCCCCCCACATCCATCAGTCCTCAGTTTTTGTCAGCATTCAAGAGTCTCTCAAGGTTTGCCTCTCTCCATTTCCCCCACCATTTCCGCCCTTCTTCTCCCCCTTGTTCCTCCGTCAAGTTCCTCCTAATCCTCTTATACGTGCAAACATATGATATATGTCCTCCTCTGCCTGGCACAGTCATTATTTTAGACCATTAGAACCGTTACCTATCCACAGGTTGTTGAGAACACTGGCCTCACTTCTTAACTTTTTAAGTTAAGCAGAAAGTTCATAAATAGAACATAAATTTTATTAAGGTTCTGTTTTTCTCAGCATCTTTTCCCAGGGACTATGGCCTGGTTGTGCATATGAGGCTAAAACTTTATTCCATGTGCTTTCGATCAGTTTTCTGTGAAGGAGGTTTCTATGGTAAAATCTAGTGTGGAAATGGGGAGTTTCAAAAGTCAACTAGTTTTTTGTGGTTTTTTTCTGTTTCTTGTTTTTACTGAAGAGCTTTTCTCAGAACTTTTGTATGATATGCATTGTGACGTTCCAAAAAGATGATGTAATTTGGGAAAGATCAAATGTGACTGCATGTCGTTAATTTTGGGTTTCACTGGTATTTATTAGAAGAGTGTATGAATCATAGAATTAAATCTCCCAGGTGACAAAGTACTTCTATTCTTTGTCAGAACCCCTATAGCACATACTGATATATCACATAAGTATGGTTTTGAGGGGGCGCCTGGGTGGCCCAGCTGGTTGAGCTTCTGAATCTTCATTCCACTTAGGTCATCGTGTCAGGGTTGTGGGATCAAGCCCCACATCCATACCCAGCACAAAGCCTCCTTAAGATTCTCCCTCTCCCTATCCTTTTCTCTGTCTCTCTAAGCCCTTCATCCCTGCTGGGCTCATGCACTTGCTCTCTCTCCCTCTCTTTCAGAATAAACAAACAAATAAACAGGAAAGGTTTTGAATTGCTCAGAGTGTAGTTCAGGATAAACTTTAAAAAAATTCTTTTATGTTTATTTTTGAGAGAAAAAGAGAGAGAGAAAATACAAGTAGGGGAGGGGCAGAGAAAGCGGGAGACACAGAATCTGAAGCAGGCTCCAGGCTCTGAGCTGTCAGCACAGAGCACAATGTGGCACTCAAACACATGAACCACGAGATCATGACCTGAGCTGAAGTTGGATGCTTAATGGATTGAGTCACCCAGGCACCCGTTAGGATAAACTTTATTAGTTCCTTAATGGCCATGCTTCTCTATTTTCCCTTGCAGTTGGGGAGATTTTAACAGTCGCATTTTATATAATATACATTATCCACATCTGTCAATATGTATTGCAGGGTTGAGAGAAAAGTAGGATCTCTCTGAATGTGGATAATCAGAGGAATTCATTTTAGAGGAATTCAGATGTGAGCTTGGGCTAAAAGTTATTTAGTTTGGGATTAGTAGTGAGAAGGAGGAGGAGAAGCCCTTGGAAGGGATACATTTTGAGCAAAGGTACTGAATCAAGCATCAGAGATGTCTAGGTAAAGAGAAAACCCTCTTCTGATATGACTCAAGTGATCACTGGGGATTCAAAGACAAAGACAGATAGGAAGCTGGATTGGAGCTAAATAGGTGAAGTCTTAAAGTCAGAATATTTCTAAATATGTGAATGCCAGGTATGGCATTGAAAAGTATCCAGACAGCTCCCTAAGATTTTAGTGCCCATGCATAACTGACTCCCAGTTTATACTGCTGATATTGGAAGAGAAAACCAAAACAGACCACCAAAAAATGATGTGAAACGAAGCTGAAATTTTGTTTCCCTATGTGTCACTCAGTTGTGGGTCTTTTGAAGAGGAATCAAAAGACCTAGATATAGGACAAAAAGGAAGACACACAGCAGATAATACAAGATTTTGAGTGCAGGTTGATTTCATGAAGGAGATCTTAGATCTTTCTTTGCCATTAATCATCTCTTCAGCTTTTATGCCACCAATGCTGATTTCAACCATGATGAAGCCTGATTCAGAAGGGGCCGCCTAGGATTCCAGCAGGCCCAGGTCACTCAGCAGACATCCTCCAACATGCTCACTCATTGCTTGACAAGCTTTTCCTGAAACTGAATGGTGCAGTGATTACAACTACAGATACTGGGTTTTGATTGTTTAGATTCGGATCCTAGTTCCTCTGATACAAGTTTCATCACCATGCACAAGCTTTTTGATATCTTTAGACCTGAGATCTTTCTTTTAGAAAGTGGGCATCTTCTAGTTACTCTCATATAGGATTGTGGGAGAAATAAATCAAGTTCTTAGCATAGCTCCTGGGATAGGGTACGTGCTCAATAAATGTTAACTGTTACTTTATTTTTGTTGTTACTGGGACTGCTTTAAAGAATTCATGAGGGGCGCCTGGGTGGCTCATTTGGTTAAGCATTGGATTTCAGCTCAGGTCATGATCTCACGGTTCGCGAGTCTGAGCCCCGCCTTGGGCCCTACGCTGACAGCTAGCTCAGAGCTTGGAGCTTGCTTCAGATTCTGTATCTCCCTCTCTCTCTCTGACCCTCCCCTGCACACACTGTCTCTCTCTCTCTCTCTCTCTCTCTCAAAAATGAACAAAACATTTTTAAAAAAGTAAAAACTAAAAAAGAATTCATGAATCTTGTTCTTGCCCTTAAAAATCCCAAAAGGTAGACTGTTACAGAAATATGAAAAATGAAATGAATAGACTTGTTTTATTACTGAAACATTAGTACATTTTTTTTTATGTATTTTGCCATGATCATAAACCTTAAGAAACAATCATAGCATCTGCACTTTTGAGTCTGGTAAAAAGTTACCATTTCTTTTAAATCTCATGTTTCATCAATCCTGCTAGTTGCCAGGACATGTTTAATACATTCAAACAAAAATGCAATCCATAAATATATTATTATAGTTTAGGATAATTTTCAGAATCTGAGCATAAAGTGACACTTGATACAGATTTTTACTTATAAATATATGTTTCCCTGCTTCTACATGACCGTAATAGTTATTAATCTCAATATTTCTAATGTTTTTCTTTTATTCTTGACTATTTCTCTGATATATTAGTTCTTAGCAAGCAAAAATGACTCCGTAATAGTAGACATGAATTCCACTGTCTCTTCACAGCTCACTGTATCTGGTAATGGATAATGGCATAATTACTTTTTGAGTTTTAAAAAATCCAGTTGGAAAACCTACAGGTATATGTACACTGACATGGTTTGGAACTTAGTTTTTAGTATAATTCATTTACTGTATTTTGTATGATGGTGTCAAGTGAAACCAAATATCTAAAGAAAATTGTTTTTAATACAGACTCATAACCCAGGTGTTAAGAATCTTCCTTTTCTTTCTTTTCTTTTTTACTTTCCTTTTCTTTCTCTCTTTTCTTGTCTTTTCTTGTCTTGTCTTTTCTTGCCTTTTCTTGTCTTGTCTTTTCTTTTTTCACCCATAGGCAGTAAGGCAGTTTATCTCCACAAATTTGTGATCATCACCCATCAGGAATATATTTTTTCTTGGTTTCCAGGTGATGTTCTATGAATTGAGGGAGGACAGAGAAAGAGTACCTGTACCCATCATTCATTGGCTCACTGAAAATGTATTGATTTCTTATTCTGTACCAGGCAGTACTCTAGGCATTGGAGATACAGCAATGAATATGAAACAGATAAAAAAAAAAAAAAAAAACCATCATCATGAAGCTATTAGTCTAGTGACATTATAGCACTACATTATCACTACATGATGGCTAAAGAAAGAAGCTCACAGGGCCTATGTCATACATAAGCTTAAAAAAACTGAAACCGTGATGCATTTCAACTTGGCCAGATCTTTTCTGTCCACTCAGTCCAAAATGTACCAACTTACTTCTCATGTGTATTAAGTCAAGAAGTGTGAAGAGTTAAGAAACTAGGAGAGCCTTCGATCAGAGGCCAAGTTTATTATTCACAAAAATAGCAAACATGGTGTCATTATAGTACCAGTTCCCTGAGACCCAATCCCTCAGGTAATATGCCAAGAGCCAGCTGGAACCTCTACATGTAGTAGGGTACCTTAGAAGAGACTCTTATCTAATTAGGAGACCATATTCTTATATAAGAGTTGCTTGCAAATCTACCCATTCTCCATCCAAAGAGAGATATTATTTTTATCATCATGGATTGTAAGCAAATATCTTCAATGGGAGATGTCCTGTGTCTCTAAATCTTTCAGAAAATTTATATATTGATGTTCCTTAGGTGATCTTGTTCTCTTTCTTTCCAGGGCTAACTGCTTGTACAAGCATTCCTAAGAAGAGATGTGCATATAAGAACTACTGAGCATATAGAAATGCTGCACATTCATAGGAAAAATATGTCCCAATGGTATTTAGGATGTTGGAAATTATAGTTTAATTGCTCCAAGTAGATTTTCAGCCTAATGAGAATAGGAATGTTCTTCTATTTCATATACCTACAATAATGTTATGCGTGCAGTAGGTGCTCAATAACTGTTTGTTGAATATGATTCATTAAAAGTGGTGCTGATGATGGTGATCATGTTTTTGCCCTTTCTCATTGTTCACAAAGAAATTAGTCTTTTTGAGACGTTAGGCAAAAATATTCTGGAGAAACCACAGACAGAATAATGTAGAAATCTACTAGCCATGTTTGCTCAAAAATATGTCTGAACAGGATACATTATGTTATCCCTACTTTAAGGAAACAGTGGTACCCAAGTTTGCAAATTTATTTTATTTTATTTTATTTATTTTATTTTACTTCATTTTTTACTGATTTGTGGCTTTATTTATATTCTAATAAGCATTGCACAAAGAAAATGTTCAAGCTAAATATAATATAATCAGAGTAATCAGAAAACATTAAATTTTGCATTCCCCCTAATTGGAGATTACATTGACATTTTCAAAGTTCTGACAATTTCTATATAATCAATAAAATCAACAGTAACAAAAAAATGAAAACAAAGGACTGTTTAACTTTTTTTAATCTACTTTTTCCAAATGTACCTATTTTAATCTGTTTAAAACTTATCAACATCTCATGAGATATGTGTACAACAAAAAGTATTTTGATAAATAGAGCTGTCCTTCAGATTCTTGAAATAGGGCAAAGTATTTCACATATTGGATTTTCAGTTTCACCTATCATTCTTGGTGGTAAAAATATGAAATTAAAAAAATATTAACGTATTTTCAGAGAGCAGGAGAGAGAGAGAGAATCGTAAGCAGGCTCCTTGCTATCCATGCAGAGCCCAACGTGGGGCTCCATGTCATGAACCACAAGATCATGAACTGAACTGAAATCAAGAGTCAGATGTTTAAGCAACTGAGGCACTCCTAAAATTATGAACTTCCCATGGGCTTTTAAAGCCAGGAAGTATTTTTCACTGAATTCTTAAACTTTATTTTTTATGCATAATAATGATAAAAGGCAAAAAGACAGTAAGAGTGGGCTTCCTCAAAATCATGGCTAGTAATTGGGGTGCCTGGGTGGCTTGGTTGGTTAAGCGGCTGACTCTTGGTTTTGGCTCAGGTTATAATCTCATGGTTTATGAGTTCGAGCCCCACAGTGGGGCTCTGTGATGACAATAGGGAGCCTGCTTGGGATTCTCTCTCTCCCTCTATTTCTGCCCTTCCTCTGCTCGCTCGCTGGATCTCTCTCTCTCTCTCAAACTTAAAAACTAAATGAAAAAATATGGCTAGTGACTTTGCCAAGTACATGGTCTTAGAAGAAAATTAGAAAATTTTGTCAAGCTTTTAAGATATCACGTCCCAGACCAGTGGTATCATTTGACAGCTGTGGTATCATTGTCACAGCTCCTCATTGCCTTCTTCCATTTTTTTTTTCTCATACTTACAAGGATTCCATGCAAACACACAGCATTTCCATCTGACAACAGCTGGTTACAGAAAGACAGAAAACTTTTCCTAGAAGCCTTGACAAGAATTCCCATCAGGTCTCATCACCTAGAAGAAATGGTACTTATATTTAAACGATTATTAGGAAGAAAGGGCCAATTACATCAGACTAATCACCACTATCCCCTGGAGCTGGGACTGCCTCCCTTGAAGACATGGTAGCCCTGAGGATAAGGCAAAATAACAGTGTTCTATTACCAAGGAAGAACAAAGGCTATTGCTTGGGCTAATCCTTGTATGAGTTGTGTCTGAGGGAAGGCAATTGGGGTTGGGGTGTTGGGATTTTCAATTTAGTTCACACAAAATCTCAATAGTCAAACATGGACGCCCTATGTGACACTCTAGTATTGCATGTAATATTTACAAGGCAACTCAAGCAAATATTTTTATTGACATTTGAGAGGTGAGGAAGCTGAGACATGTCCAACACTTAGCTCAAAATCCCATAACTAGTGATAGTAAAGAATGACCAACGTCTAGATGGCCTAACTTCTAGAATCATCCCCCATCCATGTTCCCAGTGGATTCTTTTCTGAGATTTTGAACTTCGGTTATATCTTTTGAATGAGGGGTATAGGGGTAGTGGTGGAGTGGAGTGGGGGAAAGCTATGATCTCTTTAAATGGAAATGGCATTTATAGTCACCTGCATTTGCTCATGAAATTACCCAATGGTTTCAGCCAAAGAGTACAAGTTTATGGCAGCCTGTGCTAGCAGGGTGAACAGCTGGAACAAAGCCAGGCCTTCCAGCTAGCAAGCCAGTGTGAAATCAAAGCAACTTCATGTTGACAGCTTTGACAGAAGGTGCCACATACAAATTATAGTTAGTTCAGAAATTAGCTGCCAGATTATTAATTTGAAAGGAATGTGCACGGTGTAGTTTAGCCCCTCTAGATCCCTGGCTGAGCTTTCTCATCTGTTGCCGCTGATCTTCCTGCTTCCTTCAACTCCTATCATAACACTGGAGTCTCTGAAAGTCCTTGCCAGCAGAGAATCAGAAGGCAGAAAACAACCAGGCAGGCTTTTGCTCTTTTGAAGTTTGCGTTGGGTCTTGGCTATGTATGTGGCTTTCTGAACAGTTAACTCACTTGTAGAATTCAGTCAGTTCTAGACCCTGCATTGATCATCTGCAAAAAGAGAAAGTGAAAGATTGGAATAAATAGGAGAGGAATGATAATTTTTCAGGAACTTTTATAAAATGAATTTTCTGATGTAAAAATAATACATGATTATTAAATAAGACAACATAAAAGTATAAATTCAAATGTAAAAATTACCTTACTCATAGTTCTGCCTTACTCAAAAATAACTCTTATCAATATTTTATCGTATATTCTTTGAAATTTTATTTCTTTTTCACATATTGACATTTTTAATGATTCATCTATGCTGTTTTTTCTTTTGCATAGTAATTGGGTGTACCTTCCTGTCAATAAGCTAGATTTCTTTTTTATTTTTAATGGCTGTATAGTATTCCATTGTATGGCTATTTCATAACCTGTTCACCCAACCTCTTACCAATCTATATTTGGGTGGCTTCCAATT
Source organism: Hyaena hyaena (assembly GCF_003009895.1). Classification (NCBI taxonomy): domain Eukaryota; kingdom Metazoa; phylum Chordata; class Mammalia; order Carnivora; family Hyaenidae; genus Hyaena; species Hyaena hyaena. The sequence goes on from NW_024081751.1 coordinate 283,121, forward strand.
ATTCACCAGTGCAAATAAAACTGTCGTAAACACCCTTCCTGACACATTTTTGCACGTTTGTCTGTATAATGTTACAGGATAAATTCTTTGAAACGGAATCACTGAGCCAAGGGCCCAAGATCCTTTTCAGCACTACTTAAGATGCAGGGTCACCTAGGCAACCACCTCAAATCACATCTTATCTTCTAGTGAGAACTCCCTCTCTATGTAATGGCCCCCAAATTAGCAAATTTCTAGAACTGCACTTCTGTTGGGGCTTTTCACTTCTGATCCAGCATGCAAGCATAAAATGATTCCTTTCTTGCTCATTTTTATGGGTGATAATGTGTTCCTCCCACCCAGCACTTCTTTTTATTTCACTACAGCTGTAACAAGCGCTTATAAAAGCAGCAATCTAGGTTACCTGAAAACCTTTCCCTTGTTAACTTGGCTCAAAAAAACTAAGACTAGAGATAGAATGGGAAGGCAGTAGCTTAGCCCTGGTTATATAAAGGTGCTCTTGGGTATATCATTAACTTTTCCTCTTTGGTTTATCTGTTAAAAAAAAATAGCAGTGCGATTCATTTTTACGGTTTTAGTGGATGGGCTCACAGGCTTTGTTAGGGCAGACCCTGTCTGTCGCCCTCCCTTCACACAAATGAAAGCAGTTTACTTTGGAAAAATGCTAAGTGAATGAGATAGTTAATAATAATAAACAAGTATCTTAATACTCTGTGATTAGCACTCTGTAATGACTAATGCTTAGACCTCCCTGTTTCTGTCAAAAATCCATTTCATCAGACACAGAAATGGCCCAAATTATTTGATACGCATTAGCTATGAAAAAGACCTCTTGCAGCACTAGATATTTAAGTCTGTGACCCTTCTGAGCTGGAGCAGCAATTACATGAGCTATCTGTTCCATTCGGACCCAAAAAAGAAAGTATTCAATGCCAGCAACCCAAAGCACAGTAGTTTCAAACTCAAGATACTCTCATTTCACTATTGACTTATATAGTCTCCCTTACCGCCCCTTACCCCAAAAATTGCTCTTATTACCCTCCAACTATCTAGTGTTTCTCAAAGACTTCTCATGACCATGTGCAGAACAATTGTCTACTTGTTAAATTGCAGACTCCTGGGGCCTATCCTGCCCTAAAGAAAGGGTGCTTGAAATATGCAATTTCAAATAAGTATCCCCCAGGTATTTTAGATGCACTCTAATGTTTGAGGACCTCTACTACACTAGACCGTACATTGTAAACATTCACATGCATAGGAGGCACCTGGCAACTAGTTGAGATGTACTTGAGATCTGAGCTGGGCCCTGAAGTTCTGCATTTCAAGGTCTCTGATGTGCCAATGCTGCTGGTCTATGACCCTAGTTCAAGTAGTGAGGCCTTGCTGTGAGACACTAGAGGGACAAGGCTCGGTCATTTATTTTGTAACCCCAGTGTGTGATTAAGCCTAATAGATGTTTCTTTGACTGAACAAACAAATGGATATCAAAGCAGTGGACGTGAGAATGCTGGAAATACTATGTTTGTGTGCATTTCAATATATAGGACCTTGAGATGGTTAGTTGCCCTGATCAGGTGTACATATCCCACACAAAACGCCACCTTCCAGAGGCAGCTATCGCAGGAATAGCTATCTTTATCAATGGACAACAGTGGGGTTTTGTTAAGTAACAAAAGAAATGTTAGCAAAAAGATGTCATTGGAAAATCAAGACATGTGCAGTGATAAAATATTGTAAAGGTCATCTCTGCTTTTGCAAGAAATTAAGAATTGAGAGAAAACAGTAGACTATATTTCCAGATTACTAGGCTACTGATTAATTAATTACGTCTTCTAACTCAATGGTTTGCCACATCCTACATAAAGCCCATGCCTTAATGATACATTTTATACAAGGTACTCTTAGAGCATTTAAAAAGGTGGAGGCCTGGCATTTGGATATATGATTGTCCTATGCCTGCATGCTAATAAATGTTTGTATATGGGGCTAAATTTCTCTGACACTTGTTTTCAGCGTAACCTGTTTGAGTGTGTGTGAAGTAGGTCTATAGCTCACATCTAACTCTAACCATGGTGAATAACAAAATTGTCTCAGATTTGCAGGCAACAGGAAATATCTGGGTTCAGATTCACTGCCATCTTTATATTTGATCTATTCACAAATAGCTAAAATAGTTAAAGTGACTCACAAAGAATTACATAACCAACAACAGCCTTATTAATTGGTATCTACATCCGGAATCTACATCCGTGTAATGCCTTTGCTCTTTTTACAAGTCCTTGACACAGAAAGTAAATAATATGTAACAGACTAAAAGTTTACATTGAGGATGTCTCTTCCCAGTACATTTTGAGTATAGACAAGGAGAAACAGAAAGGGCCAAGAGCTGGCTCTGGTCCGATTTTACTACTTATGTGTCCCCCTAGGGTTGAAGATTTACTGTGGAACCAGCAAACATGATCCTCATCCAAGCCCCCAGAGGAGAAAGGAGTTAACTTGATGGAAAGGAGTGAGCTTGGCACCAACTTGTCCTACCATCTCCATTCAATTGAAAAATAGTAATTTTCTCCTTTAATGAAAACTTTTATCTGGGGAAGTGCATTTTGGGAATGTCTCAGGCTATAGTATAAGCGTGTTCTAAGTAAATCAGTAATAGTAATGATAACAATGATGACGGTAACTTAAATACAAAAATGTAAGGTGAAATATTACTAACACTGTATTAAAAATTAGGTTTTGGATATACATATTTCTGATCAAATCCTTAATGATAAATGGGGCAATACTTGAGATAATACGTACAAAGGTAAGAAAATGTGAAATAAATTTTCATTATGTTTTAGGGAACAAAGTCCTCGTATTTCAGTAAAATATTAGGAGGTTTTGCCTTGTGAGTTGGTACGAGGTATTTTGAATGACTGTTGAGAATACAGAAGTCTAATTTAAGCAGCGCTTAAGGTCTTGAGCAAGAGGTCCCATGGAGAATTTTACCCTTCCTCTGGAGATTCAGAAGATTTGTGGGCACACATGGAAAAGCAGGGCAGTGAGGAGATCAGGGAATTTTAAGGTTCACAGAGCAAAATGCTTTCCCAAAATTTACTCAGTTACATATAGTTGAAGTGAGAAGGGGGAGGAGAATGTGTTTTGATCATCAAAGTGCAAGTTAAACTTTGGTCCTAGTCAAAATTGTATTACATGTTCTGTGAAAAGGAATCTGGCTTGAAAAAACAGGAAGGAGACTCACTGCTGGTTACTTTTGCTTCTCCTGAAAGGCCTTTTCATTCCTCAAGTAAATCCTGGTCTTGTTCTATTTAGGCCATTCTTGCTGAGCTAACTAGCCCAGGGAGGTTAGTGGTGATACCATACAGAAATGATTATAAGATGACTTTAAGGACCCATGCCCAAATCCTATCACAGGGGTTGGCACACTTTCTGTAAATGATCAGAAAGTACATATTTTAGTCACCGGAGCCATCTGCTCTGTGTCACAAGTACTTAAGTGCACCACAGTAGAACGAAAGCAACTATAGACAATATGTAAACAAATGAATATCACTCTGTGCCAATAAACTTTATTTACAGAATCAGGTGGAGGGCTTAGTTTGCCGTATCTTGCTCTATATCAGTGGAGTGTATGTCTTTTCCTTGCTGTTTCATGTGAGTTAAAAGAAGCATCTTTTATAATAGACTGGTCTTTCATGTTTCCTTATTAAAGGTTTAACAAAGATTTATTTAGCACAAAGTATGTAGACTACAATATATGAGTATTAGGGATCAGGGAATCAGGGGGGCCGTGTGGAAATGGGAAGAAAGGATAATGGATAACATCAAGTTTCTTTACCCCAAAGTGGCTTAAAATGTATCTAGGGAACATAAACATGAAAGTAAATAGAACATGTCAAGGAACAGAATTAGGTTTAGTGTATAAGCAGCAAGGTACAGAAAAAGGCTGTATGTATTCTTGGTATATTCCATTGTCCCAGTGATATATGGATGGTAAAGAATTCTCCCAGAGCCCAGGCGATCTCCAGTTGACTAGAATGATAATGTAATCCATCCATGAAATTGAACCCATTGTAATTAGTCATTATCTACCTCATCCTCTTCTTTGGAAAGACACTATTACTAATGCTTTCTCCTATCTGATATATCACTTTTTGTTCTCAAATTTCAGTGTTTCGAAGAATCATCACCAAGCGCTCTTGTTACAATGCAGAGCCTGGTTTAGTAGAAGTGGTATACTGGATGAGAGTCTGCATTTCCAACACTGTCACTGGGGCCAGTTACCAGTACAGATTCTTGAGTGGCAAGGTCTGAGGATACTTTACCAGATCTACAAACGGCATCCACATTAGATGAGATGCCCAACATTCTAGACAAAAATATTTTCTGCTAGAGGAATTTCAAAGTGTAAATGTTGAATAGATAATGATCTTACTTCCTTAACAAATCTTGCCAACTTTCTTCCCCAGGAATGAGGTGTAAATAAATACCCCCATTTGTTTGTGATGCATTTTTATAACATGAAAGCTACTATGATAATACAAGTAGATTAACTGAGTTCGTTAACACTTTATGTTAAACCTTAATATTACACTCTGGGTTTGGATAGCTTCTTAAGTAAACATGAGAGAACGGGATAAGGGAGAGCGGGAGATTGGTAAGTAGATAAAGGATCACAAACATTTAGGTCATAGAAGCTGCCTAAGGCAGCTAAAGGCTGGATTGAAACGGTGGGAATAGCTGCGGATACACAAAGGGATTCCAGATCCAGGGCTGAAAGGGCAAGATGCGGAAAAAAAGGTCCAGAGGAAATGGGTAGGGAAAGACAATAGAATTTCCTCCATTTCACACTGAAAGGAAATGAGGGATGATCTACATTTTGTTCTCATCTTTCTAGTCTCATGTTCCTAAGGCATACTTACCAGAGCTCCTCTGAAACTGTGGGCACTACATTACACCTTCTGCCTCCTGCCCATACCCAACCCCCAGGCTGGCATATCAGAATCTCAGGGAGGAAGTAGAGGATTCTGACGTCTTATAGATACCATTGTTTTGAGGATTCATAAAGCTTACTTATTGTATAGATGGGAAACCCAATGTATAGGGACAACTGACTTGCCAAAACTTAGCTAAGTTATTTTTCCATAGTTGATCTTCAAAATGAGATCTCCTGACACTAAAGCTCCTATCACTCTATTGCAATCTCTACTCTTCTGTTCATGAAAGCATTTTTTAGAAACTCAATGGCATTGTATGGGCCATTTACCAATTATTTATATGCTCATCTTTTTCAATATTATGTAGTTCATTATCACAATGTTTTATTCTCATAACAGTGCCTGAACTATTGATTATATGATCTCAAGTAAAGCTTGATGAATTAATTGTTACTACCTTACCCACTTAAGAGCAAGATCAACTTATTCAAAATGTTTGTTTGGCAAATGGGGTGTGCATAATAACACAAGAAGTATCCTAGGAAATGAAATACATGTTAACACAGACCCTGTCCTTAAAAGGCTTGTATTTTAATGATGAGACATATTCATGAAAATCTTTTAAGAAATACTCAATGATGTGCCCAGAAGGATTTTATAGGATTTCTAATAAAATACTATAAAAAATATAATGTATGCACCCCATGAGAATAGTTCATCACACTGAGTTTTAATTGTCAATTTATATCTCTCACCATATTAAAAAAAAAGCAAGAAAGCAAAGGTTCACCATTGCCTAAGACAGTGACTATGCATATTAGTCATTGAACAATGTTTTTTTTACATATGGTATATATTTGCTATATATAAAAAATACATTACCTAAGTATACATAATTTATTCATTTTGTTTATATAGTGTATTCCTTATATGTAAGATCAGATTCATTAGGCCATTGTGTTCTTTTCTGTTTTGGCAAAATAATTTATCAGTATAGATATTTTTGCTTCAGCAACTTAAGCAATGCTTCTTAAACTTCAGTGTGTAAATTTATGCAATCAAAATTTTAAGACTAATGTTGAATACCAAATATTTTGCATATATACTCTATATGTCTATAAACACCAATTTATTCCTCCTACCAAGAAGACATATCCTATTATAGCAAGTGCTTTACATAAATTACTTCATTTTTATCCTCAAAACAACCTTATGAAATAGGAAATAATTGTTAACCGCCATTTTACAAATGAGAAAACTAAAGTGAGTTAGCTGAGGTCACAAAGTTATTGAGGGGTGAAATGAGGCTAGAAGGGACAAACTCCATAAGTCATCCTTTCAGACACTAAGGTACAGAGCTGGAGTCAGCAAACCATGTGCCCCTCTCAGGCCAAATCCAGCAACTACCTGTTTTGTAAATAACGTTTTATTGAAACAGAGCCATGGTCTATTCCTTGTCTGTTCCTTTAAGTATTCTCTATGGCTGCTTGAGAGCTAAAATGGCAGAACTGAATACTTGTAACAGAAACCAGACGTCCATCCTAACTTAAAATATTTACTATCTGATCCTTCACAGAAAAAAAAATTGTCAGTTCTCTTATTCTATATAAAGTGTATCATTCAACTTTATGAATTAAATGAATAGTTGTGTCCTGTAATTTTAAAATGTGTGTTAATACAGTATATAAGTTGCATAGGTGTAAGTCCAACATTTCTTCTTATATTTCCAGTTAATGTTTAGGTAAAATTCATCATAGTTTTTTACATATTCTGTCATTTTGATTAATGATGTATAAGCCAAAGTTAGAACTAACTTGCATTCACTCTTAACTAAGCATTCTAAACATTTAGAATTTGGTTCAGGCTGCCTTGGAACTGTATGCCTATTAGGATTAACATTTTAACTTGTACTTTTCTTAAATAGGTTGCAAAATATTTATAGTTTAGAAATCTAATGAAAGTTTGGTAGTATTTTGGGATAATAACTTTAAAATATGTTTATTTTTAATCATATTTTCTTACCAAGCTCCATTTTAGAAGCTACATAAAAACATACATTGTAAAATTGCTAATAAATTGTAGAAGGGTTGTGCAGCATATTTTTCTTACTAATTTTAAGGAGGAGTTTTTCAACATTATTGTGAATCATAATTATGTCATTATATGTTATAAATATATTACATGTATTTACACTACATAATTAGACCTAATTCTAATTATGTAGATTCATGGTAATCAGCTAAAATTTGCTTTAAAAAACCAAGATAATTCCTCTAACAGATGCTACCTTAATAGAATATTAATTTTGAGAAAATCTCATGAAAATAGGAAAATTAATAAGTAATGATTAAACTTCTAACATGCACACTGAATAAGATGCCATGTCACCACTCTCCTAAAGCTTTATTATAAGAAAAAGTGCTCTGAGATACCCTCAAAAATTTTATAAATAATGTTTTGGACAAATCCTTTCTTAACTTGAAAGAGAAAGCAATCCAATAATAAAACCTCAAAGTTTTAAAGATTTGTTTTGGTTATAACATAAATACTTGCTTTTCAAAGCTCCTTATATAAAAACGTTTTTAAAGTAACAAAGAGGTAAATAAAAACACTATTTCCCACTGGAATCTTGCTCTGTAGATGTTAAATCTAGCATCATTGCTGTAAATTGCTAGTTGTAGTCTTTGATTGACATGTTTACCCAGATAATGTAACAGTTTTTGTGAAAGAAATCTACTTAGTGTCTGGATGACATGAAACATGTTTCTTGTGGAAGGAAAAGCCCCAAAGTGTTCTTTCAAATGGGAGCTTTTCTCTCCAAATCTTCTGAGCTGATAAGGAATCGTATAATTTGTTTTACTCCCTCATTTACCCAACTAGTAGTTCAGTTACAGTGTGCATCTTAAATATACCTTTAAAATCCCCTCGGTGGCTCTGTCCTTGATTTATTTCTAGATTAATTTTCAACTCTGAGTTTCAGAGGACCCCATTCTGTACCACAAGATGTTTGACTAGGAACCCATGTGGTTGTCTTGAGCGAGCTTGGTTGTTGCTATGGGTTTTAGACCTGACTCTGTTTTCTAGATACTTAAGCAACTTGTCAGCATGCTTTGAATGAAGGAAATTATTCATTATTTCCAACGTTTTTATTTTATTTTATTTTATTTTTTATTTATTTCTAGGAGAGAGGGATAGACAGCGTGAGCAGGGGAGGGTCAGAGAGAGAGGGAGTCACAGACTGAAACAGGCTCCAGGCTCTGAGCTGGCAGTCAGCACAGAGCCCGAAGCGGGGCTCGAACCCACGAACCGCGAGATCATGACCTAAGCAAAAGTCAGACGCTTAACCGACTAAGCCACCCAGGCGCCCCTCCAACGTTTCTTCCACTAAGTGCAAAGTACATTCTTAAAAATTTCTCTGTAAAGTATATCCTTTCTTTTGAAGCTGCTGCAGATGTCAGATTTACATGAGGATGATAAAGGGTATTTCCAAAGCTTATTGAACTTGTGCAGGAAAATTTGATCTTTACATGACCATGAGCCTTGAGGGTGTAATATAGCAAGTGGTCAGGACACAACAAGGAGGAAGCAAAGCAACCATTTCTCAAAAAACCGTTCAGAGCAGGCAGCAGACATTTTGGTCCTGAATGGTGGACTAACTCAGCCAGCAGACTTGACGTTTAGTAGTTGTTCTGTGCTAAGCCCCTCTACAGTCGATGAAGTCTACAGCCAAGTCAATTGTCTGTAAGCCAATGGGCCAGTCACGTTTCCTAGTGAAGTTTGTGGCCATTGGTTTTAGAAGTCCTTTCTTTCCTCTGATCTGGGAGGCCACCATCCCAGGCGGCTATTCCTACCCTTTGATATCCATATGCAAGTCAATTCCCAAGGCTTTCTTCTTCTCTGAATTAATATCCCTTTGATAGTCTGAAATTCCCAACCCATAAAACCTAATCTCTGTCTTGACATAGGTTTTCCTAACCTTGGGGACAGTAAACTCCTCAGGTTCACATTCTATATATTTCAGTCATTATTTTACTTTTACCAGGGAAACTGAAATAATGCTGAACGAAGAAATCAAGTCCACGAGGTTTTATTCCAGCCTTATCTCTAGCAGACTTTCAATAGTTAAGGATATAATATGTGTAGTTTCAACTATTCACATGTCTGTTGATTAACCTCAAGCACAGTTAAATACTAACATGCTCTTTCTGCTTCTGTAAATCTGCTTTGCAAGCATGTACTTCTCTGTTCTGGCTGACCACACCCACATCCTGTACGCAAGGTTACAGAGCACCACGTCACCATTCTACCCTGGTGGTCTGTCACGTAGTCACTACCCCGTGGCTTCTCAAATGTCTAATTACGGTTGGTCACTTCAAGACAAAGAATTTAAAATTGAGAGGTCTCTGCCAAAACTAACACCTGAGTGTCACAATGCAATTGGTTACCATGGTATGGTGTAAAATGTAATTGGTTAACTAAATAATGACATATTCTGCCTTGCTGAGATCAATATAAGCTCACTACCACCTTTGTTTGCCGCCATTCTCTGCATACCTCTGTGAGATCGATAGATCAGGTTTGGCCCGGTCATAAATAAAATCTTGCCTCGCTTCTATTTGGCGTTTGGTGGTCTTTCTGACAATCGCCCTGCTTCAATGTCATTTGTAATTTTTGTGCCAAGATACAAATTCGATCATGCTCTTCAAAGCTTGGTTACCTTAGAGTCATTCCATTCAGCAGGGAACCTGGAGCCATCATTTCAGAAGAGCTCATTAGTTTGATTCTCATTATTTGTGCAGCAGCTAAGGAAAAGTGAGGAGAACTTTAACTTTTTATGAACACTGGATACTAGCCTAATAACTGCTAGTCCTAAGCATGGAAATGGGGAGGTTTAGGAAAAGGGGTGGCTCATAACTACAAAATTATTTTATAAATTATTATAATAGTTATTATGTATTCAGGATTGATCTAAAAGAGTTATTTGTAACTATTTGGTTATAACTTAATTTTGTGGGGAGATAATAAATACAACATTATTTGAAGGCGGAACTTTCTAAACCATCATTGGCATGTCCTGTGTATGACAGGCTACTTCTTATTTACATTTTATGAACATTATCTATATAACCATTCTTAGCCCTAAAGAAGTACACCACCTGCCTTGTCCTCAATCTCTTTTCAAAATATTTCTAAAACTAAATCTGTACCACCTTCTAAATTCCAAGCGAACTGACCCAATCTTTGTCCCTGGCAACTCAGAAAGTAAAAGAAGTAGTAGAAAAACACTAGAAAATAATTATATAGATTTTAGAAGAAACTGTATGGTCCTAAGAAGTCAATACTTTGTGACTATTTTTAAAAATAGGGATTGGCTTGTTTTTTTTTTCACTGGAAACTAGACCACTAAGGCCATCTATTTTGATGCAGAAAGTATGTGTTTTGTTTTAATTTTTGTTTTAATTCAGTAGCATGTTTATGGAGCCTAAAATAATGCCCTGGGAAGAGGATATGCTTTAGCAATACTTAGAAGTAACCTTTATTTCATTCATTTTTTTAATTTTATGTATTTGTTTATGCAACACAGAAAGCAGCATACCACAGTCTTATTAGGTGCCTGAAATAATCTGGAGAGCAAGTCAGTTAATATGACTTGGAAGGAATGGACCAATGTGTGAAATACATCCCATTACTCCCCTTGCTATGTCCAAGGCAGACATCACTAATCCATCACAGCTCTCTTTTCTGCTGAGCCTGAATACAGTATCCTTCTCAATACAGGACTCCCATCAGCCACTGCCAATCAGTTGGTGACTATTTCCAAACTGTGGTCATTGTTAAACTAGACTGTGTTTTCCTAAATCCTTAAACAGAAGGTAGCATCTTATAACACTTTCTTGCCTTTCAAACTACCACTGTGATTCATTTCTACTACCTGTTTCAGGCAGTCGATTAATCTCATGCAGTCAAAATACCTAGATGCTAGTGTTTTGTGGGGACAATACATCTGTATTTTTACAGTGAAATGGAAATTTTCTAGAAAATTATTTGAAATGAATCATTATCAAGAAAGCTAAAGCCTCCCTTTCTACTAATGTACTGGTTCTCAGTCAGGAGCAGTTTTATCTACTAGGGGACATTTGGCAATGTCTGGAGACATTTTGGGTTGTTCCAAGTGGGGAGGAAATACCACTGGCATCTAGTTGGCAGGGCTCATGAGTGCTGCTAAACATCCTACAATATACAAGACAGTGTTCTACAGCAATTATCTAGACCCAAATGCCAATAATGTTGAAGTTGACAAATCCTGCACTAAGCTATTAAAAAATTGAGTTCTAGCATCGATGTTGAAGGGGATCATTTTGTAACTGAAATCTTTGAGGCATTAATTTGATTTATAATAAATACTACTTAAATACTTTATTTATTTTTTGTATAGGTGAGAAATAATGGAAGAGAGGAGGAGATACTGATGTAAAGATAACTAGGAGACCCCATACTTCCTGATTTGATCAATTGATTTTTATCTGAGTGTAATTAACATGCAGTGTTCTATTAGTTTCAGCTATAAAATGTAATGATTCAGCGATTCTATATAATTCTTAGTGCTCACCAAGATAAGTGTACTCTTGATTCCCTTTATCTATTTCCCCCAACCCCCCACACAGCTCTCCTCTGGCACACGTCAGTTCTCTATATTTAAGAGTCTGGTTTTTTGTTTGTCTCTCTCTTTTTTCTTTGTTCATTTGTTTTTTTTTTTTAATTCCATATATGAGTGAACACTCTATTTAAAAGAAAAGTATAGTTATCCTCATATTTGCAATCTACCTTTGTGTCTGGTGTTACCAATTTGATGAATAAGACATTCCCCAAAAACAAACGTTCAGTAGGATGCCTTGGGTCCTGCCTACAGAATACAATTGAAACTCGGCAATGTAGTTCTTTTTCATCATCAGTGAATGAGCGAAGTGTGAGTTCTTCAATGTTTCGCACTGTGTTGAATCTCACACTGAGAAACTGCTCTTGTAATACAAGATGGATTTCAAGGGTTCTCCATTTTTTTTTAAGTGTTAAGTTTAGTCTAGCAAGATTTTTTTCCCTATGAAAACTCAGTGCTATCTCCTAAGCAGATTGGTTCTTTATGAAATTTTCCCATTACCAGATGTGGTTAAGTTTCCCTAATGAAGTGATGGGAATGAGATCCCACCCCAAACAAAACTTTACTTTCTAAGGATTAAATCCTCCCCTGTTACTTTGTCAACCAGAGATAGTGAATGTCTTTTAGACTAAAAGATTCTAGAGGCACAGTGGCTGAGAACATTTCACATTAACTCAAATATATAAGCCTTAATAAGCCAATTTCCCATTCAGTTTAATCTATTTTCAGCAGATCAAAATAATTAAAAATGCTAACAGTTATGGTAATTTTCAATACCCTGTGAGAGAAGCAATTTAGATAGCACCTTCCCAACGAATCTATATTTGTATAAATGCTGATCAAGAATATTTGTTCAATTTTATACAAATCAAACATGAATAATTTCTTCCATATTAGTCCTTCCATTGTTGTGTTTTCCCTCTATCTAGTTATCCATTTGCTGCTGGCATGCTGCTCTAGGAAGATTTGATTAAAATCAATAAGGTATTGGGAAGATGGCAATTAGCAGTCTTTCACCTATAATAGCATTGTCTGTTAAGCTTCCTTTGTGTTAATCACAATATTTTAGCAAGACTCTCCTACCCAGCCATGCAATTTAATGAAATGGAAGGTTTAAAAAGCATCCTTAATTTGGGAACTGGAAATACGCTTCTCTGTTTTTCACTGTTTTGATAGGAATACCCAGCATTTCTGCAGTACATCACAATCTTTATCTCCTTTGAGAGTTTTCCAATTTTAAGATCTTAGAAATAACTGGACAGAAGTTTATATTGCATAAACCTCCTGTCAGGTCAATGTAGCATAAAAAGATACCAGTAAATATCAGCGTATAGATTTGTTTAACTCTTTCAAAGTGACTTGATAGTTTGTTTATAATAGATAATTGTCACGGAGGAGTTTTTTACTTTCACTGTATGATATTGAGTGATAAATGCCTGAGCTAAAGGCTGAACCTTGACTAATGCCCTTTGACAGCAAGTAATGTTTGTCAAAGTCATTAATTAGAATGAGATCATGGTACCCCCCCCCATTTTTTTTAATGTTTATTAGCATTAGCTTCTTTGTTCTGAAGACTCATTACTTTTTAGTCACTCTTCCTTCAGAGGGAATAACCATATACAACCAATGTGCTTGCTATTCAACCATTTGTTTTTGGTTGTTGTTTTTTTTTAATTTTTTTAATGTTTATTTATTTTTGAGAGAGAGAGAGACAGAGTGTAAGTGGGAGAGGGGCAGAGAGAAATAGGGAGACATAGAATCTGAAGCAGGCTCCAGGAGGCTCTGTGCTGACACGAGGTTTGAACTCACAGAATGTGAGATCATGACGTGAGCCAAAGTTGGAAGCTCAACTGACTAAGCCACGCAGGTGACCCACTATTCAACCATTTTGATTAGAAGGGCCACTTTTACCAAAATTTTTACATAGTGGTAGTTGCTATGAAAACATAGCCACTTATGTAGCAGTAATATTGTTCATTTCAAGTCTGTAACCGAGACCCTAATTAATAAACTTACTACTATTCTCTAGAGAACTAGTACCAAAAAATTCCATTAAATTGGAGACATTCAGATAAGTAGTGGCCGTTTAGAAACACTTAGATTTCTTAGAACACTGCCTGTTCAGCTTTTACCTAATATTATAAGACTTGGTGTGTTTGTAAGCAAGTACCGCTACAGATGCAAAGTCCCAAGCTAGGATATGCAAATTGTACAAAAGAAATATGGAAATTGGTTTAGCTTCAAGGATTTTTTTTTGCCTATAAAGCAAAAGAAGTAAAAGAAGAGATAATGAAATTACATGGGCCATTCAATGCAACTCTTTTTTGGAGGAAAAGAAAAACTATAATATTAATTAATCATATTTTTTTCAGTCTGTAGTATTCAAATTATCTAAGTAACAGCACATTGCTCCATGATATTTGACACTGAAGAACTCAGCATTGCTTTAGCTCCTTTTAAAAAAATAATGGTAATAATTTTACCTCATGCTAGGATGATTTCAGGTGCTTGGTATCATTTTTATGCACCTAATAAGGTCAATTGATGATTTTTAAAAATATTTTTATTTATTTCTAGGAGAGAGAGAGACAGCGTGAGCAGGGGAGGGTGAAAGAGAGAGGGAGACACAGACTCTGAAATAGGCTCCAGGCTCTGAGCTGGGAGTCAGCACAGGGCCCGACGCGGGGCTCGAACCCACGAACCACGAGATCATGACCTAAGCGAAAGTCGGACGCTTAACCGACTAAGCCACCCAGGCGCCCCAGGTCAATTGGTGATTTTCAATAATAATAAGTCTCTTATTAGACTCAAAAGAAAGTTGAAAAGAAATTTCTAGCTGACATCTGAAATTCCTGTTGCAAAATTATTTTTATTACAATATGAGAATTGTACAAAAAGATTTTGCAGTAGGAAGATCATGACAGTGGGTAGGTATCTAGAAAGGTAAAAGGACTCCAAATAAAACTTCAGTTCAGGGGCGCCTGGGTGGCTTAGTCGGTTAAGCGTCCGACCTTCGCTTAGGTCATGATCTCGCGGTTCGTGGGTTCGAGCCCCGCGTCGAGCTCTGTGCTGACTGCCAGCTCAGAGCCTGGAGCCTGTTTCAGTCTGTGACTCCCTCTCTCTCTGACCCTCCCCTGCTCACGCTGTCTCTCTCTCTCTCTCTCCTGGAAACAAATAAAACATTAAAAAACAAAAACTTTAAAAAAACTTCAGTTCAATTTGTATTTTGCCTTCAGCACTAGCTTTTGTTAATAAATTTGCAAACAATAGGATGAAAACAACAAACCAGTTGGGATTTCTAATTCCTATGTCTAGCGATTCTAATAAAATACCTAATAGGTGGGGCTAAGGAATGTGTATTTTAACAAACATCTTTGTGATTTAGGCAAAGGTGGTCTGAGGTCTGCAGCTTGAGAAACACTAGCTTATGGTCAAAGCAAATTTACATCCTCTATCATAATGCCACCCATGTTACATTTAACCATGACCTCAATGATATTATTGCTTCTGAATCAGATGTGATTGAAAGGTTTGCTCAGGTAGGTTTTGCCATGTTGCTCAAACATCTTGAACACACTGAAGAGCATTTTTGATGGAAATCTATTTTTGAAATTTGAAGACATCAAATGCAGGGTCAGCTTCAGATGCAAACTACTTAGGCACTCCTCCAGAGCACCTCTCTGTAAAGAACACTAAAGGGTACAGGGGTATTACTGCAAGTATAATGAGGTAGAAGTTGTATTTTTCCAGAACTTTTCCTTAATTGGAAAGATTAACATTATTCACTGTTTAGAGATTGAGGGTTGGATCAGATGATATCCCCTAAGTAAATGCTTTAGAAATGTCAATTCTTTTCCAAAAAAGGAGAATCTGGTCAACTAATGGGAATTTGTTTCATTGAGTGGGTGATGAGAGTGTAGGGCAATGGAGATGGCCAGAGCTAAATCTCTTGGCACAACAGGGAATTTCCTATTTGAAACACACCTTACAGTAGAGCAGAAGTCATTTCCAGAATCCTTTGACTTCTTCAGATATTCGTATTGTAATACCCATTACCTGTTTTTGTTCATTCATCAAATATATTTTAATCATCTCTGATATGTTGGTGAATTAAAAAATTAAAAAGACAGTCTTTTATTCGTAAGGATTTATGGTGTATTCAGAAGACAGGAGGCACATAAAGAAAATGCTCAGTAAATGGCTAATGTCTTGTACAAGTAGAAGAGAGTATGAGGGAGGGCTGGACAGCTGACCACTAGCCAAACTAAATCCTAAACGTTATGCTAAGATATTGGGATATTTTATATAAAGGACTTGTAGAGAAACACTAATCTGCATTTTAACATGTTTTTCAGTTGAATTCTGCTAAAGCTGAAATATATTGATGCTTGATACTTGGAAAAACTTAAGGGATTTTGAGCTGGATGCTAACATGGTCATACTGGCATGCAAGTTCCTTCTGAAGGAGAGTAGAAGATGAATGGAATGTGCAAACTGGAGGGGAAAAAACTAGAATGGCCTACATAAAAGATGATATATCTCTCAACTAGGTTAGTAGTAAAAAGAATTGAAAGAAATGGATGACAGAGGGAATAAATGAGAGAGAAAGAAAGGGAAGCATAGTTTAAATGACTTGGCAACTAATGTGATGTGAGGGGTAAGAAATAAAGAGGCTAAGGGAATGCTTAGGTTGGCAACTGTGTCAATTAAAGTGCCATTTGCTCAGATAAAGAAGAGAAGCCTTTTCTTTTTGGTTAGCAGTACAGCTTTGGAAAAGGATAAGATAATAAGATTGCTTGTGAGAATGTTGAATAGAATAAGCACTTCTAAAATTGATTAGGCCTTTATTAAAACATTAAACATATACTTAATTAATAGCTTCTGAATGTTCAATTCTAAGTGAAAAAAATGGCTTATCATCATCTGCTTTAATTCTGTCCCCAAGAGTCACTGAGCAAGGAAAGCTAATAGATAAGGGACAGTTAGGGGGGATCCTTTTTTGGACCATAGAAGCAAATAGGTTTAGAAACCAGCATGTCTTGGAGATTAAGCGTCCATTTCTCTTTATGGAGACAAAGCAGATTTCAGTAGCCCAATACCAGTCCTCCAAATAAGATCTGCTGTTTCTAGAGACAGAAGTACCCCGATGCCGGGGGCTTTTATGAAAGAGATAAAATGGAATCTCAGGGGATATGGGTGGAATAGAACACATTCCCCGCTGTGTAAGCTTTCCAAGAATCTCTCCAGAAGACCCCTGCTGAGAAGGCCTCCTATTACTCCAAAGTTTGTTCACAGGACTTTCCATAGATGTAATGAATTAATTGTAATGTCATATTTTGAAAATACATCCCTCATTATATAAATTGTAATGAAGGCAAAAACTATAATTATCCTA
The DNA here is from genome assembly GCF_003009895.1 of Hyaena hyaena. Lineage (NCBI taxonomy): Eukaryota > Metazoa > Chordata > Mammalia > Carnivora > Hyaenidae > Hyaena > Hyaena hyaena. Next base: position 300,111 of record NW_024081751.1, read on the forward strand.
TTTAGAGCTGTCAGGGTTCAGAATTTAATCAGAAAAGCAGAACCACTAGAGGATACATCCATGTAATATCAGGGGATTTGTTACAGACGTTTGACCTTATGCAGTGTGGGAGTTGATGAAGCAGTCTTTGTAAGGCTGTTGTCTTCATGTCTCATGCTGATGATTAAAGTCCATAAGCACGCAGATAGGAGGAGAAGGTGGGTGTAAAGTTGAGATTAAGAATAGGTTAGAACCAGAGTGGCTCTTTCAGTTAAGCGTCCAACTCTCTCACGGTTTGGTTCATGGGATCGAACACAGCACTGACAACATGGAGCCTGCTTGGGATTCTCTGTCTCCCTTTCTCTCTGCCCCTCACCCCCTCATGCTCCTCTCTCTCTCTCTCTCTCTCTCTCTCTCTCTCTCTCCCTCTCCCTCTTTCTTTTTCCCCCTCTCTCTTTCCATCTCTCTCTCTCTTTCTCTTTCCCTTTTTCCCTCACTCTCTCTCTCGTTCTCTCTCAAAACTAAATAGACATTAGAAAAAAAGAGTAAGCTGGAACGCTCATGGACTGAAACTTGTGTCAGTTTTTGTCTTTTGTGTCCTCTCAAAATAGTGGTATGGGTGTCCTGTAGCAACCTTCCATTTTGATGGAAATAAACACATATTCCTGGCCCAAGTCTCAAGTTTAAGGAAGTTCCAGGGAAGGGGAAGCATTAGAGGCCAAGCTGCTAAATAACATCAATCAAGTGAGTCAGCTGACCATTGACAGTGTGAAATTCAAAATAGTTCTTGTTTCAGTTGCATCTTACAAATCTTCCCAAGTAAATGTCTCTTGTGGCCCACTTTAACCAGAAATAACAGAAAATTATTCCCAGGAATTCTGGGAAATGCTCTTCTGCCTAGCTAAGTTGATACATTACAAAGCCACCACAACAGCCATACCATCAGCACCTTCAGAATACCTAGCACAGAGTAGGCACTAAATTAACATTTACAGAGAAAATAAATAAATGAATGGCCTATAGAAGGGGAAAGGTTTACCAAAGGCTGGCATGAGTGCAGAGAGCAAGGATAAAATAAATGTTTGATCAGTCCTTTTTCGTTCTGCAGGATGGAGTCCAAAGTCAAATGAAAAAGCACCCACAACTCTGTCTGTATTTCTATCTCTTTCACATATTCTCTCTCTTTTCCTCTTTAAAATGTGTGAAGTATAGGTAATGAATTAGTTGAAACAGCATTGTCCTAGTTTCCAGGCTATAAACTCATCACTGTAATAACTACAAAGCCTTTATAATAATGGCACATGAGTAGGAATTCGTGAAATGAAATTTTTGGCAGTTCATTAGTAAATTTGGGTTTTGCCTCAGCCTTAGGGAACAGAAGGGATCCCAGAAGGTATAGCAATCAGCAGATGAACTAACCCTCCCCTCAATAATGTGAAATGCTATTTTGAAAGAATTAAACAATGAGAAATAAAGCCTGGAAAATGAAATAATAGCTCATTAAAAATAATCTTTTTGAGTTATGTGTGATGGGAGAAAATACATAATAATCACCCCTGTAATTCCGATAACTAATATGGTAGTTTCAAAGGAATTTTATTGTATGTTCCTAAAAAGTCCTTTTATACTAGCAGGCTAAATGCTTCAAGGTCTATATCGTGCTTTAATTCATTTTGTGTCCCTGGAACCTATCAGAATGCCAGCATGTCTTAATGCTCCATAGTATCTGTTGGAAGAATAAACAAGAGAATGAATTTAAAACATTTAATAAGAGACCTGGAAAATATTTACTACACAGTTTAGAAGAAGAGTCTGCAGTCAGTTAATGATACAGACTTGAGTTGTAGGCAAAATGCAACTTAGAACACTGAGTAATGGGTTCTTGTGGAGGAAGAAAACTGCCCTCAAATGTTGATTCCTCCTCCAAAGTCCACCCCTAAGGAAACTCTAAAAGCTAGAGGAAAGGATAGATTTGAGGAGTAAAAAACTTAAAAACCGAAGGACCTCTGAGGAGTCTGAGGTCTACCTTGGCTCTTTGGGAGTTTGGGGTAGGTGATGTTAAGTATGAAGCAGAGGCCAAAAGGAGATAGCTTTAAGGACACAGGTTGTACGGATCTATGAAGTGTGGTTCCTGCTCTTTCACTTCAGAAATTGGACATAGTCCTTCAGGTCTCCAGTGTACAGTAAGAGCAGGGGTCAGAACAGAACTATGTTGGAGTCATATTGGTGTGACTGATAAAACTTGCAGGCTGGCCAGACATGCTCAGGCATTCACCTCTCCATTCGTCCATCCCCAGTAATAGAAGGTTAGAACTCAAGGGCCATGGCTGCTCTTAGCATTGCTGCTTCCTAAATGTTAAAAGGTGAAACAATGATCAAAAGAGTTGCGGAATGAATTAGAAATAAATGGAAATGCTAAGCAGTCTGTCTGTTGGTCCTGGAGTTCTATGCTTAGGAGCCTTTCCCTTGCCAACTCCTGTTCACCTGGACATATACCATCCAGGCCCTTCAAGCCTTCCTATTACATATTTCACACAGAACTTCGGGTAGACCATGACATGAGGTAAAATACACTAAGATGCACCCAGCAAAGTAACAAACACACCCTGCACATGTTACACCAAACCGTGATTGCCAGAGTTGGCAAATAGATAAATAAATAAATAAACAAATAAATAGAGTTAAATTTGAATTTCAGATAAACTTTGAGTAACTTTTTTATCTAAGTATGTGCTATGAGTTCAGTATGAGTATTTCTGTATGATATTTGAGATATACTTGTACTAAAAAGCTTTTTGTGTCCTATATGAAATTCAAATCTGACTGGGAGTTCTGTACAGTATCTACAAACCCTACACCAAATAAAAGACATAAACACATGAGAATGATTGCCTTTTGAGGGTAGGGAGAGGAATAGTTTTAGGAAAATGCAGATAGAATAAACCAAAAAGAATAAAAACAAAAGAGGGCATGTATAGATTGATGATGATAAAGTGCCATGCTTTGGGCATAATTAACTAGCTGTTCTAAAAATAAATAAAAATAAAGCACAATAACTCTAGGAGTAAAAAGAAATCTTCCTCCGTGATTAATAGGAGCTTTATTATAAAAGAGATGTGGCGATCACAGTGTGGAACTGACTTGTGAGATTCCCTGATAAATTAAAAAAAATGGCTTCAGGAATAACTATTTTTAGATAAGCAAAATATCTATTTTCGCTCTTTTTGAAATTTTCATTAGTTAATAAAAATGTTTAATGAAACTTCAGTGCATTAAAATGATAAGTTCAGGGTTATTGTGTGATAAAATCATATTTTGAAATGCCACACCAGGATTTAACACACAGGTAAAACACATGTACAGAATAATTACTTGAGCAGTGCAATTGCCACTTAAAGAAAACACCCTCAGCCAAGATAAACAAGTCTTGAATCATGAAGCCCCAAACCTATCATAAGCCCAAGCATTTTAGCAGCAAAGCCATCCTTATGGGTCCTGAGACAAACATAAATAGTTTCCTCAGGCTTGCCATAGCAATCAAAACACTGATATTTTGTTCCTTGCAATTCAGAAACAATGTGCAAATCAAAATGTTGGATTAACAATCTCTTACAAGCAGCCAAATTCAAAAAAGTGAGTTCACTCATGGGAATATCCAGGTGAGCAAACTGCAGAATTCCTTGCTAGAGTCTTCTTTTCTTAATTAAAACAATATCTGGTGTGGAAATTCTCCCCTCATTTGCAACAATTTGAGTTGTTGGCATCAGCTAGAAATGAGAGAAAAATCCATAGACCTAAAAGCCCAGTCCTTCTAAATCCCTCCTGTTCATGCACAGGGAACATAGTTTCCTTTTGGTGTTTCTTTATCTTACTAACTGTTCTTGACTTTCTATCGATTGCTCTCCAAATGCATATCAGCCAAAGTTGCCTCACCGTTCCTTTTCTCTTTAGGATACACTTCCACTGGTTCTTCCTGGTTTACCTGTATTCCCACTTCTAGCAAAAGTTTGTTTCCTATAACTCTAGTTTCTACCGTTTGTGTTCATGAATTTATCACTCAAGTTCTCAACTATGCATCTGACATTAACTAGCAGTTTATTTCTGAGAACAAAGATCTTTGAGCCAATCTCATAATTTCATACTAAGCAGCCTTCTGTGATTTAGCTTGTATCATTCACCTACAGACTAGTAGCTGTAGTGTGGAGTCTGAAGTTACTATACTGAATGTAAATCCAAACTGTGGTGGCCAACGGCTGTGTAAATATGGCAAGTCTCAACTTCTTTAAGCTGCATTTTGTCGTGTACCAACAAAATACAATCTTTATTTCTTAATGCAAATAAAGGAATGTGTATTCCTATTTCTTCTCTAACTTTCTCATTAAAGTTCTTCAGGGGCACCTGGGTGGCTCAGTTTTTTCAGTGTCTGACTCTTGATTTTGGCTCAGGTCATGATCCTAATCCCAGGTTGTGGGATTGAGCCCCACAGCAGACTCCATGCTGAGCATGCAGCCTATTTGGGATTCTCTCTCTCTCTCTCTCTCTCTCTCTCTCTGTCTAAAATAAAATGATAATAAAATTTCTTCAAAGAAAGAGCTGAGCATCAAACCCATTTCTAGCAGAAAATATTTGAGGTCTATGTTGTTTAATCAACTTGTAGTCTAGGGTAGATAATTTCCTATCAATTCACATATAGATTATATATATATGTATATATATATGAATAATAATTGTACTTACCTGATGATATTATCATGGACATTGAAAATTAACAAATATTTTTTAGTGTAATGGGTACTTCAGTAAATAAGATGGTCTCTTAGAAATTAAGGTCTAGTATGGGGGAACAGGTAATATGCAAAAAGGCAAATGTTCAACAGGGTCAATATCAACAAATAGGTGACTCATTATGAAATATGATGAATGTACCATTTCAAAAATATTTGGCTTGTCTTTCAGTTCACTTAATCATATACTTATCTATTAAATACACTGAATTATATTTACCCTCCTAGGTGCTCTACCAGATCCCAGCACTGGTAGACTTTTTCTGTAAAGGGACAGATAATATGTATTTTAGGCTCTGCAGGTCACAAGGTCTCTGTTCTATCAGCTCGACTCTGCCATTGCAGTGCAAATGCAACCATAAATGATACATTGACAAATAAGTATGGCTGTGTTCAATTAAAACTTTATTTATGGACATTCAACTTTGAATTTCAAATAATTTTCATGTGTCACTAAATATCAATCTTCTTTTGATCTGTTTTCAACCACTCAGTCGGTTAAGTGTTTGACTCTTGATTTTGGCTCAGCTCATGATCTCACGTGTCACCTCCATGTCAGGCTTCACACTGACAGTAGAACCTGCTTGGCATTTTCTCTCTCCATCTTCCTCTACCTCTTCCCTGCTTGTGCTCTCTGTCTCTCTCTCAAAATAAATAAATAATTTTAAAAAAACTGTGATGACAATTCCTATTTGGCATGCCATTCAAAACAAGCCACAGACTGGATTTGGCCCCAAAGATCCCTGATCTAGACCAATTTCTCAGATGGTAATATGTATACAAATTACTTGAGATCCTGTGAAAATGCAGATTCCATTTAGGAGGTCTAGGATGAGACCTGAGATTTTGTCATTCCAACAGGCTCCCAAGGAACACTGCCATTATATATCTGCGGTAGTGAAAAGATAGAAATTATCTTTGTAAACACAGAAAAAGTTGCACAAGAATACAGACACAAGTGCTACAGAATATATCTCTGGATAGGAGAGCAGGCAATGAGGAGTAAATAGAACTTTCCCTAGTTTTCTGTAAACTTCTGTTTTGCTTGATTTTTTAAAACTTATTTTTTATTTCTAAATTAATTTCTTTCAGAGTACGAAATTCAGGGCAGGCAAAAACAAACTTGCCAGAGTCATAGGATGGAATTTTAAGGAGCTGTTAAATTTATGTTTTTTAAGAGTAGGAACAGATATGTCTGATGTCACATTGATATAAGAATAGTAACAGACATGAAGAATGTTAATAATATGTTAATCATGTTAATAGAAAAATTCGGTATACACACAGCACATATTGTATCATACACATACACACATGCAAACACACACACACAAAACAATAGAAAATGTTGCCAATGTTTATATGTGGGGAATAAAATAAGATTTTTACTTTTTCTTTGTACTTTCCATATTTTCTAAATTTTCCATGGTTAATATGTATTACTTTAAAATAAGAAAAATGAGACTTTTTTTACATAAGGTGAAGAAACAAATTAAACATTGACATGCCATGGGGCACCTGGGTGGCTTAGTCAGTTAAGTGTCTTGAGTTTGGCTCAGGCCATGATCTCGTGGTTTGTGAGTTCAAGTCCCGCAAGAGGCTCTCTGCTCTCAGTCCAGAGCCCACTTGAGATCCCCTCTCTCTCTCTCTCTCTCTTGCACTTGCTCTATCTCAAAAATAAATAAACATTAAAAAATTGACATGCTTACGCTGTCAGTTATTCTTCACTCTCAGTCAAGCAAATCTAATTTATTAATTTATTTAGCAAATGCTCCTTGATTATAGGCCTGTGACCCTGAAAAAGTGGTAGTAGTAGCATTTTTGTTCTATGAGGCCAGAAACTTCCAGTTAAGTTCCAACAGCTGATGGGTGGCAGGACCCAAACTCAAACCAAGGTCTTCTAACTCCAAGACCATGCTCCTTCTCCTCTCTCCTGCTTCCCTCTGAGCAAACCTGGAAGTTTTGTGCATGGCAGCCCACTATCCACTCAGGTCTCTAGGTAGAACCACCCTAGAGAGAACTGTAAATTTAATAAGACTGGGCTTAGACAATGGCATAAATTACGATGTATGCAAATGGAACTTTGAATTTAACAGATATATCCAAAGAGGTGTACTTCACATGATGAAATTTAAAGATGCTTATAGTTTGGGAAGGGGGAAGAGTTTTTGTCTAAGAACTAGGTAACTCTACAATACAAAGTCTTAATTACTCTTTGGAGAACACAAATGCACAATATTTTTCTTCTATCTGAGGCAGATAAAAGGAAATAGAAATTTATAAAATAAATCTTAGAAAGTAAATCATGGGACTTTTGGACAAATCCTCATCATCTTGCCAGAGAGCTCATGCTTTGTTTTGTCAATATTTACTCCCACAAATTCTTATCTTATGCTCAAATTGTAGAACTTCCATCCTCTCATCTTCCTTTCCTTCTGGGATTATGTGGAAAAGTCATGAGATGTATAAGGCTCTGTGAGGGACCAGAATCTCAGAATATCTCTACCATCCTTCTTAGGAAACTGGTGTCATGATTTGGTTCTTTTTATTTTGATACCCTATGTATGAGTCCAACTTAAAAAATTTCAAAGCCTTGAGTACTCTATCTCATTTAATTCTAACAACATCATTTGACATAGCCTACTCAGGGTCTCTTGAAATATAACATAATGATTACATGACTTGCTTAAGGATACATAGCACATAGATGGTAGAACTTACAATAGAAGTTGAAGTCTTCTGATTCTTGGCCTAATTTTTTTTCCATTAAAACTTCCTATCAGTTTTAAAAGGGGTTAAACTTAGAGCCAGATGATAAACAACTGGATTTGTTTGGATGTTTTTACTTTGCTTGAAGTGAAAGTTTTCTTTTCTTTCTTTTTTTTTTTTTCTTCTTTTTGGATTCTACATTGAATATAAGTAAAACAGTAACTGAAGTAAACTAGGGCACATTTAGCCTTATTCTTATGTGTCAAAATACCATTAGATTTGTCTATTTGAATCTACATTCGACAATTTTTCACAACAAAGAAGAAATAAATACATGTATTCTCAGTCACAGTGCTTTTTGAATTTGGAAGTTTCATTTTTGTGATTTTTTTTTTGGTATCCTGATTACTATTAATATCAAGCTTATCTTTTGATCTAAGATGAGTGGTATGTTTTAAAAAAGAAATCATTGTTGAGGTTGGTACTATATTTTGGTTTTGATATGTTGCCTTACTCACATTTTCTTATTTTTCATACTGTATATTACATTTAAGGGTCTATGAGAGACAGCTTTTTCATTTGTAAAATTCCGATTATAGATTTTTAATAAAAAAGGGTGTGGCTAGGCTGTTTTGCAATTGTAGATCGAGTAAAAATCCATTAGTAAATTAAACTGAAATTACTTCTTTCACAAAGGAAGAAACTTATAAATCAAGAAACCCCAGGTTACCATAGCAATGTGTGGAATCTAAAGATTGGAAACAGAGGACTATATTCTACTCTCTAGAAAACACTTCATTAGAGGAAAGATATATGATATGTCTTTAGGGTGGAATATGACAATGAGAGTAGATCATCACTTAACAGGAATACTTTCATTTTTTTCCCCAACTAAAAATAATGCAAGGTAATTTAAAAGGATTTTTATGAAAAATATGTATAATACTTCTGTCTTTGGCGCTGTGTGATATTTATTCAATAACAGCAATGAGGGAGGATTGTATGCTTAGCTGATGATATTTATTGAAAAGACCCTAACTGTACCAAAAATGTTATGTGGAAAACTGGAAAAAAGAAATGAGTTCGAGAAAGGGAGCCTTTTCAAGAAAAGAATCAAAAGGGGAACCAAGTCAGTCAAATGTAAGGTGGACTATCTCTAGGAATTAACATAAAATTGTGTGTGTGTGTGTGTGTGTGTGTGTGTGAGCGCGCGCGCGCACGCTGCATGTGTCTTTGCATGGTTTCTGGTCTTTTGGCTCATCAAAGATATACCAAATAGACCTGCTGCAATGGACATCTGTTGTTTGTGCCTGCCCAGCATCCATTCCCCCTTCTTTTCGTCGCAGCATTTTAATTTTCCTTTGAAAAACTACACTTTGCCCACCATGTGTAATCTTTGTGTGATATTCATTCAAGGTGTCTTGCTTTCCTCTGGCCAGAGGGTAGGCACCTGACCCCAGTAGGCCAGCCAGCCTCTGCCCTGGGTATCTGAACCTTTCATGAGTGATGTATGGGTAGGGAGTCACTGGCAGGGAACCATCTCAACTGTAGCACCATGAAGAGATACTCCTTTGCTTATAATTTTGATACTCAGAGCTGCCCAGTTTCCGTCTTTTCAGATACCTGATTGCTCAGATTTGCCTTGTATTCAGAAATTGAAAAACTAGCTTCAGTTAGCCGGACTTTGTTTCTGTTACTTATAACCAAACCTTAATTGATATTCATGCCAAATGGGGCATGCAGCACTACAGATTGCTAGATCATGTATTTTGAAATTTTCTATTTTACAATTAAGTATCATCTGGGAAGCACAATGATCCAAATATCAACATTTTCTAGTGTTGGGTTTTGGGTTTGTGTGTGTGTGTGTGTGTGTGTGTGTGTGTGTGTGTTTTATCATTTACTTATTTTGAGAGAGAGCTAGTGAGCTGGATCCCAGGCAGGCTCCACACTGTCAGTACAGAGCGCAGTGCATTGTTCAAACCCACAGACCATGAGATCATGACCTGAGCCAAAATCAAGTGTCGGTCGCTTCACTGACTGAGCCACTCAGGTCCCCCTCGGGTTGGAGTTTGTACTTTTTGCCAGGATCTTCATCATCAAGTCAACTGCCGGTATCCTATTTAACTGATTAAATTTGACATTCTAGATACATGGGAGGAAGTAAAAGCATGGTAAATTTTCTGGCCCAATAGTCCAGTTTAGCTATTCCAGTAAAGCAGCAAAAAGGAAAAAGGGAAAAACACCCATGTTCCAGACACTGATACACTCATCAGTAGGACTCTGGACACCAAAGATAACAATAGATTTTAGCCACAGATTGGACTCCAGGATGTGAAGAAGCCAGGTGAAAAAGAAAATCTTTCTATTCTCCAAGAATTTTATACAAATAGTATGATTCATAAAGGTAGTTGAAAAAGACCTTAGTGGAAAGAAGTAATCGGCTTTTTTGTGAAGGACATTAGCACAGGGACTGTTGATGTGCTTCAGATCTACAGTACTATACCTGAGACTCATATTGTTGTTTTCTTATTAATATTATCTTTCAGAACTGTTTTTTTAATGGGTTAGAGAAAATGAGCCCTTTTTTCAGATGAGGAAATTTTGTATCTTTGATAAATGACTTAGTCAAATAATACAACTAGTAAGTAGGAAAGCCTAATCAAGATTTTGTTCAGAATTTCTATATTTTCTCCGAAAAACAAACAACCCAGTGAAGAAATGGGCAGAAGACATGAACAGACACTTCTCCAAAGAGGACATCCAGATGGCCAACAGACACATGAAACGATGCTCAGCATCCCTCCTCATCAGGGAAATACAAATCAAAACCACACTGAGATACCACCTCACGCCAGTCAGAGTGGCTAAAATGAGCAAATCAGAGAACTCGAGATGCTGGTGAGGCTGTGGAGAAACGGGCACCCTCCTACACTGTTGGTGGGAATGGAAACTGGTACAGCCCCTCTGGAAAACAGTGTGGAGGTTCCTCAGGAAACTAACAATAGAACTCCCCTAGGACCCAGCAATAGCACTGCTAGGAATTTACCCAAGGGATACAGAAATGCTGAGCACAGGAGCACGTGTACCCCAATGTTCATAGCAGCAGTCTCCACAATAGCTAAAACATGGAAAGAGCCTAAGTGTCCATCCACAGATAAATGGATCAAGAAGATGTGGTTTATCTATACCATGGAATACTACAAGGCAATGAGAAAGAATGAAATCTGGCCATGTGTAGCAACATGGATGGACCTTGAGGGTGTTATGCTGAGCGAAATAAGTCAGGCAGAGAAGGACAAATATCATATGTTTGCACGTATAGGAGGATTAGGAGGAACTTGACGGAGGAACAAGGGGGAGAAGAAGGGCGGAAATGGTGGGGGAAAAGGAGAGAGGCAAACCATGAGACACCCTTGAATGCTGACAAAAACTGAGGACTGATGGATGTGGGAGAGAGGGGGGAGGGGCATGGAGGAGGGCACTTTGGGGATGAGCACTGAGTGTTATGTGGAAAATAATTTGACAATAAACTATTTGTAAAAAAAAATAAAATAAATTCTCTCTGCATAACTAAAAAAAAAGAATTTCTATATTTTCTATAATTTAAAACAAGTTGCAAATTCAGTAAGTTTTATAAATTACACTATAGCTTATATGTATCATATTGTATCAAAGGCATTGTATATTGGGATTTTTCTCCGTGTTGAAAGATGGTTTCAGACTCAGAAAGATTGTCAGTTTGTCTCAAAGACCCAGATGTTCTGAGCCTTAAATGCCCCTCTAGAAATAGTAATTAATAGTAATGCTACTAATAATAATAGTCACATATTACATATCACTTGCAACAGCTCAGTCTCTGTATTGACCTCATTATATGGATTATTTCATCTAATCCTCACAACAATATTTCAGAGTGGCCATTACGATTATTACTGTTATCATCCTTCATAGAGAAAGAAACAAACTTACCAAAGTGGATGTGACCTGCCCAAAGTCTCCTAGTTACAGAGAAGTGGAGAGAGGATACAAACACAGGAAATTTCTCTCCAGAGCCTGACTCTCTTCACAACACAGTCCTACCTTCCTAATTTGAACTTTATTTTTGCTTGATGGGCTTCATCTTTGAGTTGTCATTCCTTAAAGTGTTGTGTTAAAAGTTATCGAGAACAGGGGTTCCGCCAGTGGTTCAGTTGGTTAAGTGTCTGACCTGATTTCAGCTCAGGTCATGATATCATGGTTCGTGAGATCGAACTCAGCATCGAGCTCTGCATGATAGCATGGGGACTGCTTGGGATTCTCTGTCTCCCTCTCTCTCTCTCTCTCTGCCTCTCCCCTGCACAAATGTTTGCACCCTTTCTCTCTCTCAACATAAATAAATAAACTTAAGAAAAAGTTACTGAGACTGGGGCGCCTGGGTGGCTTAGTCGGTTGAGCATCCGACTTTCGCTTAGGTCATGATCTCGGGGTTCGTGGGTTCGAGCCCCGCGTCCGGCTCTGTGCTGACTGCCACCTTGGAGCCTGGAGCCTATTTCGGAGTCTGTGTCTCCCTCTCTCTCTGACCCTCCCCTGCTCACGCTGTCTCTCTCTCTCTCTCTCTCCTAGAAATAAATAAAAAAAACATTAAAAAAAATTTTTTTTAAAAGAAAAAGTTACTGAGACCAGTACAGTCCTTTCATAAGAATAAAGAACAAGCCCCATTAAATTCTTCTTTAGCAGTAGGATAACATTCCCTTTGAAAATGATAATAACAATAGTACCCACTTCAGAAGGTACTGGGGCAAACCCCCTTCCCACCTTGTGTCCTAGACATCTGGTTCTTCATCTTAAGCCACAGCCAGAGTGTTATCCTTAGTGAAGTTGCCGGCAGTTGGTTGCCCCTCCCCCATGTTGTCCCATAGGACTGATGACAGTTATAACACAATTTCTTGGTTATACAGCTGTCTTCCTCATTAGACTATGCGTTGCTCTAAATTTACATCTCAGGTTATTCATCGGTATGTTCCCAGAGCCTTGCACAATGCCTGGCACATGGCAGCACTCTGTAATGTCAATGAATAAATGATCACAGGAGCTCTTTATTTGAAATCCAAATTGACCTCTACCTCACAAGTACATTTTTTTATAAAAGAAGCTCCCTATTCTTGATGTCTTCCCCTCCCTTGATTTTAATTATTTACATTACAATTACTCAATCATGTGGCAGATAATTAAGGGATACATTATTTATGTTAAATAAATTAGCCCACCATCACTTCTCTCCTTCCCCTTGGCTGCGGAGCCCGAGCTTTAGTCACCCCACGAGGAGTTCTGGCACCTTCTAGGTGCCAGGCGACAGCACCGTCATGGTTGTCTGTTCTGCCTGCTTCTTTGACAAGTTTGCCTGTGGGAACTTGTGCTTCCCCTTTCTTTTCTCCATCCTGTTCCTTGACTATCTAGGTTGTTAGTTCTAGAAGTTGTATGACCATAGGCACCCCCTTAACTCATTTGAGCCTTAGTTTCCTCATCCCTTAATGGTTCCCAGAATTGTGGTGAAGATTTAATGATGTACTGCCTTGGACCTTTCAGTAAATAAAATGCCAGTTTAAACAATTTTATGCTCTAAAAATGCATTACTGTCCTATTATATGTCTGTAGGAGGCATCTATATTTACCAGCAATAAACTGGAGTTACAAATCTATGGGATGCTTGAGCTGGAAGCATTTTATCATAATAATCTATTCCAATTTCTCTTTCTGCAGATGAGAAAATTGGCTGAGTGCATAAGTCATTTCCCTAAGATTTACTAAACTATTAATAGCAGTGATGAACATTTATTAATAATAAGTAAAATTTAATGAGTCTTGGTCTGTACAAGGCATTATGCTAAGGCTTTAATACACTTTATTGCATTTAATGATCACAAGGATATCTGAGAAAAAGTATTACTAATTTGACTGATAAGGAAACTGAGGCAGAGGGTTTATATAATATGCCCAAAGGCATGGAGGTGGTGAGTGGCAGTGTTAGGTCTCAAGCCCATGCTCATCTTAGATCAAGAACCCAAATTCTTGCCCACGATGCTAAATTACTTATTTTAACAGTAGCCAATCAGGAGTAAGGCTCTGAGTAGGTGAGTATGAGTTCATTGAATCTTTGTGATACTATCACTTAGCCTACTAAATCCCCAGATATATACCTCATAGGTATATAGCTCATCTCACGAAGCATGTCTCTTGGTTGCAAAAACAAAAGCCACACTAAGGTCCCCAATAACCTTGTGATTGAGTTGCATGGCTAGGCTCTGAATGTCAGCATCCATGCATCTATTTAGATATCTTGATGTCAGCATTTGTGCTTATTGAGTTTTAACATTTGTAAGAGTGTTCTTTTAACACCAGATGCTATATGCTCTCTGAAATATTTGGAGGGTTTTTACACCTAATGCATCCATCTGAGCACATTGTTTAATAACATCTATTTAATCTATAGACAATGGCTATTCCCTGTGATTTAGGTAAGCTCTTACTTGTGTGGTATGTGACACTCTAGTGTTCTGTCAGCCCCCAAATGGTGCTTTTTTATTTCAAATGTTGAATGTAACTGTTGATTCTGGCTCAGCAGTGTTCCATTTCTGTCCAGTGTTTTTGTGGAAGCATTTGAAGACTTCAGGGAATTGATGTAGCATGCCAGTACTTTAGTTCATGTGAGGAAAGACAGTGTGCCCATATTTGCTGTATGAACTATGTGGTTTATTAAATCTGCAACAATGGTTAAACATGCTGTGTTGCACAGAAGACAGTGTTTTCCCCAGAGAAGGGATCCCATGTCTGATTGACAGGGCAGGTAACTGCAAGGTCAAGGTTGCTTAGTGATATGGCCATCTGTTATTTTGGCAAGTATTTGACTGGAGGGCATTAATGTGTTAGTAATTTTCCACTTAATATGAGAATAGGGCTAAAAAGACATTGTTGCCACTGGAAGCGGCAGGGCAGATAGACCAACATCTGTAGTGTACCTCCTAGCTTCCTGCTCAGAGCAGCACAGGCTGTGCTCAACTTTCCTTCCTGGGTCTCCCTCTCTGACACATCACTGAGAGGGCAGCACATTTTGTCATACTGCTTAGAGGGAAAACAGCTCTCATCTGTGGGATTACAATAAATAGCTTTGAATCCCTCCAAAATGTCTTGATCATTTATACCCTTTCTATAGTACAAGAGCCAACTCTTCAATTTTGCTAGAAAGCAATGCAGTCTGAATATCTATTCAAACGTTCACTCTGCATTGCCCCATTTGGCTGAGAGTCCTGTGCTGAAACAGAGAATTTTTGATTAAGCACTTAATATGCAAGGAGATATTTACCTATTGTTAAATTGTTAAGCCTGCTCTATGGGTGAGAACAAAAGTGATAGCTCTAGAGCTTTTGTGGTAAATGGTCAAGTAACTTCCTGCACCTTCATCAATGCAAAATCCTCAACAAGCAAAACATTGCAGAGAAAGATCATTTATAAGAATGTTCTCACAACCAACACAAAAGTATAGGTGAGCCATACTAACAGGAAACAAGATTTTAACATCCTAATAAATGCATTAGTGTATGCTGCTGTCTATTGATTTACTAAGTTTAGGCAGCTCTTCCTTTTAAATTAAAACAGGGAATAAAAGCAGATGGGGAAGGAATTCTTAAGCAGACTATAAGGGAATAAAAAAATAAGATATTTTCAGACATGGTGTACTTTGAGAAAGAATAAAATCACCCAAAGCAGTATGAGGATTTATCAAGAAGAGTGTTCTTGTTGAAGTTTAGTTTTTGGTAGGGCACTTCAACTCCCTAGAAGTGTTAGTCTAATGGAGGAACAACATGTATAAGTTAGTTTCAGAAGGTAATAGAAACTTTGAAATATTATGAAGATAAATTCACATCTCTCTCTCCTCATGATTTTTATCTCTGTCAAAATTGTGGAAGAAGACATTCAAGTAAATGTATGGATACCATAATAGCCTGTATAGACTAGCAATAACTCTGTAAGGAAATCAAGCCTAGCCCAAAAGACAGACTCTAGACTGTCTCATCTCAGAGGGATGAATGGAATTTGAGTACTCTCGTGGGATTTGGAATGGGGGAATCTAGCTGTTTTTAGTTGTTGGGATAACACAGTTTTGCTTTTGACTGATACTAAGAAAACCATTCCTCAAAAGTACTGCTTTTCTTATATTCTCCTAAATGTATTCAGATCATTTTCGACTACAATTATTCAATATCTTCTCTATATTTTGTTATTATAGTAAGAAACTCAAAACTGAATACCATAAAAAAATACCATTCACTTTACATGCGTATATAAAAAGAAGGGAATTTAGATTTGTTATCAGCTAAAACTTCCACCCGAGGGATATATACACATTTCCATCTTTTTTCATATCAGATTTTTTTTTTACCATATCAGACTGTATCATAACCTTTCTCTGACTCCAAAGAAATTAATAAATTATTTGTATAGACCAGGTGAAAATTAACTGAGGAAGAAGGAAAGAGAATCATCAAGTCTTCAAAAACAAGTTGCTTTGCCTTTCCAATACATTGGGCTAACTTCAGGGTACATTTAGCAGAAACCACTTCTTTTACTTTTCCTTTGTGTGGTAATTTTCTCTTAATTTTGCTTTATTTTGTTTTCCTTCATTCCTGAAGGACATTTTTCACTAGTATAAAATTCTAGGTTGACAGTATTTTTCCTCCAACACTTTAAAAATATGGTGACACTTCCTTTTGGCTCCATTGGCTTCTGAAAAGGAATCCTTGGTCATCTGTCATTATTCCCCTTTAGGTTACATACTGTTTTTCAAGATTTTATTTTTTTCTTTGTCTTTGTATTTCAGCATTTACTTATGTTCTGAAACATGAATTTCTTTGTTGTTTTTTTTTTTTTTTTCCTGTTGGGGATTTGCTGAGCTTCTTGAGCTGTATGTTTATGTCTTTCACCAAACTTGAGAAGTTTTCTGCCATTATTCAAAATCTTTTTAGTACAGTACTCTTTCTCCTCTCTTTGAAACAATTGTAGACATTCTGTTATTATCTCAGAGGCCCATGAGACTGTTAATTTTTTAAAATTTCTCTTGTCTTTGTTTTTCAGATTGAATGGTTTCTTTTGTTCTGTCTTCAGATTAAGTCTTTCCTCAGTCTTCTCCAGTCTGCTACTGAGCCCACATGGTGAGTTTTAAATTTCATTTATTGTATTTTTTCAGTTCATTAATCCAATTAATTCTTTTTTATCGTTGTTTGCTTTGAGGAGACTTTCTGTTTTTCCATTTGCTTCAAGTCTATTTGTGATAATTTATTGAAGGATTTTAATGCTATAAATTCTTTATCAGATAATTCCAATTTCTGTCATCTCGGCATCAGTGTCTGTTAATTGTCTTTTCCCATATAAAGACAAATTGTCTTTTCCTTACTCTTGATATATCTGATGATTTTGGGCTAAGTCCTGAACATTTTCAATATTATGAGATTTTGAGTCTTATTAAATCCTAAAGAGAATGTTTACTTTTTGTGTGTGTGGTTAAATTAAAGAGAATGTTTACATTTTTGTGTGTGTAGCTAAATTTAGGCTACAGGTTAGCATGTGCCTTCTTTGGGCTGAGGGCTCAATGTCTCGTCAGCATTCAGATTCCCTGTAGTGCTCTTGAAATCTGCTTTACCTGTCTGCCACACAGTGGCCACTCTGGGTGCTGGGTAGTAGTCTCTTAGTCCAGCTCTCAAATTACTTTATATACTGATTAGAATCAGATGAATGCATGCCTGAGTCTTTTTATAAAGAAGTTTAGTGTGTTACTGTCTCTAACTTCTGTATAGTCTTTCTACTATTTCCGCTTCTTGAAGTGCCTCTGTAGTTTTCTATTCAAAGTGTTGGAGCTTTGATACCCAACCCCCAACTCTGCTGTCTACTACTATGATTATGTCTGTATTCTGGAGAAATGTGCACGAGGACAGAGTGACCAAAGCAAAATAAAACAAAGCAACAAATCAAAACCAGTGTTCTCCCCATACTCTTAGAGAACCATAGCTCCTCCACATAGAGAGGAAGGTATTCCTCCCTCAGATTTTTGGCTCCTGTGGGCTCCCATTCTGCCATTGCTGCTATAGCACAGAATTTCTTATGGGCTAGAGTGGGAGAAAATGTAGAAAATAAAGAAAAAAGAAAAATGGGGATTTCTGCCCTCTCTGTAAGTGTTGAAAGTTCTTTCTTCTCTTCTAGGCAGGGTCAGAGGGAGCCCTCTCTGTCTATATCTCAGTGGCTCCTTTTGGGTGTCAGGTTACTTTGAGATTAAATAGAGGGAAACAAGAAAAACATTGGTAAGCTTATTGCCAATTCAGAGGTACTATGAATTCTTGGCTTCTTCCCAAATCTGCTTGGTACTCTTAATTTTTCAGAGTCCTCAAATAGTTGCTTCATTCATTTTATTCAGGTTTTACTGCTATTTACCATGTGAGGGTAGAGTGTATTTATTCCATGTAATCTGGCCCTAAAACCAGTTTGCTTGATGTCAAAGTATAAGTAATAATATGGCCAGCCTCATGTAAAACTTTTATGTATGTATGTATGTATGTATGTATGTATGTATTTAAATGTTTATTTATTTATTTTTGAGAGAGACAGAGACAGAGACAGACAGACACACATACACATACACACAGAGGGAGGGAGGGAGGGAGAGGGGGAGAGAGAGAGAGAAAGAGAAAGAGAGAGAGAGAGAGCATCTAAACAGAGAGGGGCAGAAAGAAAGAGAGACAGAGAATCCCAAGCAGGCTCCATGCTGGTGATGCGGGACTCTGCGCGGGCCTCCACACAGGGTTCAGACTAGCGAGCCCTGAGATCATGACCTGAGTCCAAGTCAAGAGTTGGATGCTTAACTGACTAAGCCACCCAGCCACCCCTTCACATAAAACTTTTAAAACACTTAATGAAGTTCTTGGAATTTATAATGTTAGTGCCACTAATTCAGCTTTGATATTAATACTAAAAGAAAAGGCTCCAATTATAAATCAGTGAATTTAAAAATACTTTGATTTGGTTTGGTTTTTTGAATGCCGTCCATGGAGTAAGTAGCAATCACAAAAGATTATCTTTTCTTCGAGCCCACAGATTATCTTAAGTGAAATTTCAAAGGTGCTGCAATAAGTAATTTTAGAACTTCTGGCTCATCATTTTTTGAGAACTGAAAATTATTACTTTTAAACAAAACTATAATATAATATCCACCTTGTTAAAAAGAGGGAAGGGGAGGATCAATACGTTATCTCCCCAAAAAATCATTATGTAAAACTGCTTAGTGTTATTTGGATTCTGTATAAATGCATGTCTAATAAAATTTTAAATTGCTTTGTGTCAGAGAATGCAGAGTCTCTTTGGACCTCTGGGGACCCTGGTCCATTTTAATAGATGTTTTAGGTAAGATTTCTTCTTAAGAAAAAAAATGAAGCAAAGGGTATTGGGTATCCAAGATACAAGGCATTGCTGGCAACTGTCTTAATTTTTCTAAGTAGAAAGGTAGATACAATTGGAAATATGGTCCCTTCTAGTATTGTTTGTCTTTTCTGACCCCGTTCTACTATTTCTTCCCATTTACATAAGGTCATGTCATCTTTTCCTAAGACAACCTGGTGGGTTATTTAGTAAAGTTTTGACTAAAAATTATGTTATATCTTTTATGTTGGTAAATTGTTAAACAATAGACAGAAGGACAGGATGAAATCCAAAGGTAGAATTTTGGTCATGGTAGCTGGCAAGAGAGAATAATTGTGAGTTAAGGGTAATCCCATTCCTTTAAAATTAAACCATATGTACAAATGCTCATTTGTAACATTATGTCCATCCTATGCCTGTCTGTTGTCTTTGAAACACATTGTTTGGAGCACTGTCGTTCATAGAGCTGGGAAAGGTGAATGGTATATAGCATCACCATATGAAAGAGTAATTTAATAACCATTTATTAGTGTGTTAGTAAATGAGGGCAGCGGTTCCTTTAGCAAACTGTAATGTGAGTGTTCTTTCTTTCCCAGTGACTTGGTGCTTTTTGTTCAGGGATGACAATATTCTACTTCCAAAAGGAATGACTCATTCTGTAAAACAATGTCTTCTTACTTGCAGAGTCAGATTGCTAACACTGAAAGAATCCATCCCTTCACTTAGAGGTTTGCTACCTCTTAGGTTTCTGAGGGACAAAAAGTATTTTATGCTCCCTGTGACATAATGATACTAATAGCTAAGATTCAGCAGGCACTTTTATGTGCCTGAAACTGTGGTAAACATGGTACATGTATTAACTAATCAGATAGTACCATGCAGCCTATGTGGGCAGATACTGTTTTTGTTCATATTTTATAGATATATTAAACTGACACTTAGAAAGGTGAAATAAATTATCTCAGGATAATTCAGGTGGCAAATGGCAGAGCTGGCATTTAAACCTAGATTTTTCTAACATCAAAGCCAGTGTCTTCTCCAGTCTGCTGTAAATAAATAGGAAGCAGCTGTTGCTCATAACCTTTTACTTTACTTTTTATTTTTTCTATCAATCCTCACTCACTTTTGCAGTCTCATTAGACGTACCTTAAGCCCCTATCAAGCACCAAGTGTTTTTGCAAGTTCCCAGGCATGACGTGCTGGATGGCTCAGTTGATTAAGTGTCCCTACTCTTGATTTCAGGTCAGATCATTATCTCACAGTTCATAAGTTCGAGTCCTGCACATCAGGCTCTGCACTGACAGCACAGAGCCTGAATGGGATTCTCTCTCTCTCTCATTCTGCCCCTCCACCACTTGTGTTTTCTCTTTCTTTCTCTTCCCCCACCCCACTCTCAAAAATAAATTAATAAACAATAAAAAAAGAAGTTCCCAGGTTTTTCTTCTAGGGGTACTGAAATAGATTTTCTAACAATTATATGCCTTCCAGATTTAACCTTCCTTTCTGGTTTCCATGGAGCTGCAAGAAAGAGCATCTCCAATGCCCTTAGGGCAATGACCTCTCTTGCCACCCTCAATGGATTCCAGAAGTTCCATTGTCTGGACACTTCACTACACGTAAAATGTATTTTTAGAGAGATTGGTTTTGACTTTCCCTTTCCCACTATGATTTAACTGTATTTAGTTGGAGTCCTGTTTTCCAACTCTTCACAATGCCATCTTCCTCTCATCTTGCAAATCCCTTCAAAGAAGTCTTCTTTGATCATAGTGTCTAAACTTTGTACTCTAACTCATGTTCATTTCCATCAGTTCACTAATTATACATATTAAAATACATATTATATATATGAAATATATATATATATATACATATATATATATGTATGTATGTATATAAAATGTTTGCTTTAACTTAGTTGTCTTTTCTTCCACTAGATGACAAATGCCATAAAAATGGATTCTTCTCTATTTTACTTTGGGGAGTGTTTCTAATGATTAGAATTATGCCTGGCATGTGATGAGCATTGAATAAACACTTGTTTAATGCATTAATAAATTTCATCCTGGGTTTGAGCCTCTTAAATTAGGCATAGGATTTAATACCATTAGCATGTAGAGGCAGCTGCATATACCCCAAGGCATAGGATGCAAATATTAGAAATTATACTTGTGTTTACATTTTATATAAATATACAGAATGGAATTAGCCTTAATAACATTTTGTATACAAGTTAATCTGAAGTATCCTAGGGGAAGAGTGGGAGATCCATGTGATAGGGATGTTGACAGAGGCCCACTCATTCCTTTGTCTTCTTCATTGAACACATTGAGACATATTGCAATTTATATGCTCTGCTAAATGGATTTGCAGTATATATTGCCAAGTTTTAACTAAACTCAAATGGGCAAATAGCCTAAACGGATTCCTGTGAAGAAACTGAAGATTGGAGATGATAAAATACTAATAGTGGAAGCATACATGAGCAGTTGAAAATGAAAGGACACTTCTAGGACTAGAATGAGATCTTCAGAAGCCACAAAACTAGGTGTAAAACAAGCAGCCAAATAATGATTATCTAAACACACTTGACTGAGTGAAAAGTTAGTGTCCACGAATTTAATATATCAAGAATAATATCTGATGTAAAGATTTATATTTACTGTTGCCAAGGATCAACTTTGCACTGTGTGTGTTGTGCCTTGGGACATGAGCTAATGTTAGTGGAGTGAGGCCATCACAATTAGTGAGACATTTAAAAATTCACCATCTGGAAAATGAAGGCACACTTCAGAGCTGCTTGAAGACAAACTCTAGAGTTATTTCAGGGATATTAAAAGATATACAATGTTCATTTCAGCACCTTATAAAATTTTATTGTACTTAATGATTAATGTCAAGAAGCCTATTTTGAGGTTTCTTAAAAGCAAGAAATAAAAAAAAGCCACAAACTTGTTCTTCTAGCCACTGCAAAAAAAAAAAAACTAAAATAATATACAAAAAATAATATAGAGTAGAAACTAAAATACTCACAGTTGTCAATATGTACTTTAAAATATCAATAAATATTTGAATACCTATCATTTTGAATTATGAACTGTGAAATTTATTTATGTAGTGTAATAAAAGTAAAGATACTATAATTTGCCCCAATTTATGGTATTTACTAAATATTTATTCAACAATGTTTTGCAAAAATTACATTTTTTTAGCCATTAAGGGAAGATGTTCCCAAGTAGTTATTTTTCACTAATGCATGACTTCTCTAATACAAACTATGTTTTATGGAAAAGTGTGGGATTATATCAGTAGGTGGAATTTCTGATGACAAAGTTTTGTTGACTAGAATCAAAAATTATTCAGGACTAAGGTTATAGAAAAGTCACCAGGCATAAGTTTATTCACTAGCTCATCTAGGGATAAATGAAAAATGTATATATTAATACAGGTTATCAATAATTTGGCTAATTTTATAATAGCACGACTATTAAAATATAGAAGAGTCTTTATACACTATGTAATGAAATGGAGATTGATTATAAGGACTTTTGTTCCTCAGAGAGATTCTCAGATTCTCTCTTAGCAAAGTTCTTAAAAGTGTTATTGAATTTAAAGATGAGTTCTGTGTTAGTGTGTTACCTGGTAGACACATATTTTTAAAAGGCACACTTGAAGAGTCTCTTTGGTGACATTTTTACAATGGGTATGAAAGAAGTACATTATTTAAAAACTCTTGCTGTAGGAATGCATTTTGAAATATGGTATTTTTAACAGTCTACACTGAAAGTCAGTTTAGCTGCTTTTCAAAGCAATGTCACATTAAAAAAAAAACCTCATGTCAGAGCTCTTAAAAATTTGGATGTGGTATCTTCACAACTATATGGCAGCCTTCGAAATAATACTTGGATTTGGGTTTTGAACTAATCTTTTACAAATAAAATATTAGTAACACTTTATGAATAGTGTGCAAGAATAACTGAATGACATAAAAGACAATTAAAATTTATGAGATACATTTAAGCAAAAAAATACACTTACATAATTGATGGATGAGATTGAAAATAGGTATCATGATTTAGGAAGCATAGTCAATGTGTACATTTTCCTCTTTATCAATGACAGTGATTAAGAACACATGACTTAAAAGGAAATAAAACTAGGAAAACCAGACCTGTGAATCAAGATAACACAAACAGAATATTAAGTCACTTAGCCTTCATTAAAAATGTATTAAAGATGATGATGATGATGATGATAATGATGATGATGATGATATTCTAGACCCTGCAATATAGAAAGGTACACGATAAAGAATAGGTCTTGAATTAATCAATCCACAATATATTTTTGTTTTCCTTATATTCAAATATAACCATTCTCTCATTCTTAAACTTCTACTAAACAAGTGCAAAAGCAGTAGGATGCCTATTTTTTCAAAATAATGCTACTATCTGCAGAGTAAATGGCATTATTAAAAGTTATTAATATATGTTAGATCATAATGTTTTGGACCATTAATAAATAATTAAAATTTAAAGTAGTTTTAATTGCCATAATAAATTAAATAATATAACATTTTATACATTTTAAATAAATATATATAATATTTTATATATACATTTATATATAAATGATACATTTTATATAGCATTTTAACTATTTTCATAAGTTTTATGATATAATTTAATTGGTTCAGTGTTAAATGCATATAATGTGCATTTATATAAGAATTTATTGGATTCATACTCAATGGATTTTGACTGGGAAGAGTGCTCTGGGTTTTTTGTTTGTTTGTTTGTTTAGAGAGAGAGCATGAAGGGGAGTGGCAGAGAGAGAGAAAGAAAAAGAGTCTTAAGTAGGCTCCATGCCCACTGTGGAGCTCCAGGCTTGACCTCATGACTTTTCATGCCCGTGAGATCATGACCTGAGCCAAAATAGTCTGCCTCTTAACCCACTGAGCCACCTTGACACAAGAGTGCTCAGCTTGAAATATTGGGAGGCCAATGGAATGAATTTTCTGTCTTTTGGCAGCAGTAGAGAATGGTGGTTTAGAGCATAGAGTTTGCACTTAGATCTGTGTTTGCCATACTTGCCAGTTCATTGAGGTCTCAGAACTCCAGTTTCCCCTTCCTTATGAGAGTCTACTTCAGACTATTACAATGGGAAGTATATTATATAAAACATAGAGCACAGTGATATTACCTAAGGAGAGTGTGATACCTTTATTTTTTTTAAATGACATATAGTTTGTCATAGAAGGTGTAGAGAGACAACAAAATGTATATTGGACATATTTGTTCCAAGTAAATAAGAATTTATCTGTATACCTGAACAAGAATGATAACACCAGCATTGCTTACGATTGTACCAGAAATGGAAACTAGGACTTAGATATTTAAAATGAGTATATAATTAAATTGTGTTATATTTATTCAAGCAGACAGTGTATGAACTGAAAACAAATGTGCTAACATGTAAAAATCTCAAAAACAGAATTTTGAGCTAAAAAAAAGCAAGCTGCAGAATGAAACAAGTGAGATGTACAGTATAGCAACACGTAAGTTTGGAAACATGAAAAACAATATTGTTGACAAATACATATAGAATGAAATGTAAAGAGATGCTTGGGACTATATGTACCAAGTTCTGGGGAATGGTTACCTTAAATTGCATGAAAAAGAAATGCAATTGAGAAGTAAAAAAAAAAAGCATGTAATTCAGCAGCATTTGTATGATTTCATTCCTTAAACTGACTTATTGGAAACATGAATATTCATTATAGTCTTTATTTTACTTTTTTATCACCATATTTTTCACTATTAAAAAAAAATGAAAGAAAAATATTTGTCCAAGAAGCAATGAGTGGCTAACCATTTGAGGCTGCTGTGTTGGAACTAAGGAAGGAAGGGAGTTGGGGTTGGGAGGGGGGAGGGCAGACTGAGGGACAGAGGAAGGAAAAATATTTTGAGTATGAGTAATTTACTTGACATTTTCCTTCAAAAGACTTCTTGAACAAGCAGGCCAAAAAAAAAAAAAAAAAGGAAAAAAGGTGGTGGGGGCACATCTGGTTAATGGGCTGGCATTGAATGCTTAATTATTCCACTTTTGACACAAGGACATATTTTAACATCTTGAACATCCAAGTAACTTTCCTTGTGTGAAGTCTGAGCGAGAAAAGGAAATACATTGTTAGTCTCTCTACCTTTCTTCTTTTTATTTTAATAAGAGATGGTATCATTGTAGGCAGACAATTTGATGTCATATTTTTCTGTGATATTTCCACAGTGTGCACCAGGGCGCCTGTACTCTGCAGCTATATGACATGCAGGACTTTCCCCCCCTTCACATAAGAGCCTTAAAAACAAGCTCCTCGGCACCAGGCACAAAGACTATCAATAAACATTCCATCTTTTCATTTTTTTTCTTTGTGATCTAATAAAGAAAAGGCACAACTGTGATGTTTGTTCAACAGCAAACATTTCAGAAATTATTTCACTTCTCATGGGTCTTTGATGACCTAGATCTCTCCCGCCTCCAGCCTCTATGCTTGACCCCAGGGAATGGGTCCGTGGGAAGCTGTTCTAGGGAGTGCAGTTGAGAAACTTGCTGAGCACAGTCACTGGCCTCCCCATTCATCAGGCTGCAGGTGACTTGGTAAAATATGTGTGTTCCTTTCTAGGACCTGTGTGTGTCCCCTCCCTGCTTGTACCTGACCCCTTCCCTCCCAGCTTTTGCTACCAGTGGGAGTGGCTTGCTGACACAGCAAGCAGAATGCAGGCCACTTGCTTAGCATACCAGCAAAGCAGCCGGGTTGCTAGGGAGCTGCCCTCTGAGCGTCCCTTGATCTATTTTTAAATTTCCATGCTTGTTTCCTCTCTGAAAGGAAGCAAAGAATAATACCGCTTGGCTTTCTCCTCTCTTAAGAAACAAAGTAACCAACAAGGCTAAGACCTGTTGTGAAGTTAAAAAGCATTTGCTAATTAAGCTTCAGAATGTTATGGTATTTGTGCCCATCTAGTTTCTGCTTAATTAATTTCCAGATAAGGCAGCATCTCAGAAGAGGTAGAAGTGAGTGTCTATAAGGAGTGTAGGTGAAATTTGCTAGTGCTTAAAAAAATCCATTATAATTCTCTTGAACCACTATTCTTCCAAGCATTTAACAATAACCCATTATGAGACACCCAGAATCCCCCACCATGGGGAATCAACGAAAAATTTGGAGGGCTATTGAACAGTGAGTTTTCACAGCTGATACACAGAAAAGTATTTAGCACAGGTGTTTCGGTAACTGTGAAATACCAAGGAAATTCAGTCTTCTGTGACACATAGATTCACTGTCTTGTGTGGGATGGAATCTTATGGAACTTGCAAAATATCTGTAACATAAATAAAAGAAGACGAAGGACAAAATTAGCTTTTACAGAAATTCAGAAATTGTTCCTTGTATGGAAGAGTCTTCCTTTTTGGCCACTGATAACTAGCAGTTTTCTTGGTATTTTTTTCCAAGTTAAAATGAATCCAATTTCAAATGTTGTTAGTGAATTTTTAAAATGATGTGTTATATGTATGCAGGTGTGGAGAAATCTGGTGGAATAACAAGTGTGTTAGTCTCCATGTGTTAAGATATTTTTCTGAGCCTTTAACAGATATTTTTCTCCTTCTCCATGGCCACTTTCAAACCTCAGTAGCAACTGATCAACAAGGTTAGGAGCTGATCGGTCTTCGAATTACAATTCTAGTTACACTTTCTAGAGTTCATAGGAATATTACATTGCCACCATTTGGCAAGTCATGAGCTTGGACATTATAGTTTCTCTATGTATCAATGTAGCACTCAGGAAAATAGATACCTTTAAAGAGAATGGTCTATATAAATTTCTATATATACCAAGGGCAAAGCTCTTGGTTTCTCTTCTGCAAACTTTCAGTCTAATGTATTTTACCAAATGAGATATTGTTTAAAAAATGCCTCCATAGGAGAGTTTATCTAAAAACCCATCAGAATTACAATGGGATTTCTTCATTAAACTGTACAGTTTAATTTCTAACATATCCTTATAATTTTCTGGTGGCCAATCATTTTTCTAAACACTTAATTTACCATTAATATTCACAAAAAACTTAATAATAAAATACTGTTATCATTTACATTTTACTAGCTGAAATTATTAGTTTCTTGAGAAGAAGTTATTTGCTCTACATCATTCAAACCCATGACTGTAAGATCACAGAATCTATACATTTATCTGCTGTCCTATGTGATCTCCCTTCTGTGGATACATAGTACAAGTTACTGGTGCAACTTGAACTCTTCATTGAATCTCAGTTTCTCAACTAAGTAGTTCAAGGCATTTATGAATGTGAATTCCTGAAAAGTTGCACATGAGATAGATCACTCTTAGGAAATTAGCCTTAGAGAGGAAGGTTGGCCTTGGGGATCTGCAAAATAAGGGTTTTAATCCTGGTTTTTCTGCTGAGCTTTTTAACTTGGGCCAGTTGCCAAAACTCTGTTTCTCCATCTATAAACTGATAATAGTATTATCTCCGGCATAGGATGGTTATGGAGATTAAATGAGATGATATACATAAAACACCTGCCATGTAGTAACATTCAATAAATAGTAGCTAAAAATTAAGATTTCCACTCTCATAGTATATTTTGGAAACTCTAATCTCAGATTACTTTAGGATTTAAGAGCTCAGTTTTAAATTTCCATGTTTTGGAACAAATGCTTAGTGTTAAGCCCTGAGCACACCAGCACCCAGTTCCATATTTTCAGTAACACGTGTAAGGGTGTAGCTCTAGTCTTAGAGGGTAGAAACCAGAAGGGCAGAGTGTGTAATCCACACAAAGAGCCAGGAGAATTTTGAAGTGTGCCCTCTTTTGTCCATCTCTTCATTGTTTGGATAGGCAGTAATATTCTTGGAGAGATAAGAATTAGTCCTCATTGCCACGTGTGTTTTATGACTATGAAATCCTTTGGTATCATAAAACGAAATATCACTGGTAAGAAATTGGTTTTCATTTTTTAGAATATTCTGGCATGGCTTAGAAGCCAATGACTGTTTGACATTCTGAAATCTCATAGTGATAACTTGCCATTTGTAGAAGAGGAACACAGAAAAAACATTGAGTCTCCCCAGTGAAATGTGATCTTCTTGCTCTGTTTCTGGTACAGATCTATCAAGTATTATATGTTATCTGAAATGGGGCAAAGATTTAAATGTTACTGCTGCAATGGCACACCAAGAAGCTGCTAAGAGAATCTCTGGAGTTTCTTGCAGTCTTCCCTTTACTGAGTGCCTACTACCTGCTCAATACAAAGTACTCAGTACACAATAGTGTGTACTGTGTAACAAGCACTGCTAGATACAAAGATACACACAGTAATTGGCTCCATCTCTGGCTCAGTTGCATGACAAAGCAGGCAGGTAAACAGGAAAATCAGTGCCCCACTGTCCTCTAAGAATATTGCTGGGAGAGGTGAGGGATGCAGGTGTGCATTTTTTCAGGACATGCCTGTTACTCACTCCTTCTCTCCTTTGGTTTCCAAACCAATTGAGAAATGAGTATGAGTGTGATAGCAATAAAATAGCCAGCTTCATTACAGGAAAGCTGGATTGGAGACGTGACTAAGACGGGTGAGCAGTGTGCTCCTCTCAGCCCCTCAGCCCCAGTGGCAGGCCCAGATGGACTGTTTCTTCCCCTGGTCTTTGGTAGAGGAGCCAGGCCACTGTTGGCTTCTGCAGCGTGGGTAGAGCTCCCTCGATGTCTCAAATAGGTATGGCTGTTTCCAGAAGGCTAGTTTCAGAGAGAGCCTCAAAGAGGAAAATGCATGTGCAAGAGTGCTTTTCCTCTTACCACAGAACTCATCACTCTGCCTGCCATGAGCATAAGTGAGAAATGGGGTTGGAAAGAAGGGTGAACACTTTCCTCACCCAAGAAGCCAAAAGGAGTTATATTTTGGCTTAAGAAAGAAACATATTTAGAGGAGAAAAATCTGTTCCCCTTAAAATCCGTTTTTGAGCTGAATCATGAAGGATGAAGAGGAGCCTGCAGAAGAAGAAAGGGAAAAACATTACAGACAGACGACGGGGTAAGTGCGAAGAAGGAGATAAAAGGACCCAGCAGGAGATCCAGGTGAATAAAGAGAAGAAAATAGATTTACTTTTGGATTTATGTTTACAGTTCCCAGTGTGTTTTACTATCAATATTTCCTTTTGATCTTCACAATAATGCTGCGAGAAAGAATTGTGATAGCAATTGATATTCTTTTTTTACATTGCATCTGTGATTGAATGAGCTGAGACCTTTAAAATACTTCACATAGTATCTAGAAGACAATTAACAGATATTAACTATTATTAATGTCACCATTTTAATGGTGTTTGTTATTATTATTCCTATGGTTACTGCCAAATTCCCTTAGGTAGTAAATGGCATAGGGAATGAGTCCCATTGTTAATGCCTTAGCAAGTATGTGGTGGGTGTACAGTTAGTGAGAGGTAGAACTGGGACTCAGTGGCATGGTGTCCAGTAGAGTCCAGGGACTTCATGGGTATTCTAAAGAAGTGTGAAGGGTCAATAATTTTGTCCTAATTTATTAACAAGCTCTGCTACTAATTCCATGGGTACTGTCACACAAGACTTTTGGCTCAGAAAAAAAATTGTATTACTTATGGGATACATCAAGAAGCCTGAATTTGATATTCTCACTGGGTCTCCTTGACCCCAAAGGCAATGTGGAGTGGCTCAGGTGGATGTTGCCCACACAGTGGATTTATACCACAGCTGAGGAGTCCAAAGCGTAGAACACCCCAAGTTTTATAAAGTGTGGGGCATTCTCAATGTTTTCCTGAAGGAAGATGTTATCTTTATTTTTTTTTAAATTTTTTCTGTTTATTTATTTTTGAGAGACAGAGTGTGGGCAAGGGGGAGGGCAGAAAGAGAGGGAGACACAGAATCTAAAGCAGACTCCAGGCTCTGAGCTGTCAGCACAGAGCCCAAAGTGGGGCCTGAACCTACAGACTGTGAGATCATGACCTGAGCCGAAGTCAGATGCTTAACCGACTAAGGCACCCAGGTGACCTATCTTCATTATCCTAGTCAGGAAGCAAATCTGCCTTCTGCCACAGAGAAAGACAGGATCTCTGTCTTTTAATTCTCTTTGCTATATAAACATCCTTGAGAACAATAGAACAAAAATTGATAGGAAACGTGCAGAAACAGAATTGTCTCTCAACAAGCATGTTGACAAAAAGTAACATTTTTTTCAGGCCATTTGATTAACAGCACACAGAGAAGGCTAAATTGATCCAAATGACAGATGGATCACAGACGAACTTGGGGAGCAAATTCCATTCACCTACAAGTTCCTTTCAACTCTTCCTTTAAAATACTAGCAGAAGAAAAGAGAACCTTCCCAGGGACACATCCAGCCAAGTCTCAGATCTCTGGGAGCATGTATTTCTCAGAAACCCATAGGAACCAGAGTCTTTCCAGTGCTTGGAAGGAAGCGTCATCTTGAGCATTATATGCTCCAGAAAGTGGGGATGGCGGGTGATGTATTACAAGATGGAGTTATAGTTTAGAGAAAAATTCACTGGCTTTCAAGAAGGCAGAAATGAGGTAGTAGTTTTCTGGACAGAAGTATAGATTCAAGCACTGAACTCCCTTTTTCTTCTGTCAAGAAGCCTGGGTATATATTTTAATGAATTGTTCAGCTTTTAGAAATACACATTTCTGGTGCTCATCCCTAGAGTTTCTCATTCAATATGGTCTGTGGAATCTCTATTCTGAAAAATTTCCCCAGGTGAATTAATGCGCAGCAAGGACTGGTAGTTGCTCTTTTTGGACACATTTTAATATTTGGCTTCCTATGTGAGTAAGTTAAGTGATTTGTAAACAACTGTTCTAACAGCTTACAGTTTAAGAATTATACATATTTTTTAATAAAAGCTCCCAAACAAAGTAAGGAGAATTAAATAGTAATCTTCTAAATCCCATCTCATATTTGGTACTAGGATGTATTGTTTCATTAAGTAACTGCTCTTAGAAACAGTAATGTTTTCTCTTACAAGAAAATAGATTATCATAGTAAAGAAGCTATTCTAGATAGTATACTTGGGTTTTGCTTTTCAGCTTTAGAAAAATTAGGCATCCCTAAATATACTCCAGAAGAGAAATTCATGCCAGTTTCACTCATTTGTGGTGCCAGTCTGTTGCACAACTTCATAATTCATCCTGAATCTGTCAATTCCACCATCTAATATCTAATCAAAAGTGGGTGCTAGGTTACTCTGGTTGATTGTCAGCAAAATCACCTACTAATGGGACTTTCTTTTTTTCTGACACCATCATACAATGTCAAGAGTCTTCATAACTGTCTTCTACCATGCAGTTTTTCTAAAGAGCAGACCTATCAGCTAGAGGACAGGAAATTGTCTTCATGTCTTCCAAACACAGATCAACAGCAAAGGCAACTGACTTTGCACGGGGACCTCTAGCTCCACATTAAACTACAGAGAAGGGATTTTCATCTTTCTCCAGAGGTGAATATTAATATGAAATGGACAGATAGAGCTATATATGTGGTCTCTGGATAAAGTGCTCAGAGGCACATTTCAGCACATCATGAAAGAAGATTGGATTTTTTGTGTGGTTCAATTGATATTGTTTATTACATGTTTTATTAGGAAATTTGTCTCATGTACTAGAGTTGTTTTGATGTTAGAGTTGATTGTTCTAACTAGGATTTCTAAAGGAAAAACATTGGTGGAAACAGTTATACTCTATTTGCAGGTGGGAATGACACTGAAATTTTTGGAAGAGAGTAGTGTGTTTTATATTAGAATATTATTTCATTCAACAAATAATAATTGAATGCCTCTTAGGGTAACAAAGCAATTGGCACTAGGAAACATACAAAATAATAATCCCATTCTGTCATATAGCACTTGCAGTTTAAATACATCTTTGATGCTCACTGTTTCATTTTGTAAAGATAGAGAAAGTACTGCATTTTTCTTCAAGGAGATTATGCAATGTGAGGGCAGGGGCTTGAAGTGGTAGCATATAGTAAATAATCTAGTTAATGGGCTACAAAATGAAATCTCTGTTAATCAGAGATTATATAAAAATAGCATAGTAACAGAATTTAATTTGACTGATAATTCACAAAAACCCGAATAAATCATGGTCATTGGGCCCAAACTATAAGC
Organism: Hyaena hyaena; assembly: GCF_003009895.1. Taxonomy (NCBI): domain Eukaryota; kingdom Metazoa; phylum Chordata; class Mammalia; order Carnivora; family Hyaenidae; genus Hyaena; species Hyaena hyaena. Next base: position 332,243 of record NW_024081751.1, read on the forward strand.
TTAGGCTACACAAAGTAGTAGGTGAACGTGGCTTCTCTTTGAGTTCATATGATTTGACTTGGCCAAAAATATCCTAAGTGGCTTCACTCTCATTCTTGAAGGGCCTCTGGGTTTATACTTTTAGAGAGAAGAGAATGGTTTCTGCTCAAAGTTGAATTCTCCTGTTTACCAGCAGTTGTAGCAATGGGATCCCCAAGACAAAATGTCACCGTCTTCTGTATCAAATACTGTAAAGGCCAGAAGGAGAGGGGAATGTCTCTGATTCGGAGGCAGGCTCAGTATCTACAGTTCATTCCAGTACCTAAAGGATAAGGAATAAAACCAAAAATAATGGGTTTTCCAAAGGGTAATTAAAATTCAATATCAGAGTAATTTTTTCCTTAAACTATTGAGCTTTCCTTTGCATTCATAGACAACCGCAAATGCTCATTAAACACGTTTTAAAAAAAGAACATTAGAAAAAAAAGAATGATTATTTGTTAATGTGTAGTTACCTATTGCCATGTACTAAATTACCCCCAAACTGTACTGCTTAAAACAAGCATTTATTAGTTTAAGTTCCTGTGGGTCAAGAATTCAGGCACTTTTAGCCAGTCCTCTTCTCACAGACTTTCACAAGGCTACAAAGCGTGGAATGGGATTTCAGTCATTTCAGAGGAGGAGGCATCCCTTCCAAGCTCACTCACGTTGCCATTGGCAGGACTCAAGTTCTTGCTGGCTGTTAGCCAGGAAAATCAGTTCCTTGCCATATGGACCTCTCCCTAGGGCTATTCACAACTTGGAAGATTCCTTTTAAGAGAGTAAAAACCTGAGAGGGGGAGAGAAAGAGAGAGAGGAGAGAGAGAGAGAATATGAATGAGAGAGAGGGAGAGAGAGAGAGAGAGAGAGAGCACAGTCTTTGTACCGTAATCTCAGAAGTACCACCTGTCTTTCTCATTTCTCTCTTCATCACATTGCTAGGTCCAGCCCACACTCAAAGAGCTGGAACTGACCTGGGACTAAAGAGAGGAAGTTACGCAGCACATGAAAACCAAGAGGTAGTTCAATGGGGGGGCCACTTCAGAGAATGCTTGCATATATAGAAATAATCTAGTTCAACCATTCATTTCTATAGCCAAGGAAACTGAGGTGCAAAGTGGTTAATTATGTGTCCAGTGTAGTAGAGTCTGCTGCTATTGTTGCAAGAGCCTCAATAGCCTCACATAGTTCAAAACTCTCTGATGAGAGAAAGGCAGGGATGAACAGGGGTGGAAATATAGAAGCCTTTGGTTTTTTTTTTTTTTTTTTACATTTTTAAGTTTTTATTTAAATTCTAGTTAGTTAACAGATACTGTAATATTTGTTTCAAGTCTAGAATTTAGTGATTCATCACTTAACATACAACATCTATGTGTTTACCATAACATTCCCCATCCCCCATCTTCCTTCCCTCCCCAACACTCAGTTTGTTCTCTATAATTAAGAGTCTCTTATGGTTTGCCTCCTTCTCTTTCTTTCCCCCTTACCCTGTGTTCATCTCTTTTGGTTCTTAAATTCCACATGTGAGTGAAATCATATGGATTATTTCACTGACTTATTTCACTAAGCATAATACACTCTAGCTCCATCCACATTATTGCAAATGATAAGATTTTATTCTTTCTGATGGCTGAGTAATTCCACTGTATATGTATACCACATCTTCTTTATTCATTCATCAGTTGATGGAAGTTTAGGCTCTTTCCATGATTTGGCTATTGTTGATAATGCTCCTATAAACATTCGAGAGCATGTGCCCTTCAAATCAGTATTCTTGTGTCCTTTGAGTAAGTACCTAGTAGTATAGTTGCTGGGTAGTAAGATAATTCTATTTTTAACTTTTTTGAGGAACGTCCATACTGTTTTCCAGAGTGGCTGTACCAGTTTGTATTCCCACCAACCATGTAAGAAGGTTTCCCTTTCTCCACTTCTCAACGTCTATTGTTTCCTGTGTTGTTAATTTTAGCCATTCTGACAGATGTGAGGTGATATCTCATGGTGGTTTTGGTTTCCCTGGTGATCAGTGATGTTGAGCATCTTTTTATGTATCTGTTACTCATCTGAATGTAGAAGCTATTTTCTACCAAAGTGGTTTTTAAACTTTGTTCATAAAGTGGGAAGGCTTCTATTGGCTTAGCCAGTTTTTCAACGGGACCAGCTGTATTTCAATTAGTTTTGTATATTGGTCTTTCTCATAAAATAAAATGGTTATGCTGGTCAAAATTAACTTGAAAATAGTTGTTCCTCATGAATTTTATTTATACAATTTTTCATTTTTAATATTGGAGCTAAAGAGATACTTTGTTCACATTTATGCATTTTTTCCTGACCCTTAGATTATCTAGAAATTATTTTTGTTATGTGTAAACAAAGTTTTTCAGTAAGATTCAGTATGTTTGAAAATGTTAGCTTTTAATAACTTTATCAATTACTTAATAAGCCAATTTTAAGTATACATTTTTTGAATTGGGTCGCATCTCATTACAATGAATAGATTGGAGAGACTTCTTGGGATCAGTGATATTACATATTTGAATAAACTTTTGTCAGCTAGTAAAAAAGTGTATATTAATTAAAGTACCTATTACATTATTACATGTAATTAAATCTTTAATATATATCTGTAAAATAATTTTATATCCTACCACATATATACAGTAACACAGAAAAAAACCTCAGAAAGACATATAAAGAAAAAGAAAACCCCTCATTGGAGGGTTTTTTTTTAAACTTCTAGAACTTTGGTTTGGAGATTGAATGTCTTTTAAATGCATCATCTCAATAATCTTTTCTTTCTTTAAAATGTTTTACTTATTTTGAGAGAGAGAGAGTCTTAAGCAGCCTCCAGGCTCTGTCTGAGCTGTCAACACAGAGCCCGACGTGGGGTTCGAACTCACCAGAGTTGAGATCATGACCTGAGCAGAAGTTGGACACTCACCTGACTGAGCTACTCAGACACCCCTCAATAATCTTTTTTAACTGCTTTTTTTTTTTTTGCTTAAATTTTTATAATGCCTGTCTAATTTCTCTAAAAACACTTCAACTTAATCCCTGATTGTTCTTCAGAATGTTTTTCAATTTTAAAAATGTATTATAAACATACTGTGAAGACTACTCATGTACATTAATCTGTGTACCCTTCTTTGAGTATCTCCTTCCAAAAATCCTCTAGGAGTTAGATTTCTGAGTGAAAGGGTGTGTAAAGAATTTTGGTAAAGTCACTAAATTGCCCTTGAGAAATTTTACATTTCAAGGAGCAGGTGAGGAGAATAGAGGAATCTAAATACAGCTTTCTGCAACAATTTTTCCTTCCAACATCTCCTTTGTTTAACTTTCCTATATTATTTTCTGAAAAGAGAGCAGCCACCATTTTCTGAGAGAAAGAAAACTTGTATAGTAGGAAAACATGAATTTAAGTTTGCATCTCGACACCCAAGAGGCCCAAGTGGATTCTACTCTTGGCCAAGGGCGCTCTTGCATTCCTAATCATATGTGTTACACCAGGAAAAGGTAGTGCTCTGTCATGTTCACTGTCTCTCCCATCTATCTATGCCACTTTAGGAAGCATTAAAAATATATCACAAACATTTAAAGGGGAGCAGGGGAACTCATTGATTTTCTGAAAGCAATTTGTTAATTAACATCAAAGGAATAAAATCTGACTTGCATAGCCTAGTGAGTGGCATTTTTCCATAGTCCTGGTTGCTATGGTGATGGAAGGAAACTCGTTTGTTCTGGGTCACTCCTAAATTTGTACATGAAAGCATAAGAGATTATTTCTGTCTAATCAAGTTATTTGGAAAAGTTGAAGGGGAGGTGCAATGTTTTACAGCCATCAACCCTCAACAGAATAAAACACAATAGCTGAGAAAAGGGGATTATATTTTCCTTTTAAAAACAGAACTGAGAATTTCTAACTGACCCCCAAAGCCTCTTCCAGCAGAATGTTTTCCCCCCGACTTTGCACTCATATGAGGAATGTGGAATCACATTTCTTAAAGGGAATTAGAGTACATATTGAAAAACTCTACAACCCGACTTTGCATAATGAATAAGGAGTAGGGTGTGCATTCATTAAACAATTTTACTTTTGAACTTAAATTTTACAGTGTGTCAAATGCCTCACTAGGTCTGCATTTCCAGGAAGCTAAGTTCTGTTACAATTAACATAATTGGGAAAGCTGGAATAGAGAAGGAATGGCTCACCTCTTCTTTTTACCAGATGTCCTGACCCCTGTGGTATATAGATTTACACATTCCCCTGTCTGCCCACCACCTCAGCTACCCCTTAAGCAGATGGTAGTTTTATATATCATTATTGGACTTTCTGCATCAGCCCAAATATTATTGTTAGAAAGGGTTGTGGTTTCATTATATTTTTATTTATATAAAATTTATCTTTTTTTGTTTCTAAGTCACAACAATGTGAATTCAGACATTTATCCTGATATTTATTAGTTGTGTGGATAGGGAGAATACCTTCACATTTTGATACTTCAGCCTTTTTATGTACAGAAGGAGTATAGTAAGATTTACCTGTACATGATTGTAAAGGGTTTCCTCTGTATCAGTCATCTTTTGAAGCATAACTAACTACATCCAACATTTAGCAGCTGAAAATAACAGACACTTATTATCTCATGGTTTCTGAGGGTCAGGAATCCAGAAGAGCTTAGCTAGGTGATTCTGGCTTAGAATGTCTCGTGAGGTTGTAGTCAGACATCAGCCACTGATACGCTACTGTGGCTAAAGATCCTGCTTCTGAGCTCACTATGAGGTTGTTGGAAAGCTTCAAGTCCATGCTGGCTGTTGGCCTTGAGGCCACTAAGTCTCATCATGTGAATCTCTTCATAGTGGCTGGCTTCCCCCAGAATGAGTGATCTGAGAAGAAAGGGTCAGAGCACAAGAACAAGAAAAAACATCAACACAGCAGACACAGTCTTTTTTATAACCTAACATCGGAAATGACAGCCAGTTACTCTTTCTGTATTTTATTTATTAGAAATAAACTACTGACATCCAAGGAGCCCAATAAGCCCACACTCAAGGAATAGGGAATTTAGCTCCTTTTTTTTTTTTTTTTTAAGAGATGAGTAACAAAGAATTTGTGGCTATATTTGTAAAACCACCAAGTCTTCCTTAGTCTGCAATTCATATTCCTCTCACATACAAAATATACATGCCCTCTCCAGGCCTCCAAAAATCTCATGCCACTGCAGCCTCTGCTAAATCCAGAATCTCATCATCTAAATTGAGTCCAAGTATGGATAAGACTCTTAGGATTTAGTTCCTTTAAGTACAGGCCCCTTGAGTACAGTTTTGTTCTACTTATGAAACTAAAGGCATATGCCATCTACCCCCAACACACATAGTATACATACATGCATGTAATGGTGAGGCAAGTTTAGAATTGCAATTATAGGCATTTGTGACCCAAATGGGTGAAAATAAGAGGCACAAAAACGTCATTGGTCTATGGCTATTGTGAAATTCACGTAGGCAAAAGTCAGATATTCACTGATAAGTTCTCAACATTGAAAATAATTGTCCACAGCTCTCAGCTCCACCATCTGGTCTCTTTGTTTTCCTTCTTCCTTTTTCAAGACATGTAGAATGTTTGTGTTTGGGTAGTTTTCTCAGCCTGCTTTCTGCTAGAAGACTTTTGGAGGTCCAACAGTCTTCCTTTAATTTATTTCATTTGGAAGCCCTCTTTTCATTTTATATTTTCTTTGTCCTTTTCGGTGGCAGTGCTTCTGCATATATAATTCTTTTAAAAATCTTATTGGTGTGAATCTTATTGAGGGTCACTAGTAAACAAATGCAGGCAGTACCCCCAATTACTTCACAAAAATCTCCTCTCTACCTTAGGATCTTTCTCTGAGACTACTAATAGGAAATGCTCTTAGGATCCCAGGGCTGCTATTGTTTGAGAGGATCTGTGATTCAATTGGTGTCTTTAGAGGGTCTTTTATATATCTGACCAATAGAAAAGTTGATGCACTGCTGTAACTTTTTCTGAAGCCTTATGAAATAACTGTACAGTCACTCATTTGGCTTTGTATCTGGAATAATTTTTTCTGACAATAGTCTGTATATGCTCTTTGATGAGAAGTCATTTCTTAAGTTTAGAATTGCTAGCTATCTGGAAAGTCTGAGAATTTTCAAAACCATCAAATCCTGCTTCCTTCAAGTTTAATAGTCTTCCCTTTATTTTTCTCCTTGGACATTTTATTATAAAGAACAAAAAGAAACCAGGAAATAATTGAATCAACTCTCAACAATTATATGGTTGTTGTCAATGGTCACTATGGCTGAAGACATCTGAAGGTTTGACTGATTTTGGAGGATGCACTCCCAAGTTCACTCATATTGTTTTAATACCACTGGCTCTTGGTAAAAGGCCACTGTTCATTATATGGGCATCTTCATGGCAGTTGGCTTCTTCTTGGATCAGATTATCCAAGAGGATGATATGTAGAATATGAGAGTGAGACAGAGCATGCAAGTTGAAGCCTCAGTCTTTTTATAACATAATCTTGGAATGACATACCATTACTTCTGCAATATTTTATTCATTAGAAGCAAGTTATAAATCTAGCCTATATTCAGGATGAGAAGAACTAAGCTCTACCTCTTGAAAAGAGAGTATCAAAGGATTTTTGGACATATTTGAAAAACCACCATAATCTACTCTTGTGGACTGACTTGTGTCACCCAAAAGGAGTTAGTTTGAAGTCTAATAGGACTGTATTTAGGAATAGGATCTTTAAAGAAGTAATTACGTTTAAATGAAGTCATAAGGGTGGGGCTTAATCCTTTAGAAATGATTTCCTTATAAGAAGAGAAAGAGGGGCGCCTGGGTGGCCCAGTTAGTTAAGTGTCCGACTCCAGCTCAAGTCATAATATTATGGTTAATGAGTTCGAGCTCTGCGTCAGTCTCTGTGCTGATAGCTTGGAGTCTGGCTTTGGATTCTGTGTCTTCCTCTGTCTCTGCGCCTACCTAGCTCATTCTCTCTCTCTCTGTCTTTCTTTCTCTCAGAAAAAAAAAAAAACATTAAAATAATTAAAAAAAAAGTAGAGAGAGAAAGAAACACCATCTCTCTCTCTCTCTGGATGTGGATGTCCACACACAAAAAGAAAAGACCATGAGAGGACACATCAAAAAGAAGTGGTGTCACCATAAAGCAGTGCTACTGGTACCTTCATCTTGGACTTCCAACCTTTAGAAATGTGAGAAAATAAATTTCTGTTCTTTAAACCAACCAGTGTGCAGTAACTTGTTATGGCATCCTGCAGACTAATTATTTACAAAGCACAATTATTCATAAAGTCTAAGAGGGAACTCAAACTTCTGAAGGTCAGAAAATCAAGCCCCAAATCCACCTCTGGGTATAAAATCTACTTGAAGCGTTCTTTTTTTGTAAATTTCATGAAAATATTATACGTTATGTGAGATCAAGTAAAATTGATGTTTTTTATTTAAAAAATTTTTAATGTTTTATTTATTTCTGAGAGAGAGAGAGAGAGAGACAGACAGACAGAAAGCATGAGCAGAGGAGGGTCAGAGAGAGAGGGAGATACAGAATCTGAAACAGGCTCCAGACTCTGAGCTAGCTGTCGAACCCACAAACAGTGAGATCATGACCTGAGCTGAAGTCAGACGCTCAAACGACTGAGCCACCCAGGCGCCCCTAAAATTGAAGTTTTGGAATAATGTTCCTTGTTTATACTGTGCTGACTTTAAGTAAAAGGCCTATTACACACAGTAGGTGTGCAATAAATAGTAATATTTTATTAAAGATAAACATGTATCTATATCATTTATTCTAATCTGCATTAAAAACCCATGAGTAATAATGCTACTACCCCACTTTATGTATGAGAAACTTGGACTCAGAAAGGTCAGTGGATTTTTCCCCGTTGGCATTCCCAGTAAGTAACAAAACTGACTATAACATCAAAATTGTGTTCTTTCCACTATACAAAACTTCCTTTCTAAAGAGGTCACACTAGTGTTTTAAACAATTCAATTCTTGGAAAAGTGACCTTTTAAATAGGGAAACCTTAGGAACTTCCAGTAGCAAGTACTACAAGTAGAAAACCCAGTACAAATGATTTTATCCTATAAGTCTTTGATTACATGAGATTTATGTATGTTTATATATTTTGCAAGACTTATGTAGCAGCACATTATATACCGAAGAAGATATACATTTATTCATTCAACACTGTTTGGACACTAACACCATGTAGGACATTGTATTGGTTATTTTGGAGGTTTACAAAATGATTTACAAGGGCTTTGAGCAACTCTGGAATATATAATGTGGTGAAGGCAATTAGGTACCAGTGATGAGTAATCATTAAGTGTATCAGTTGCTATTGCCACAGCATTGCTACATACCAAACTATGCCGAAAATCAGTGACATATAACACTAATAACTTATTCTTGCTTACTTGTTTGTGAGTTACCTAGGCAGGTGTTGACTCACCCTAACTTGATCGTTGCTTGGCTTCATACAAAGTGATGACTGCATCGAGATTAGCTTTAAGTGTCTCTCACCCTCTGTGATTCAGTATGCTATTCTCATGGTGATGGCAGAATGATATGATGGGGCAAGTAAAAACCTCCAGTGCTTCTTAAAGATTAGGCTCGGAAAACATTTGTCACTTTTCCCATATTCCATTTACAAAGTAAGTCATGCAGTCAAACTCAATGTAAATGGGGTAAGAAAATAAGACTGAGCCTTCAAAGGAAGAACTACAAAGTCACACAGCAAAAGACATGGATACAGGGAAGGGTAATGAATTGACAACAATAATAAAGTATACCACAAGGAATAACAGAATAGTAAATTCTTTAAGAGACATCTAAGGAGAAAAGTAAGCCATGGTAAGAATCATTTCTCTTATCAAATGTGAATTAATTTTTTTAACTGCTTGGTGCCTCAATCTCCTCATCTTAAAAATGATTTTGTGTAAAAGTGAAATCCAGTCACATCATGGAAGTGAATACCAGTGTCCGACAGGTAGCAAAAACTCAGTAAAAGAAAGAAATACAGGGTTAGGACTGTGAGACATCATATTCTACTGAAAGAAGCAATCCATTTATGAAACAACTAGAGAATGTTTACAGGCAACCTCTACATAAGAATAAATAGCATTTAAAATTTGATCCATGTGGAGAGGACTTAGGAAAATCTTCCTTATCCATATAGAATTTTTGCTCACCAAAGTAGTAACTTTAGTTACCTGTTTCTCCTTTATTTTTTTAGCAATTAACTTCAAGGGAGCATGCATATATTTCCATTCATCTTAACTGTTTATAAGATATTCTGGTGGTGAAATAATATGGTTGTCATGGAAGCAATCAAGAATCAGGAATCAGAACTCAGGAGAGTGCAGGCAGCTGACCATGGCTCATTTTTACAATACAAAAGATTTTGGTTTTTTTTTTCTTTACAATAAGTCACTTGTGAAGGAATGTATCTATCAATATTTTTATCTTTGATTCCAAATCAAATTCCTTAAGCAAATAAGTCTTGTAAGTGCCTAAATAAAGACACATACATGTGTATATACTTGGTATCTATGTACACTCTACACGTTATTTGTGCATTTTAGGTATGATAATTATCATTCCTCACTGCCTTAGTTAAGTTTAGAATTTTCCTACTGCCCTGAATATTGAGACCAAAACCAATTCAAGGATTCTTTGTGTTTAACTTCGCTTCCTCAATTCATAAAATTTCTTCTCTCAAGGAGTTTCCAGTTTATCTGAGGAAGCAAAAAATATTTAAAAATAAATATTCAGGAAAACAGATAAGGATCTATATAGAAGGAATAATTAGGTTTCCTTCCCCAGGTCCTTTATCTGCCTATCTATGTATTCTGGCTATACAATCTTCATATTTTTAACTTAAAGTGATTTACTAGACTATTTTAAAGGGTGTCATCTTCATTGTTTCTTACTTAAATCTTTTTAAAAATATTTATTTATTTTGAGAGAAGGAGAGAGAGTAGAGGAGGGGCAGGGAAATGGGGAGGAAGTGAGAGAATCCAAATCCATGACATGGAGCCTAGCACTGGGCTTGATCACACAACTGTGAGATCATGACCTGAGTTGAAACAAGAGTCAGAGGCTTACCCAAGTGAGCCACCTAGGCATCCTTGTCCTACAAAATCTTTATTTCAGTCAATTTGGCAGTGATCAAGAAAGTTGTCATTGTAGAAGGGCATTTTTATGTACTCTGGGAGGTAAAAAATAAATACACCATGAATATCCATAGAGATCCTAGCACATGGGTGAATCAAATGAAAAATTATCTCTTGTATGTATAAGAAAGAATGAAATATTGTGTGTTCCTTCCTCTTAAGGAAAGAAAAATTCACAAAGTAATGACATTTGAGCTGCTCTTAAATAGGATTTCATTAAAGAAACAAAGTAAGCAAAATACAATAAAAATATGGAAATATAAATCAGGCCTTTGAAACTCTGCATCTTAGACTTAGGCAAAACACCATGCTGGAAATTTAGCTATGGAAGTTGTAAGAATAGTAGTGTTATATGGAGTTGTATATTGATTGATTGACTGAGAGAGAGAGAGAGAGACAGGCAGAATACACACACCGTACACAGAATACACACACATAGAGAGAGAAAGAAAGAAAGAAAACATAAAGAATGGGAAGGAAAAGAAAACACAAAAAGCAATGGAGATTAAGAAATTATCATACTGGGCAGCGAAGGGAGTGCAGTATCATGGAAAATGTGGGAGTATTGAATTCAAAAGAAAAATCAAATGGAGAATAAATGTGGACCATGAGGAGGAAGTTAGTGAAAATTAATTTTCTTACTGGAGAGAGGAATTTCTTGTAGGTCATGAGAAAATAAGGAAAGGACAAGTGAATAAATAGTAAAATTTTAAGGAGAATAGGAGAGAAGTTGAAGAGGTTCATATTAAAGGGCCTTAGTGTTATCATTTTATTGAATGATCTGGATCTGATTGAAGTCAGGTAATGAGTTTATTCTTTCCCTCACTGTCTCTTAAACCGGATCCCTAAACTCATTCTTTCATAATCTGGATGAAATTTCAGTCCAGTACCACAGCTATTCTGGTCTTTTTAGTTCCCAAGCACAGCCTTATTTTGCTAATTGAATAGTCCCAACCGATGTAGTATTAAATCTCCAAAGACATTCAGTTTGAAAGTGCCTCTACTCAAACCATGAGAGACTCTTGAGTGCTGAGAACAAACTGAGGACTGATGGGTGTGGGAGAAAGGGAGGTTATGGACATGGAGGAAGGCACTTGTGGGGATGAGCACTGGGTGTTAGATGGAAACCAACTTGACAATAAACTATTTGTAAAAAAAAAAAAAAGAAAAGAAAAAGAAAAAGAAAGTGCCTTTACTCTCTTAGCTCAGGCTTACTTTAGACTTAGAAGCTTACAGGGGAGAGGACACATGGATCATCTTCTCTTTCCTTTATTCATCTGTTCCCCTACTTCCTATATATTTTTTACTCTTCCAGGAACTAGTTAGGTGGGGAGTGGGCTAAGGGGGAAGTTGCTCATTTTGTGTGGTTGGAATAGTTTTCATTATTCTGTTAAGATGGATTAATTTCAGGCTCTATGTCTATTGTGGTTCAGTTTCTCAAAAGAGAATTTTTTGTTGATTTCCTTAGAGCTACTCCAAGGGGAGGTGCTACTCCTCAGGCAAATCCTCTAATCTGGCTGACTGCTTTGAATTTCACCCTCATCCTTTGACCTTCTGATTATCTACCTCTCTAATGGGTTACTTCAACCCTCCCTGCAGTTCTTAAGATCAACTCAGGCTGACACTCTATCTTGAGGGCTATTTATTTTCCCAGGAAATGTTTATCTTTTCCCCAATGTTTGTAGAGGGGAACTTTTTTCCTGGTGAAGGTTGCTCCATGCACCAACTCTTCCCTTCAGACTTTCCTCAGCAAGAATTAGATGCTAAACCTTAGGTTGTTATATCCCAGATTTCCTCGGGGCATATGTTACATACTAGGTTGTTATCGCCAGGAATTTCTGGGACATGTGTTAAGGTGTCCTTAGGGTCATTTTGAAAAGTTTTTTTACTTGGTATAACGTGAGGAGCAAAGACAGGATGTAATAGTATTGTATTTATTCTCCCTAGTGAAATTTCCCACATGAATTCTTAAACCTCATTGTCTGATGCATTCAGAATTGCTGGCACAATTGGTTTTGAGGCTTCTCTTTTGCAAGTTCTGTGTAGCTGGTTTAGTAACTCTCTTTAGAATGGGGGAGTATTTGGCAACTATTGTGTTGTTCTTAGCCAAGGACCTGTGCAGAAAATTCAAGACAACAGGAAGAGTTGAATTTAACATCCTGATACATTAGTAAAATGGGAGATTAGATCATTTACTGAGAATGAACAAGGGCATTTAGGAGTTTTTGTGGTTAATAAAATAGAAACTCCAATAAATGAGGTAGACTGTCAATTAGCAATGAGGAAAAGATCCAGTAAATAACATTTGAGAGGTTTGATAATGTCAGTATGAACTACAGCCCATCAGTGCAGTTATGGGAATTTTGCTATTGTAAATTGGTAACATAGAAGCTAAAGAGAAAAAGGAAGAGAGTTTTGGTTCCAGTGACAGTCACTGGCAGAATGTTTTCAGCATAAGATGGTACTATTAAACAGTTAAAACCTATAAGAGAAATCAAACTAGGTAGAACAAGAATAATAATAATGACCCTAACCATCAATAAGCACTTCTCATGTGCCAAGGAATTGCTCAGATCTTTATACACACACACACACACACACACACACACTCATGTGATATTATCCTACCTTGACCAAAAAACAAAGGGAGTCTTAGGCTAAATTAAGTAACTTTTCCCTAAAGTCCTTCAGCTCTAAGTAGAGATGGGGTTTTTGAACTCATATCTGTCCTGCACATGGCTGGTACTCAGAGGCGAATCAGAAGCGTAAAGGTAGATGTAGAGACAAATGATTATATAGATCCAGATGAAGAATATGGTTAATGTCAAATGGAATGTTACCAATGTAAAGTACTAATGAAGTATAGTATGGCTGTGCTAATGGTCTGTCCAAGTGGTGTAGAGCTGAAGGTCACTGGAGCAGAAAAACACCAAAGGACTGATACATAAGGTTGTTATTTGCTTGATGAGTGTGAATAATGTATCCATTCAAGTTAATGGTGGAAGATAAGGTACAAAAAGAGAATCTATGATTTAGGGAATAAAGATGTCAAAGAGTGTAAGAGAAATGTCATGGAAGTAGGTAAAATTTGATGGCCAAATTAAAAAAAAATGGAAAGATCTGGAGACATGCAGAAAGATAGACATAAAGATCTGAAGTTGTTGAATGAAAAGAATGGAGAAATAATCAGGAAATGGCAGTGGCAAATAAATGTGCTTCCTGACTCATTCCGAGGTATGAGAAAAGGAATTATTTCTAGAAAAAATTGAGCCGGATGTGTGATTTTCAAAGAAAGAAAGAAGACCATCCCCACACCCTACACTTCACCAGAGTGGCCTTTCCTTTCCACACAATTTAAAGTAACTCCCCCTTTTTTAAGTTTATTTTTTATTTTTTAATTTACACCCACGTTAAATAGCATATAGTGCAATAAAGATTTCAGGAATAGTTTCCAGTTTTTCATCCTCTTTGTATAACAACCAGTGCTCATCTCAACAAATGTCTTCCATAATGCCCCTTTCCCATTTAGTCCATCACCCCACCCACAACTTCTCCAGCAGCCCTCAGTTTGGTCTCTTTATTTAGGAGTATCTTATATTTTGTCTTCCTCCCTGTTTTTATATTATTATTGCTTCCCTTCCCTTATGTTTATCTGTTTGGTATCTTAAATTCTACATATGAGTGAAGTCATATGATATTTGTTTTTCTCTGACTAATTTCACTTAGCATAATACTCTCTAGTTCCATATGCATTGTTGCAAATGGCAAGATTTCATTCTTTTTGATTGCTGAGTAATACTGCATACACACACACACACACACACACACACACACACACACACACACCCCATCCCACATCTTTATCCATTCCTCTGTTGATGGACATGTGGGCTCTTTCCATACTTTGGCTATTGTCAAGACCACTGCTATAAGCATTGGGGTGCATGTGCTCCACCAAAAAATGACACCTGTATCCTTTGTATAGATACCTAGTAGTTCAATTACTGGATCATTAGAGTAGTCCTATTTTTAAGTTTTTGAGGAACCTCCATACTGTTTTCCATAGTGGCTGCACCAGTTTGCATTCCCACCAGCAGTGCAAAAGAGATCCTCTTTCTCCAAATCCTTGCCAACATCTGTTGTTGCCTGAATTGTTAATGTTAGCCATTCTGGCTGGTGTGAAGTAGTATCTCATTGTGGTTTTGATTTGTATTTCCCTGATAATGAGTCATGCATTTTTTCATGCATTTTCAAGACATCTGGAAGTCTTCTTTGAAAAAGTGTCTATCATGTCTTTTGTCCATTTCTTCACTGGATTATTTGTTTTTTTGGGTGTTGAGTTTGATAAATTCTTTATAGATTCTGGATATTAATCCTTTATCTGATATGTCACTTGCAAATATCTTCTCCCATTCTCTCAGTTGCCTTTTAGTTTTGCTGATTGTTTCCTTTGCTGTGCAGAAGCTTTATATCTTGATGAGGTCTCAATAGTTCATTTTTGTGTTTGTTTCACTTGACTCTGGAGATGTGTTCAGTAAAAAGTTGTTGCAGTCCAGGTCGAAGAGGAAAAAAAAAGAAACTCCTAAATAGTAAAATGAAAGCATCTAGAATAAGTCACTGTGGCACTTAAATTATTTCGAACTGAAGGTCTGAGTTCCTAAAATCCCTTCCCTATGTAAAAACAGAACTTTCCAAACTTCCCAAAAGGACTCCTTTGTCCATCAACTGATGAATGGCTAAAGAAGATGTGGTACATATACATACACACACACACACACACACACGCACACAATGGAATACTGCTTTGTGATAACTCCCACAAGCATGAAATCTTGCCATTTGCAACAATGTAGATGGAACTAGAGTGTATCATGATAAGCAAAATTAGTCAGGAAAAGACAAATATATGATTTTGCTCATGTGGAATTTAAGAAACACAACAGATGAACATAGAGGAATTGAAGGAAAAATAAGATAAAAACAGGAAGGCAAACTGTAAGAGAGTCTTAAATACAGAGAACAAACTGAGAGTTGCTGGAGGCCTGTGGGTGGTGGGATGGACTAAATGGGTGATGGGTATTAAGGAGGGCACTTATTAGGATGAGCACTGAGTGTTGTATGTAAGTAAAGAATCACTTGATCTATTCTTGAAACTAGTGGTACACTGTATGCTAACTAACTTGAATTTAAATAAAATAAATTTAAAAACAACTAAATAAAATAAAGTAACTCTCTTTGCTGGTCATTCTCCACCATATTAATCTCTTTTATTTTCATTATTGTACTTATTATTGAAAAATATACTCTTGTTTGTTTAATGCTTCATCCATCATAATACATGAGCAACATGAGTCCCAGGACTTTGATTTGTCACTTGGGCACTCAGCCCCATCATGGAAAATGGAACTTGACCTAAAATAAGTGGTCAATAACATGTGTTAAATAAATGTATGAGTTGGAGCGAATATTTGACAAAAATATTGAGAATATGTTTAACTGTTTCACCATATTGTAGAAATATGAAAGAGAAGAAGCAGTAGATGTGTTTGACGTAGCATAAGAAGAGTAGACCTGAATTCGATGTGGAAAGTGTTTAGTAAGACATAAAATACACCTAACTAGGAAAGCCTGGTATTTATTAGGAAATGGGAATCTCCTGAATGATGGAGGTAGAGACCTGGGAAACAATAGACTACCAGATCAAATTCTTCATGGGATGACAATTGAATTGTAGGACTCAACATTTCAAAGATCTGCTTGGGACTTGGGTGAGCTAAGGATTCCTCACCACCTGTGAGTCTACCTGACTTCAGTGTTTATGACTGCTGAAGAAGGTAATAAGGATGCTAAATATGCTTCCTTTTTGTTCCCATTCCTCTTACATCTGTATTTATTCTGAAATCATGAAATGATTCTTTGAGGGGTGGTAAACAGCAGGGTTTTTGTCAGGTTAAATGAAGTGGAATGTTGATGTTATTCCATGTTCTCTTCCTTAAGAAAGCTACTGTTGAAGAAGAATACAGAAGAGAAGAGCCCACAAGATCATTTCATTTGTTAATAGTCTTTCAAATGGTAGAGAAGAAGGGGCAAATAGTCTGTTTTAGGATATGATTATTTCAATGTTGAAGTTCAAAACGGGAGGCAGGGAAATTAAAGAATGGAAGCAAGGTGCAGAATCCAGAACCTAAGAAACAGTTTTACCATCCATACTGAAAACAAGTTGGAATTTGAACTAAATAAACAGCATAATTGTTAGACTATACAGAGTTTCCTTATGGTTCTACATGAGTTAACATCATCCAAAATGCCTGGAAATGGCTGCCTGGCCTTTTGTTTCAAGGAAATGAGGTGATCCAAGGAAGCTTTTTGAACTCTTTCACATAGAACTTCCCAGAGAGTCTGCTCTTAGGATAGCTGAAACAATCAAGTGAAAAGAGTTTACATTCATGGCTATTTAGTCCTGAACTGACTGAAGAAAAGAAAATCACCCAGACACTTAGAAAAATTGATTCTCTAAATTCTGACCAAATAGTTGGGAATGGTTGTTTATCCTAATATATTAGAGCTCATTAGATAAAACACAAGAATTGCCAGAGAGGATTAGTCGGGGTTCTATTTGTTTGTTTGTTTGTTTGCATTTCCTTATTGGGATTTATAAATTTAGCCATGGATAAAAGGAGAGATACAGCAATGTCTGATCTGAAAAGAAATTAATTAAAATATTGGAAAATGAGGGATTTGGTATATGATCCAGATTAAAACTGAACAAACATGGGAGAAATTCAGAAAACAAACAAAATTTAAAAACATGGTGAGGCAAAAAGTCTCATTATCTCTATAGTTTCCTTATGAGAACATGGAAAGGAGTTCTTAGAAAGCGCCAGGAGGCCAAGGGACCATCACTGTGTGTTTATGACATCAGAGACTCTGTCCTATAATGGTTAAGACTGCTATACTCAGGGGACACCTGGATGACTCAGCAGGGTAAGTGGCCAACTCTTCGTTTTCGCTCAGGTCATGATCTCACAGTTGGTGGGATAGAATCCGATGTCAGGCTCTGCACTGATAGTGTGGAAAATGCTTGGGATTCTCTTTCCCCTTCTCTCTACCCCTCTCCCACTCACGTATGCATGCACACATGCTTTCTCTCTCTCAATCAAAATAAATACATTCATAAAAAAAGAAAAGACTGCGGTACACTGTAGCTAAGTTGCTGGATTCATAACCCATCTGGATCACTTCTTAGCAGATCTTGAGTAAATCACTTTGCTTCTCTGAACCTTTGTTTTTCTCATCTGTGAGTTGGTAATAATAGAATCTACCTATAGGGTTGTTGTGAAGATCAAAGGAGAGAATGATTAGGACAGCATTTGTCTTTCTAGAAATATTAATAATTTTTACCATCATCACCATCTTTTGTGATGCCTGTTTCATTGTCTGTTCCATGGCAGACAGTAAATGTGTGATGACTTGACTGAATCCTAGCCAAAATGGAGCTTTCTCCCTCCTGTTATTACACTTCAGAGTCTAAAATGAGGATCTAAAGTTGAACCACAAACTTGGTGTCTACATGGTTCAGTCAAAGCGTGTAAATGAGTAAAGCACACTTGATGTAAGAAAAAAGAAATGTCTTCTTGGTCTACCTGTTATATTTTCACTTTGGAGAGATTATCTGAAAGCCAAGAAATAGTCCTGTATTCCCAGTAGAATAACAACTCAAATGCAGATAAATGGCACTTGACTACTCTTCTATGTTAAGGATGTGATAGTGTGTGATAGGAACAGTGGCATCCTGGACACCCCATAACCTTGTAGAGCAGACAGCCTCTACATACCTCCAGCTGGTGGTTGCATTTGAGAATGCAAGCCTAGTCTTGCCAACTTTTTTTTCTTTCTCAAAAAAACCTGGAAACTTAAAAAAAAAGTGAGTTTTTACATGTTTCCTAAATAGTTTTTGTAGTTATTATTTGTGTTTTGAACACTGGACAGACTAAACACTCCTTGACTGCACAGATGATCTAGTGCAGGGGCCTCCAGATGGGAGAGTAAGCATTTTAAAATGAAAATCCCCCTGGAATGCACAGCTCCTAATAACACTGTTATCACCAAGTGTCACTAGAGAAAGGACTTGGGGGGAGTGGAGAACATCTGGGGAAGGTAAGATAAAAAGAGAGGTGGGAGAGAGCCAGAGGCAAGAACTGCTTCCTCTACCATTTTAGCTAAGACTGGTCGTAACATAGAGAGCTAGAGGGAAGTGAGAGGATATTTTTGAGTGATCATGAAGGGAGAGTTAAGGGGAATATTTCAAAAAGTTCTCAGGAAAGATGAATAAATAAAATTAAAAATACCATTTTCCAGTCAGCAAAAGAAGTACATGGCAGTTAGTTTTAAAACCTCCTACTTAGAAAACAAAACAAAACAAAACAAAACAAAAGACTCCTCTGCAGAAATACAGTATTGTTTTCCGTTTACCTCCATCTATCTCATGTTTGTTTCTTAGAGACCCAAGTACCTCAGTGCTTTTTAATCTGTAAGATGTTTGGGGAAATTGAGAATTCTCTGTTTATACCACTGCTGAGCACATTTTTGTTCTGCCTAAGCTTGCTGCTCTTGTCACTGATAATAGCCTTGTCATATATTTGCAGAATGTTTCCACTTGATTTTGGCCATGAACTAAACTTTTCAAATGTATCCAGTAGCTCCCATTACTGCAGAAGCTGGCCATACCAAGGGTACTGGTTTCCTGTCTTTCTTTGTCTACCACATTAACTTAGAACCCATTACATTTAATTCCCTATTCAAAAACAGTCAAGAAATAAAACAGAATAAAATAAAAGATATAATTGTGCCCCTTTAGGAGCTTAAAATCCAGTAGAGAAGCAAACCATTTAACAACAGCAATGAAAGACTTCCCCTATAATGTTATAGTATACTATCCTCTAGTATAGTGTATAGCTTATATATCAAGTATTCCATATATTGTCTATAGTATAGTATTGCTGAAAACTATTGCCTTGCAATAAAACAACAATACCACCACCATCACCAACAGATCTTCGAATCTTATCCTCTACTGACCAGCTGCTTGATTGTAGGCTTATCTGTAAAAAAAAAAAAAAATAAGGATAAAAAGAAATACTGTTTTGTTCAGCAATTAGCATGCAATCCCTAGCTTATAGTAAGTACTCTGAAAAGGCGAATATATGAACTGTTGTTTGCCTTCAGGTAATTTATAATCTAATTATGGATAAAATACATATTATATAATAATTTAAACAGCAATTCCATTGTTACCTGTGGAATATGATAACAAGATGTCTCAAGTCAATAACATCTACCATAAATGATGGAAAGAGAAACACTGCTCAAGATTGCTGCATGGAGTACTAAGGTCTGTCAAATTATATATACTTAAAAGTTATTGATTAGGGTTTAACATATAAATGGTAAAATGTATTAACTTTAAGTACACACCTCACTTAATTTTTTTTTCATATGTATATACATCCATATAACTACCACCACTGAAGGTACAGAACATTTCTCTCACACAAGAAATATCATTTTTCTCCCTTTCCTATCTATAACCCCTGCATACCATCCCTAATTAATACTCTATCCCCAATTAACTATACTGATTTTAATCACCATAGACTAGTTTTTCTTATTAACTCCACATAAATGGAATTGTGCTCTATCCACCCTCTTTCATCTGGCTTCCTTCACTCAGCATTTCTTCTGTGATAGTCATCCATTAGTAATGTGTGAGAGAATTCTCATTCCTTTATATCATCACTATTACTTGTTAGTTTCAGTTTTTAAATTTGAACATTTGGAAGAAGATATGTTAGTACCCATTTGTGGTTTTGATTTGTTATGTCTAAGAATAGTATAATGGTCATGGTCATTTGGATATTCTCTCTCTCCTTCTCTGAAATAACTGTTTAAGTTCCCTGACCATTTTTAAAATAGATTATTTGGTTATTTTTCTTTTTCTTACAGATTTGCTTCCTTAGATTCTAGATGTATGAGTAGATAGACTTCTATCTGTCCGTGACTTGCATTTAATTCTCTAAGTGGTAGCTTGAAAAGAAATTCTTAAATTTACTGAGTTCCAATTGAAAAGATTTTCTTGTGCTTTCTATGCATGTTTGTGAATTTAAATCTTTGTTAATTTAAATAGTCTAGATATTCTGATTTTTTTTGAGATAGCTGTTTTGAAACACCAAGTAGTGAAGACTTGTAAAAGTTTGTACATGGATGTTATTCCCTATAAAAATACTTACTTTGATTGTCAATACCCTCTTTTATTTTTAATATCAGATCTTATTACTACTATTAACAACCCTTTAATTTGCTCCCGGATGACTACATATTACCTTACTGAGAATCTGTCCTTTAGTTTGATCCTTTAAAAGTTTTTCTATTTTTGGAGAAGAATACCTCTGACCAAGAGGAGTTCTGTCTCATTTTAATTATTTTCACCAGGACAGAAATAATAGATCCATTGTGATTCCAAATCCAACTTCCTTTTAACTTACATGAAATACTAAGGGGCATTTTTTTTCTTAAACTATGGAGGAGAAATCAAAATAGATTGCTTAATAAAAAAGTTTGAAATAGTTTATTTTAAGATATTATTCTCCCTTTGAGCTTAACTTACAATATTAATGGAGGTTTGGGATTTAGATTACTATATATAGATATATGCTAAGGCTACCCTCACAGAAAACAACAGACTGAGTGACTTAAAGAACAGAAATTTATTTTCTCACAGTTCTGGAAACTGAAGGGCCAAACCAAGGTGTCAGCAGGTTTGGTTTCTTCTGAGGCCTCTTTCCTTGGCTTGCAGATGGTTGCCTTCTCACTGTGTCCTCACATGGTCTTTTGTCAGTGCTTGCAAACTCCTGGTATCCCTGTGTGTTCATATTTCCTCTTCTTATCAGGAGTGAGATTGGATTAGGAACCCTCCTAGCAGCCTCATCTTAACTTAATCACTTTTAAAGTCTCTATCTCTAAATATAGCCACATTTAAAGGTAACAGTGGTTAGGTCTTCAACATATAAATTTTGAAGGGGACACAGTTAAGCCCATAGCAACCACTGCTGTATATTTTAGAAGAGGATAATAAGAAAAAGTGCCATATTCGAAAGCAGAGGATATGCTAAAGAAGCTGCAATTATGCAACTGTCGGAAGCTTAATGTTCAAAAAATAGAGTAGACTTGGAAACCCCACAGAACATTACTTAGATGTAAAAATGAGACGAGAGTAGACTGAATAGGTACATGCTGAGTAGAGCCAGTATAGGGTTGCACACTGAGCTAAGAGGAGTCATGAATGAAGGTTTTCTGATTGAGAAGATTTGGTACCTGATTGTAAAGGAAATAAAGGTCATGGGTTTTCTGGAAGATGGAAGACATTATCTCAGAGAAGAAAAATAAGCACATAGACCTAGGATGTTAGTCAGATACAAATGGGCAGGATATAAATGAAAAGATGATGGGTTATATTTATTTGATTCTTTTCGGGTCCACCTTCATGGAACTTTGATGTGCAAAATCTTATCATTGGTATGAGAAACATTTACTAAAGCACATATTCAAACCAAGTTCTTATGAGGTTTAAGCTCTTCTTTCCTGAATGGAGAAAAAAATCCCCTTATTATTCTCTTTAATACCAGTCAAAATCTGACACTGTTCTTACCAACGTTTCCAAATCTGAGGACTCGGATATCTTGTAGAACATCTTTCATTCCCTATGGGCATGTCAGACCAATAGTCTAATATAACAGTTGATATCCAGGATCAGTAGGAGAGAGACAAGTGGAATAACAGCCAGCTCCCTTCTGACAAGGCCCAGGAGCCACAGATTGTCTCATGTCTGTGAAAGTCCCGAGTGAGGTAGCCATTGGCCATATCCAAGAATAAAAACATCTGAGAACTGTTTGCCTAATGAGCTTCAGGTTAAATTGCATTAGACTATCCATTGAAAATGGAGTTTTCTTTTAAAGTCAGAATTGAACTGGATTTTCAAATTTTTCTCCCGATGAATCTATTGTATGTGACTTCAAAGAAATCAAACAATATAGCTGAATATAAAGCAGAAAACAAAAAACACCTGAGAATCTCCCACCCTGAGTTAACCCTTATTATCGTTTTGGTGACTATTATTTTCAACATCTTTCTATGATGAAGTATTTATAAAATTTTACAGAATTGAGATCATACCATACCAGCTTATTGGCAACTTGTTTCTGTCATTTAATGATATGTCATGGAATCCTTTTGATCTCAACATTAGATCTACATCATTATTTTTAATGGCTGCATGGTACTCCTTTGTGTGGATAAACAATCACTTTTTAACACAGATTCCTTTTTGAAGGACCTTGAAACTGTTTCCAACTTTTTTTTGCTATAATAAGTGAGCTTTAATGAACATCATTGTACATTTGCCTTATTATTTTCTTTGAATAAATTCCTGGAATCTGGAGATGTTCTTAAAATGCCAGTTTATTGGTAAGAGATAAAATTTTCCTGAACAATGCCAGTACCTTCTTTTGTTTTCAATTATTTTGTGTTTGTAATTATTTGTGGCTTTTGGGGGGATGGCTTTCCTGTTCACCTTCAAATATTCTATAGTACAACCTTTGCCCTCAGACCTTCTAGGTTGGTTAGAGGGAAAGAACATGCATTGGTGTTTATATTTCTATGTCCAAGTTTCCATGGACTATTACTAATGAGTCAGGCTGGTAGAAACTCTTATATTAGTTCCGTGAAATGCAAGATTTCTGTGACATGAGTGAATTTGCATTGGGTCTTAAAAGGATAGAATTTAGGTAAAGCATTTTAGGAATAAAACACTAGAAGAATGGGTAAGGTAATGATAATATACTTGGCAAATGAGAAAAAAAGAAAGAAATTGTGATTAAAACATTATGGGTCAAGACCTGTCCCTATTTACTACTCTGAACACATCTATTTTTATTTTCCTTCTTGATCTCTACCCCATCTATGGAATGTTCAATTCCTTGAACACAGCAAGCTCTCTCCTATCTCTGCTTATGTTATTTACTTTGCTCTATGCTTGGACATCCCCACACCACCCAATCTTCTTTCCCTAAATACACAATCTTTACTTGACTAAGAAATGCCTATTCATGTGCACATCATATGCCCAGTTTTGAAAGTCATTCTTATTAAAAAGCCTTCCCTGAGTGACTAAGGCTGAGTTAGCCCCTTCTATTTTTCTTTATTTAAAAAAAAAAATGTTTTAATGTTTATTTTTGAGAGAGAGAGACAGAGACAGAGAGTGTGGAGGTGGGAGGAGAGTATATAGAGGGAGACACAGAATCTGAGGCAGGCTCCAGGCTCTGAGCTGTCAACACAGAATCTGAAGCAGGCTTGATCTCATGAATCATGAGATCATGACCTGAGTGGAAGTAGGATGCTCAGCTGACTGAGCCACCCAGGTGCCCCTAGCCCCTTCTATTTGTAAAGAGCATTATATTGATTTCTTAATACCTCATTTAAATTACCTGTTTTCCTCTATTTAAATTTGTATCCATCATATTCATCACTTATATCATTATGGACTACTCAAGTGTTTGGGAAAATGTGGGCACAAGTGGATATTTATAATGAACGAATGAATAAGTGAACAGAATGTAATCAACAGAATAGTCTTGATGGAATGAATTCATAAAGGAAATAGTTGGAAACAAGGCTGGAGAGTCAGAGCTTCTATTATAGAGTACCTGAAAGGCAAAGAAAAGTTAAAAATTATATAACATTATAATATTAATCTATAGACTCCTCCAAAAGTCTAGAATCTAAAACAAGAAATTCCAACAATGTTCAAAGCAGATTAAATATTGTAATTATTTTTCCTTACAAAATCATTGATGGCCAATGGCAAGCTGAAGACTGGCCACTTGGAGTGAGGTTGGTGCAAGCAACTCAGTGGTTTGGTGGGAAATACTTGCTTCTCCAGAAAGCTTGGAAAAGTGAAAAGAAATAGAAGGCTATACATGACAGGATTTTCTCTCAATTTGTGTTAACTTAGAAGAACCTTTTCTAACATGATATTTTGTAGAAAACAATTTCAAATTACAAGAATAGATGAGTACAATGACATTTACGTTTGGAAAACATTGCCTATAAAATCTACTTCTTGGATATTCACCACATATTTTACCATATTGGATGATCAGAGAACTCCTATAAGAAAGGAAGTTGTTTAGCATTTTTTATTCTCATGTTTTTTCTTTATTTAAATTTTTATTTAAATTCCAGTTAGTTAACATACAGTGTTATATTAGTTCAGGTGTATAATACAGTAATCCAGCACTTCCATACAACACCTAGTGATCATCACAAGTGCACTACTTAATCCTCATCACCTATTTAAACCATCCCCACCCACCTCCCCTCTGGTTACCATCAGTTTTTCTTTATAGTTAAGAGTATATTTCTTAATATGCCTCCTTCTCTTTTTTTCCCCTTTGCTTGTTTGTTTTGTTTCTTGAATGGCACATATGAGTGAAATCATATGCTATTTGTCCTTCTCTGACTGATTTATTTCACTTAGCATAATACTCTTGCTCCATCCATGTCATTGCAAATGACAAAATTTCATTATTCATTATGGCCGAGTAATATGCCTTTGTAAATGCATGCCACATATCTTTTCATCAGTTGGTGGACATTTGGGATGGCCATAATTTGACTATTGTTGATAATACTGCTATAAATATCAGGGTGAGTGTATCACTTTGAATTAGTTTTTTTGTATTCTTTGGGTAAATATCTAGGAGTATGATTTCTGGATCATAGGGGAGTTCTCTTTTGAACTTTTTGAGGAAACTCCATACTGTTTTCCAGAGTGGCTACACCACTTTGCATACCACCAACAGCAGGGAACGGAGAGGTCCCCTTTCTCCACAGACTTGCCAGCACCTGTTGTTTCTTGTATTGTTGGTTTTAGCCATGCTGACAGGTGTGAGGTGATACCTCATTGTAGTTTGGAATTGTATTTCCCTGATGATCAGTGATGTTGGGCCCAGATTTAACTATGACACAGAATACTTTACCAAGAATATGTGTTTATTTGTTGCAGAAAACCAGCATGAGACACACTGTCTTAAGTGAGAGGAAGAATTTTTGAGACTACTCAGGGCTAATATTGTTGATAATGCTTGCAACTGTGCTTCATAGGACTTTTATGGTCTTGCACACTCTGATTTAATTAAATTACTTTTTTGTTTTTTTTAATTTTTAAATTGAAGTATAATTTACATATAATAACGTATTAGTTTTGTGGGTCCAATATACTGAGTAGAATTTTGTATATATTGTGAACTGATCACCAGAGTAAGTCTAATTGCCATCTATCATCATATAAAGCTGATACAACAGTATTCACTGTATTCTTCATGTTGCATATTATGTTCTCATGACTTATTTATTTTATAACTGGAATTTTGATCACCTTTACTCACCTCATCCCATCCCTCTTTTCCCCCAATTCCTTGCCGCTCTGGCAACTATCAGTTTGTTGGTACCTATGAGCCTGGGTTTCTTGTTTTGTTTTGTTTTGTTTCTCTTGTTTTTTGAGTCTACATATAAGTGAAATCACATGGTATTTGTCTTTCTGTCTGATTTATTGTAGTTGCCATCTAACCCTCAAGATCCATCCATGTTGTCACAAATGGGAATACTCCATCCTCTTTTATTTTATGGCTGAGTAGTATTCTAATAAATATAGAATATAAGTAGCATATATAAATATATGTAATATAATACATTATATGTAACAGATAGAACACAGATATATATCTATAGATATATATTATAATATATAATATTATATATAATAGAATACAGATATACAGATATATATCACATCTACTTTATCCATTCATCTACCAGTGGACACTTAAGCTGTTTTCATATCTTGGGTATTTTAAATAACGCTGTAGTGAACCTAGGGGTGTATATGTCTTTTCATTTTAGTGTTTTCATTGTCTTTGAATAGATACCCAGAAATGGAATTGCTGGATCATATGGTAGTTCTAGTTTTGATTTTTTGAGGAACCTCAAAAAACAACAGCAACAGAAACCTGTTTTCTATAGTGTTTGCACCAGTTTACATTCTCACCAACAGTGCCTGAGAGTTTTCTTTTCTCCGTATCCAGGCCAACACTTTTTATTTCTTATCTTTTTGATGACAGTAATTCTATCAAGTGTGAGGTGAAGAAATATCTCATTGAGGTTTGATTTGCATTTCCCTGGTGATTAGTTATGTTGAGCATTTTTTATGTGCCTGTTGGCCATCTTCATGTCCTCTTTGGAGAAATGTTTTTTTCAGATCCTCTGCTCATTTTAAAATCAGACTGTTTGTGAGTTTTGTTGTTTTTGTTGTTATTGTTTTTGTCATTGAGCTGTGTGAGTTCATTATATATCTTGGATATCGTCCCCCTATTGGATATATGGTTTGCAAATATCTTCTTCGATTCAGTAGGTTGCCTGCTCAATTTGTTAATAATTTTCTTCACTGTACAGATGTTTCTTAATTTGATGTAGTTCATTGTGCTTATTTTTGCTTTTGTTGCCATTGCCTTTGGAGTTAGATCCAAAAATTCTTCATTAAGACCAATATCAAAGAAATTACTACCTATGTTATCTAGGATTTTTATGGCTTCAGGTCTCACATTCAAGTCTTTTAATCCATTTTGAGTTTATGGTGTAAGATAGTTGTCTAGTTTCATTCCTTCATATGTAGCTGAACAATTTTTCCAATACCATTTATTGAAGAGATTGTCTTTTTATTGCATATTTTTGGTTCCATTCTCATAAATTAGTTGACCATATATATAGGTTTGTTCCTGGGTTCTTTATTCTGTTCTATTGATCTTTCTGTCTTTTTAAATGATAGTATTATGCTGTTTGATTGCTGTAGATTTGTAGTATAGTTTGAAAACAGGGAGCATATGTCTGGATTTCTTTTTTCTTGAGATTTCTTTGGCTATTTGGGATCTTTGTGGTTCCATACACATTTTAGAATTGTTTTTGTTCTATGAAAATGTCATTGAATTTTGAAAGGAATTGCATTGAATCTGTCGATTGCTTTGGGTAGTATGGGCATTTTTAACAATATTCATTCTTCCATTCCATGAGCACAGAATGTTCTTCCATTTATTTGTGTCTTCTTCAGTTTCTTTCCCTCAATGACTTTGAGTTTGTGGTATATAGTTCTTTCACCCCCTTAGTTAAATTTATTCCTAGGTATTTTATTCCTTTTGATGTAATTTTAAATGGGATTATTTTATTGATTTCTCTTTCTGTTAGTTTATTGTTAGTGTATAGAATGCAATAGATTTTAAAATAGATATTTTAAGTTATTTAAAATACATCTCAAACTCACAAGTCTAAGGCAAATTTATGAAGACAAATGTGTAAGGTAAAGCAAACTAATGGAAAAACATATCTTTATCATTACTGGGTACATGTGAGACTAAATACACTGAGAAAAAGAGGTGCCACTAGTCTACTTTTAATAATCATACAAAAATCACTTAAGATTGGCATACTTCTTATAAACAGCTACACGATTTCTGTATTTTTTTATGTGCCCCAAATGTGTTTTCCTAAGGAGGATACATATTCCCACTGAACTCCTACTTATCTTTCTAATATGCTCATTTTTAAAATTCTATAAGTCAATGAATTTCAAATTGACAACATTTGAATTAATGTGATTTAGATCATAGATCAAAGACTTAGCATTTTAAATGAAAATACATTTTCTATTGTACTTCTAAGGCAGGGATTTGTGAAGTGTATAAAGCACCCTTCATATGAGTAAACAACCCTAAGAATTATCTATTCCATTCATTTTTAGACTTTTTTTGAGAAAATGTTTTTACTGTGAGCAAGTTTTTCATGCGTAAAGAAACCCCATAAGTAAAAGCAGAGAAAGTAGGGTGTTTTGTTTGAAGTGTGGGATCATCATCATTAAGCAATGACCACAATGCAGGACACAGAGAATTTTTTAAAATTTGATATGTATACATCTTAAAGGTAGAGACTACTGCATATGCAAGGGTACATTAGAGTGGTAGAAAATGTGTAACTGGGTTCAAATTGCAGCTCTACCAGTAATTGCCTAATCCTGGGCAAGTTTCTGTGTATAAAATGGGAAAGTACCATTACTTCCTCTTTAATATTATTGGATACTTAAATGAGTTAATTAGAATGAAGTTTTAGCATAAGCTAGGCACATGGAAAGTGCTCAATATATGTTATTTATTATTATTATGAGATTATTATAACCTGCTAGATCGCTTAGTTCTAATTCTTTACTTTTTTTAGCCTTTTTCAATGGTTTCAGAAGGTACCTATCATATTTACACCTGAATTTCAATGCCCAATGATTCATTTTGTACACTGTAGCTTTTTAACACTGATTTGCTATTTATTGTGTATTAGTATTCATTTATTAGTTGATGTATTAGTATTTACTGATTTGCGAGTATTTAGCTGCTCATATCCCAAAAATTTATTTTCCTAGCTTTTAACCAAGTGTCTATTTTCTAAGTAACTAAGAGGAAGTCCATACCAGCTTTTCTTCTCTTGTCTCATATCATCACTAATTTCCCTTTCCTATCTCAAAAGATTGTTCCTTTTCCCCCCACTGCTTCTTTTTTTTTTTTTTTTTAATTTTGTTTTGTTTTGTTTGAAAGGAAAGAAGAAAGCATTTTTGCCACCTATACCAAAGTGTACTGTTCAGTGAAGGGTAATCATAAAAAAAAAATAGACTGTACACAAACAGACCTGGGTTCATATTACCCAGTATTTCCTTTACTAACTCTGGCAGCTGAGGCAAGTTACTTCCCATAGGGAGCCTCAGCTTCCTCTTTTGTATAATGAGCATACTGCTAACTTTGTAGAATGGTAAGGGCAAGAAAACATGTATGTCTAGGATGGAGAGAATCTGTAAATGTTGACTCTGATCATTATCATTTCCTGTTTTATTGTAACAATTCATCATTCAGTTAACAAATCAAAAGCCACAATTCATTTCAATATTTAATTTTCAGCAAAACTGGAGTATGCTTAATCATCACACATAATTTGAAGCTGGCAGAAGCTAAGTTCAGAATTTTTTCCCATTTCAGCTGATGAAGCATTATTCAACTTCTTTTCTGCATAAGAAACGAATAGGATATTAATTTGAATTTTAAAAGATCTCATTTTAAAGATCCCAGTCATTGAAGACTTCTTTGTTTAATGGTTTATCAACATTTTAGGTAAAGATATTTTCAAGTGTATGAGGAACATAAGAAAATTTCTAGTATATGTAATGCAATTTGCACTTCCAACTAGAATCATATTTGAAATTTGATGCAGTGTAAATGAACAAACAAATTTTATGTGTGTGTATATTTATACATCACGTATCTTCTCTCCTCCCTAAGGAGAGACATAAATACTTCCAAAATTAGAACAAAAGAAAACAGACTTTGAGAAGTCCAGCAATTGATATGATACAAGTCAGAATCATTCAGTAAAAGATTCCTTCACAAATGCATATACTGGAGTGAAAGACCTTGGCTTTGCTGTGTTGTCATCCTGAATTCAAATCCTCTCTTCCAAACATTAGCTTTGTGATCATCGCAAATTTGTCAGCTCCTTTGATCATTATTATTCCCCCCCATGTGAATACTAGTATCTACTTTATGAGGTGGTTGTAAAGAATAGGGAAGACACCATGATTGCCATATAGTGATGACTAGCCACTTGCTCATATACCTTTTTCTAAGGTCCCCAACTATGTTCCAAAAGTAGGTAAAACAACAGCAACAAAGGATGACTAAGAAATGGCTCCTATCTTCCCAGGCATTCCAGTCAACTGCTACTGGAAGCGTGGACCAATATGGTTGCCCCATGTGGTGCTACAATCATACACTAACTTCACATACTGACAGAGTGTAGGCTTGAAAATTGATTTCCTGGGTAATTTCTAGCTCTACCACTTGCTCTGTAAATTTGTGCAAGTTATTTAACCCCAGTGAGTTTTAGTTTTCTCACCTATAAAATGAAGCTAATAAGGATAATAGAAGCCCTTCAATCATACATGTATATGCATAGTTTATGGACTCAATGAATATCTTGTTATATTTACCACTACTTAATATTAATTCCTCAGAAAACAGTGGTATACTTAAAGTCATTTTTAAAACATTTTTTCCAGTAAGCAGGCTTTCTATGAGAGCTCATACAGAAGTCAAACAAGCGTAGACAGGAATGATCTTTATTATATTCCATCTTTTTCAGACACTCAGACAATGGGTTCTCAGTAAGCACCACATTGGGGACACTGGAGTTAATATTAATAGGAAGGATGATGACCTCTATGTAGCCTCAGAGAAAAGAAAAAGTCATCAGTTTTTAATGCTCCTCTCAAGGAGCCTACCATTGCTATCTCTAAGTGCTCAGAACATTATCTTGCTACAGATATCTCCACCCTTGTGGCAGAGTCTACATTATTGTGGTATCTAATCATAACACAGTGAAATTCATATATTTTACTCTAATTAATGTCATCGTAAAGGGTGTGCTGTGATGAATATATGTAAATATCTCATGAATTTGACCATGCTTTCAGCTCTGAACTCTGGCTTCCAGGAGTCAGTGCAAACTAATTGAATAACAGAAAGCTCATAATTTAGCTACTGTAAAGAAACTGAAATTGTCCTATAAACTATGCAACTAGGTCAGGATACATGAGTATCTTTAGAATAAAATTTGAAACCTTCATTTTCTTTGTGTCTTCTGAATATTAGCTGAAAATATTAAATTGGAAGAATGGACATGTACAAGTTTGGAAACTGAAGACACATTTTAAAAGTAACTCCTTCAGCCTGCAATGTAACACCTATTACTTAGGTCCTTAGTGGGTGCTCCATAAATGCTTGTTACCCCAAGAAAAACACTAGAAGGTCACAAAGAAAATGGGTAGGATTCCTCTGTGCTCTTTTTTTCACTTTTGTATGGCTGTGTATCCTTAGGCAATGTCCTGGATTTCTCTCTCTGAGCTGAGAGGGATAACAGTCATGTCTCCTCTCTCCCCTAAGGCCAGACCTTCATCAAGTCCCATTCAGATTGCTGCAACTGTGTTCTGCCTTGCCTGGCCTCTCCTAGTCTGCACATATCTGCGAGACTAGTCTCCCTAGGACATAGTTTTCAGAATATTACACTCTTAAAAGGGTTCTGAAATGCTTTGAAATACTCTTGCCTGGTTAATAATATAGAAGATAAGCACAAGATTATAACTAAAAATTATAGTAATGAAAATGAAGGATGTTGGTAAATTATTGAAAGTAAGGAAAAACCCAACTTAAATTGACAAACGAAGAGACAAACATTTTAGTGGCTAAGTCAATTGAATAGCATGATGTTTGGCTTTAAGTGCTCCAGGCTATAATGTTAGAAATGTTTGGTTTCTTTGGATTTCTCATTTCTTGGCCCCAGTTTCCTCAATGAATTGGCTTCATTTGCAGATAAGTTTTTCCCTTATGGTTATATAGATCATTATTAGCTATCCTTGGTATGTTTTTGTCCAGAAGAAATGTGAAATTCTCTTTTCTGATGATATCCCCTGATGTCTTGAGATTCCCTCTCTTTGGACAGTTTTGGTCATATGACCATCCCTAAACCAATGGTTGTGACTAGGGGAATGGAATTCACTAATAGGCTTGAGTCTAAATAGCACATTCCACTCCTGGAGTTCCCTCAGAAATAGCAGAGACAGCAAGTGCTAGATGAGAAGATCCCTTAATGATGATGAGAGATTATTTTCTGAAGTCGAGTGAATGGTGGCTACACAACACAAAAAAACAGATGTATATGAGGTACATATATTATCACTTTAAAGCCTTGTACACAGTGTTAGCACAACTTTTAAACTGGTGAACTGTGTAGAATGTGGAGATTTAGGTGGAAATAAGTATCAAACATTGCAAAGCATGTCACTTCCTATGAACTTTTTGTAAAAACAGGTTTAAAGAACTCTACTCTGGCAACTCAGAAGAAGATCCTAAAATGGACTGCGAATAAATTAGAAGAAGTCACAGAGGATTCTTTGCCCATATCCTCCCCCGGCCCCCCCCAAAAAAAGACAAAGAAGGGAAAGAAGAAAAAAAAAAGACTGTAGCTTTGATGTGTGATATTTTAGAAGTTAAACATATTATTCAAAAAGGGTCGGAAATGGTAAGGTGGGAGTGCAAGAAGATAAAACAACTTGTTTGTTAATTAGTATGCAATTTGAGAAAATATTTTTAATATAAGATCTAAAGATTTAATTTTTAAAGCATGTTTTAACTTCAAAAACATAAAGTCTATGCATTTTCTAATAGTTAAGCTAATCCTTGCCATTTCTGTTCAATAAAGCACATGCTTCCAATGCCACAGAAAAGTTATCAGGGTAGGGAAGGAAAAGGAAAAGAAACTTTCATTCGAAGTTTCTAAAGAGAACCAATTCTTTTATACAAATGGGAGTGCCTGTGGATTCTCCTCTGCAGATTGGTGAGTTGAGCAGCATATATTTCCCACATGGTTCTCTGAACTAATTTTTGTTTGTGGAATTAATCAGATTCCAATGTCCATATTGGTAATTTTAGAAGGTATTGTAATTTTTAAAAATCCCTGCCATGTGAAAGTTGCCATCCTCTTTAATTTTCCATCAGCTTTCCTATCTTCTCCTATGAAGGAGGCTATCTTGCTAATGTAACCTACATGAAGTGGACTGTGAAGGGTTAGATATCAAAGTGTACGATATCCAGCAGACTCTGTTTGAAGTATTGTCTATGTGTAGCTGGAGATGTTTTAAATCAAAGGGACAGAAAGCACCATAGAGGGAACACACTTTTTCCCCTAGAGGTTTGTATTCTGGAAATACTGCTTGGAAGCTAGACTTTTCCCTCCAAAATGTTGATTGCCTGACAGTGAATGAATAGTTCTTTGCACTATTTGGAGAGAGTCAGGAAAATAAAGAGACTATGTGGCAATGGAACATGGTGTAGGCTGGTCTTTCCATAGTAATTAGCAAATCAGAGGAAGGGAGAGGAGGTGAGAGGGTGAGAGAGACAGAAGGAAGGAAGCACTGGAGAGGGAGAAGAGACAGAAAGGGCAAGAAAGAGAAAGTAGAAAAGGGAAAGTATTATCTTCAGAATTGGAATGGAAACTGGCAGCAACAAATAACTAAAATGAAAGAATCATATGGTATAACACACAGAAAGTACAGTCTAGAACAGAGGTTGGCAAACATTCCATAGGCTAAACCTGCCCTGTGACTTATTTTTTGTGTAACCCATGATCTAAGAATATTTTTATGTATTTTTAAAAAATTTTTTTGCTTTTTATTTATTTCTGAGAGAGAGACAGAGACAGAGACAGAGACAGAGACAGAGACAGTGTGAGCAGGGGAGGGGCAGAGAGAGAGGGAGACACAGAATCCGAAACAGGATCCAGCCTCTGAGCTGGCTATCAGTACAGAGCCTGACGCGGGGCTCAAACCCACGAACCATGAGATCATGACCTGAGCTAAAGCAGGATGCTTAACCGACTGAGCCACCCAGGTGCCCCTTTTTATGCTTTTAAATGTTTGAAAAATAATCAAAAGAATATTTTTTGATGTGTGACAATTACATAGAATTTCAGTGTGCAGAAACAAAGTTTAATTGTAACACAGCTATGCTCTTATGTACATATTTTCTATGTTTTCATGCTACAAAGGCAAAATTGAGTAATTGTGACAGAGATCTATGAACTGCAAAGCTAAAAATATTTACCACCTGGCATTTATGGGAAAAAAATGTTTGTCAATGCCTGGTCTAGAGGAAAGAGGACATTTATAAGAGAACAGAAAATAAAGCTAAAGATCTGAATATACTCCATAATATACTGATATTTTAAAATTAACTGCTGGGTAAAAGAATTTTGTTTATAAATAACTCCCCATAGTTTAAATAGCCAATTTACAAAATCCCTGCCCGTTATTTTATTGTTTTTCATAGAAATACAAGAACTAGGGGTGTCTGGATGAAAATGGACAAAACCTAAGTTCTATCTGAAATGTCTATCTGGTGGAGAAGATGAGATGAACTCCCTTAAAGGGAACCTTTTCCCACATTGTTTTCATCTTCTGAGCAGGAAGTAGAACAGAAATGCTCTCCCTCTGTTTCTGAGTAAAGTAGGTCTATTTCCCTGAGCTTTGGGCTTCTTTCATCTTTTAAGTCAAGAGCCCCAGCTTGACATGGAAAGTACTTATGTTATGAGACATATGAAGTATGCCACATATGAAGTATGTATGAACTTATGAAGTATTACAGATTTTGGACAAATTCACAGCTATTAGGATATGAGTGAGCCAATTTTAGCATTTAGTAATGAACCATTACTTAGATTTAAAAGGAGAAGTCCTAGATATCATGTCCATTAGCACTTTTGTTGTACAGCCAACACAAGAGCCCATATTCACTGGAATGAGGGTATTAGCCTCCTTTTATTTTTTTTAATTATATAAAATAATTATAGACCCATTCCTATTTGAAGTAGAGAGAAATGTAGACAAATACATGTTACATGTGTCTCTTTTCTTCAACATATACATTTTGAATCATAATTGAGGATTCAACAGTTTTATCTAGTTGTACATTCTCAGAGTAGATATCTATATAAGGTAAAAAGGGAGTGGGGGAGGGGCAGAGGGGGAGAATCTTAAGCAGGCTGTATGCCCAGTGCAGAGCCCAATGTGGGGATTGATCTCATGCCCTTAAGATCATGCCATGAGCCAAAATTAAGAGTCAAATGCTTAGCTGACGGAGTCACTTAGGCACCCTGCTTCTTCTTCTTTTTTTTTTTTTTTTTTTAATGTTTTATTTATTTCTAGGAGAGAGAGAGACAGCGTGAGCAGGGGAGGGTCAGAGAGAGAGGGAGTCACAGACTGAAACAGGCTCCAGGCTCTGAGCTGGCAGTCAGCACAGAGCCCGACTAAGCCACCCAGGCGCCCCAGGCACCCTGCTTCTTGATTTATGTTCATAGAGCTATATGATTCTAGTATATGAAGACAGATGAGTAGACAGCATTGCAGAACTACTTGTTTTAGTCAATAATTTCAGATTTGTATAGAATACTTCTAATTACTAGTCATTTAAAGCTCCTAGCCTCAAGGCTTTATACTTTATTTTATTATATTATTTTATTTTTAATTTAGATACAAGTTAGTTAACATATAGTGTAATAATGGTTTCAGGAGTAGAATTTAGTGATCCATCATGTACATATAAGCCCAGTGCCCATCATAACAAATGTACTCTTTAATGGCCTATACCACCTTCCCCCACCCAGCACCCCTCCAGCAACCCTCACTTTGTTCTTTGTATTAAAAGTCTCTGGGGGGCACCTTGTGGCTCAGTTGGTTAAGCAT
Organism: Hyaena hyaena; assembly: GCF_003009895.1. Taxonomy (NCBI): domain Eukaryota; kingdom Metazoa; phylum Chordata; class Mammalia; order Carnivora; family Hyaenidae; genus Hyaena; species Hyaena hyaena. Next base: position 367,966 of record NW_024081751.1, read on the forward strand.
CCAACTTTGGCTCAGATCACAATCTTGCCATTCATGGTTCTGGGCCCTGCACTGGGTTCTTTGCTGACAGATCAGAGCCTGGAAGTTGCTTTAGATTCTGTGTATCCCTCTCTTTCTTCCCCTCCGCCACTCTTGCTCTGCCTGTCTGTATGTCTGTCTCTCCTAAAATAAATTAAAAACATTAAAAGATTTTTAGGGGCGCCTGGGTGGCTCAGTAGGTTAAGTGTCCGACTTTCACTTAGGTCATGATCTCTCGGTTCGTGGGTTCGAGCCCCACGTCGGGCTCTGTGCTGACTGCCAGCTCAGAGCCTGGAGCCTGTTTCAGTCTGTGACTCCCTCTCTCTCTCTGACCCTACCCTGCTCACGCTGTCTCTCTCTCTCTCTCTCCTAGAAAAAAAAAATTTAAAAAAAAACATTAAAAGATTTTTAAAAAGAGTCTCATTGTTTTTCTCTTTCTCTGATTTTATCAAATTTATTTTTCTTTCTCTTCTCCTGTGTTCATCTGTTTCGTTTCTAAATTCCACATATGAGTGGAATCATATGACACTTGTCTTTCTCTGACTGAGTTATTTCACTTAACCCAATACACTCCAGTTCCGTCCACATTGTTGCAAATGGCAAGATTTCATTCTTTTTGATCAGTGAGTAAAGTTCATATGTATATGAACACACACACACACACACACACACACACGCACGCACGCACCACACATTTTCTTTGTCCATTCACCAGTCAAGGGACATTTGGGCTCTTTTTATGATTTGGCTATTGTTGACAGTGCTCCTGTAAATATTGGAGGGTGTGTGCTCCTTCAAGAAATCAGCATGTTTGTACCCTTTGCATAAATGCCTGGTAGTACAAATGCTGGGCCAAAGGGTAATTCTCTAATTTTTGAGGACCCTCCATACTGTTTTCCAGAGTGACTGTACAAGTTTGCGTTTCCGCCAATAGTGCAAAAGTCATTCTTTCCTTCTCAGTGCATTTTGTGAATTTGACTATAATACACCCTGATAATGATCTTTTTGTTGTTGTTGTTGTTCTGGCTGCTGCTGTTGAATCTAATGGGAGTTCTCTGTGCTTATTGGATTTTGATATCTGTGCCCTTCTCCAGACTAGGTAAATTGTCAGCTAAAATTTGCTCACATAAAACTTCTGCCCCCTTTTCTCTCTCTTCATCTTCTAGCATTCCTATGATAGGAATGGTATTCCTCTTAAATAAGTCACTGAGTTCTGTAAGTACAGATCTTTTGCCTTGGTTTCCCTCTTTTTTTTTCTGCTTCATTATTTTCCATAATTATTTTCTATGTCGCTGATTCGCTGCTCTGCTTTACCCATCCTTGCCATCATGGCACCATTCGAAACTTTCATCTTGGTTATAGCATTTTCAATTTCAGCCTGATTAAATTTTCATTCTTTTATCTCTGCAGAAAGGGATTTGCTGGTGTCTTCCATTTTTTTTTCAACCCCAGGTAGTATTCTTATAATTATTGTTTTAAATTCTAGTTTAAAACATCTGACTTATATCTTTGCTGATTAAATCCCTGACAATCATTTCTCCCTGTTGTTTCTTTGCCGCAAATTCCACTGTCTTGTCCTCTTAGAAGAAGAAAAAATAATAATAAAATTAAATTAAAAAAACAAAATAAAATCAAATAAAGGAAGCTAGATCCTAGCTGTGTTTCAGTCTGCTTATTGAGAGAAGCTTGATAGAAAAGAGAAAAAAGAGAAAGGAAAAAAAGTTTAAAAAATTAAAACTTTTAAGTTTTAAGAAACAAGAAAACAACATAAGCAAGAACAGAAGCAAAGGAAACAAAGAAACCAACAAGCAAACAGAATGAAACCTGAATTAAGTTACGTCCAGTTACCCTTAGAAAAAAACTTACCAGCACACGATAGTTTGTAGACTAATCAGGTGGAAGGGATTTGTGCTGAACTTCTGGGAGATGTCCATGGAAGGCTCAGTTAGGCAGGGCTTGGTTTAATGCGGTATTCTCCACTTGGTGGCGCTGTTTAGCTCACCAGGATCAATCTGTGTGTGCATGCATGCGCAGGCATGCTTGCTAGAGGTGAAAATATCTTCACCTGGCTCTCTAGTCTCTGGTGCGGGAATTTCATGCCCTCACAGACACGCAATCGGCACCCCTCCTTTGTATCAGACTTCCATCTGCTCCCCACCTTTACCGTGTGTCCAAGCTGTCTCCCTGCCAGACAGCACCTCCCTCCAGAATTTTCTCTCAATGACTCTGTGTTTCAAAACCCCACCCTTCAGAGACCTCTGAGGCTCGGAGTGGGACCGATTCTCTGGAGGAGGGTCTGACCAAGCAATGGCTAGGTGCCAGCTTGTTCAAGAAAATGTTCCTACAATTGCATAGCAACAGAGGCTCAGAATTTGGTGAATCAAAACACACAGCCAGCACTGGATTTCATCAAACTCTAGCATTTTTCTTCCAATATCAGTAAATATGGCAGCTCTCTGGAGTCCTCCAGAACTTTTGCCTGTGAGAAAGGCCATGTGTCTTCTACCAAATCCACTCCAAACAAGGGAACCACTTCTCCCTTTGTGGCACATGGGCCCCTCAGACCTCACTGCTTGCTTCTGAGGACTCACCCTTATTTTCTCATCAGAACACTGCCTGGCACTGGGCACTTAAACTTCAGACTCTGCTTAACTTCTGTTTATAGAATTCTGGTACTATTGAAAACTTCTCTTTTCTCCCTGTCAATGGTTTTGGGGAACAGATTTCTTGTTCAATGAGTGTTTTCACTCTTTTTTCTTCAGCTACTTTCAGAGGAAGTGCTTTTCTTGTGTGATCATGATGTGCTGCACTCTCCCCCTTTCTCTTTTTTTCTTTGTGAAAACAACTCCATACTCTCCATGGCTCTGTGCTTTTTTTCTCCCCCAAATCACCTCTCCACACAGCCTACCTGCCAAGTTCTCTGGTTCAAATTATGCAGATTGTTGTGTTAATCCTCACATCAATTTCCTAGGTGTTCAAAAAATGGTTTGATGCTGCTCTAGCTGCATTTCAGGGATGAGACGAGCTGAGGGTCCCCATACTACTCCACCATCTTAACTCCCTCAAGGTTTTATACTCCAGTAGGAGGGACATGGACAAGTGACAAAAATTAGGAATCTAGAGGGAAATGTGAATGAATTTCTTTATTTTACTTGGAAATTTGATAATGATTCATTATGCCTTATAATGTATAATTATAAGAATAATGGAAATTCCTAGTAATATAGTATTAGAAATAATTATTGATAAACCAATTTCATATGTTAGACGCCAATAAAAGGAGAATATATAAATGTGTCTTTTAGCAATTTATATTTAAATTTTTAATAAACTTTGGGTCCATTAAGCGCATAAGGAATTTTAATCTTAGGAATACTAAACAAATACATTATAATGCTTGATATAATTCAGTAATCATAAGTAATTATTGAATAAATAGAGCTATAATAAATATCAAGTAGTTTTATTATGGAAAGTAAAAACTTTAAGCTTGTAGTCATTAGTCATATCCTCTAAAATGTGTGAATATTTGTTATTGTACTGGCTTTAATATATTAAATTTTGATTTTGGGAAAAACTACATGAAATTATAAATTAAAAGGAACATTAAGTTTTAATCATAGCAATGTGACCACATGGGTACCATCAGACAAAAGGGAAGAGATATATGGCCAGATAAACTCCATTTAAACTATCAAATAAAACAGAATAAGTGCTGATAATTCAGTTATGATGGTATAAGTCAGCATATTCTGCATGACTGTAGAAAAGAAAAAGAGTATAGATTTATATACACAGGTATATACTTCACATTAAACAAAACAAACACCAAAACCTCTTATTGTGTATAAGTCATATGTTTGCAAACAATAGCCCATGGGCAAATATGATCCACTTTTTGTTCATGTAAATAAAGATTAGTTGGAATACCGCCAGGCCCATTCTTCTGTACATTGTGAATGACTATCTTCATGTTACAACAGCAGAGTTGAGTAGTTGTGATAGAGATCATAGCCTACAAAACTTAATTTGCTAACCACATCTTTACAGAAAAAGATTTGTTGTTCCTTGGTATGAAATATCCAGCTACCTGCCCTTAATCTCTGTATGGCTTCTGTGGAAAAGTTTAACTTTCTGAATTCTTATTCAATGATAAAAATATTGATTTAACAATTTTGATTTCTTTTGGATCATATATATTTATATTAGTACCTAGGTACCTAGGTATATTATTGAGAATTAACAAGGAAAACAAAATCCAATCAAAGAATGAGCAAAGGATATAAAGAAGCAGTTCACAGATGAAGAAATTATAATTTGCGGAGAAATTCTCAAAAGCATTAACTATCAGAAGCTGAAAGTTAAAACAAAAATTGAACTGTCATTTTACATACATCAGATTGGCAAAAGTTAGAAGGCTGATATTATTAAGTGTTGGAGAGGATCCTGTCAAACAGACTAATAAAAGATTAGTCTCCCATCTTTTATGCATTTGAGCAAATTCTGGATGGAGTAAGCTAGCAGCAACTAGTGAATGCAAGACTCTATGTACTTTATAACTAACAGATATGCTTATGAGTACTTATCCCAGGAAAAGTAAAAGTATCTCACAGTGCCATGACAATAGCTGTTTACAGGCCAGTGGTGAAGTGAGAGACATAAAGTTCAGAACAACAGCCACAAAACACCAACCAGAGAGAGAGAGAGAGAGAGAGAGAACTCAGTCATAACACCCTACAATAGATATTAGTGTGAGGGACTCACTGAAAGTCTCTAGGGTAATACTACCTAGGAAATTACATAATTTTGTTTTCTTAGTATCCATACTTTTTAAGTGTTTCTTTATTTACTTAGAGAGAGAGAGAGAGAGAGAGAAAGAACACATGTACAAGTGGGGGAGGGGCAGAGAGAGAGAGAAAAAAAGAATCCAAGCACGCTTGATACTGTCAACACAGAGCCTGATGTGGGGCTCAGTCTCACAAATCCTGAGATCATGACCTGAGTGTAAATCAAGAGTCAGACATTTATCCAACTGAGCCACCTAAGTGCCCTCTTAGTACACATATTTTGAAAGGAATATTTGACTTCTGTCAAATTCCCAGTAACCTGAACTGTTATCCTGTATGTAGAAGACAGGATTCATTATAACCTGTGATCCAACTCTGCTGTATTGTCATAAAAAGAATCCTGAAATATAATGATCCCCACTTGTTGCTTCCCCCACAAAAGTGAATTACACATTACACATTTGAATCTTTAATTTTTTCCTACAATCATTTTGTTATGCTTACACATATCTTTTCAAACAAAACAAAAACAAAAGGGTGTTGTGTTTCTTTCAGAAGCTGTGATGACCTGATGAAAACAACATTATCCTTCCCCACATTTATTTACAGTAAACTTTATAGACTCTTCCTAAGATAACAGGATTGAGGATGGTCCTCTTCTCAGTGTCTCTTTCCACTTGATTCACAGAGTAGCCAACATGCACACACTCACATTTCCATTTGAATTCATATGCTCAATTTCACATAGAAAGAGGAGTGTCTTAGTCTAAGGCAGAGATTCATTGGCCCATATTCCCTAGTTTCAAGGGCAATCTTCCTCTGGTAACCTTTTCACTTCCTAATGATTACTTTATGTGTTGATGTTCTTTAGGAGTGACCTTCCCGCCAGTTATGAGTGGTGAACTCTGCCTTTTTCACAGAGTGTGCAGCGGAGCCCTCTCAAGACATGACAGTTGGCTTTCTTGCTCACATTTCCAGAAATAAGTATTTTTTGGTTTGACGCCGTTCAGGAAGAACTAAGGTCTGTGTATGGTAAATTATGGCAGTAAAGAAACTTATGATTAGTCAAGGATACTTATCCAAAGAAGTATTCTAGGACATTTGGGAACAGTTTGTGTTGATAGTACTATCTTTGGAAAATTAGGTGAAATTTTACTGTTTTTTTTCCCTTTACTTTTTTTAAAAATTTTTAGAGTTTATTTATTTTTGAGAGAGAGGGAGAGAAAGAGAGAGAGAGAGAGAGAGAGAGAGAGAGCATGAGTGGGGGAGGGGCAGAGAGGGAGGGAGACACAGAATTTGAAGCAGGTTCCAGGCTCTGAGCTGTCAGCACGGAGCCTGATGCAGGGCTCAAACCCACAAACCATGAGATCATGACCTGAGTTGAGGTTGGACTGACTGAGCCACCCAAGTGCACCTTTATTTTCATTTTTATTGACTTATTTTTTAGTTTTTAATTTTTGAGTACCTAGAAAATATTTAAAGGAGTGTTATCTGTCAACTTCATATGCTTATATTCTTTCTATACCACTTTAAGATTTGCGATTGTACAATTTCTAGGAGTCCCCTTTTGTTAAAAAGATTTTTTTTAGTTTTAAGTAATGTATACACCCATTATGGGGCTTGAACTCACAACCTTAAGGTCAAGAGTTGCAGGCTCTACTGACTGATCCAGCCAAGCATAGGGTTACCCTTTATAGTGATCAATTATGGGACAATCAATCAGTAACATAGTGATCATCATGCACAGCTAACAAACTGAGGAACTATTTTATCCCATTCTCTTGCTATTTTATTTTAATACTGTTTCACTAGAAGTCACATCCATGCAATTGCAAATACAACTTGCCTGCATTTCTCAGTGGTTCCAAGGGGCATTTTCTACTTTCCTCTGTCTCGCAAACTTAAACGTAGGCAACAAGGTTATCATTTCATAGCTGTTGAAATGCTGCCATTCATCTTCTGTGATGTAATTTTACATACTCAGTCTGAACCATAGCTGTGCATAACTATTTCATTGATATTCTGTCAAATGTCACAAGCTTTCAAGTTCAGTACCTACACATTTATTGCATTGAAGCTAGAGATTACCTGAAAATCGTCTTGTCAGGTGCTTCCTCCCATTAGGTATAAAGAATATACAGAAGGCAAGGGAGGGGCTCGTACTGCTTTTATGTGTATGTTAAAAAGAGTTTTCTGAAGACTAAAAGTGTTTCAAAATAATGATTGCAACTTATTTCTTTTGGTAGCTCAGTGTGTTGCATTTTTTGAGAAATGAATAAATGAAAACGCTTTGCATTAGTCAGTGAAATATGGCTTAGCAATAACCTCACAGCCCTGACTGACCTTATTCCCAAGCGCTGTGTACGTGAATATAAAAGAAATATACAAATAGAAAGAAGGAGAGTGAGGAAGGGAGGGAGAAGAGGTGGAAGAAATTGTTGTTGAAGTTGCTTCTGACAATGTATCCTAATTCTTAGGAACACAGGCTTTGAGGTCAGATATACCACAGTTTCGGATCCTAAATACGCCACTTTCTTGTTATGTGGCCTGATTAAAACAAACCAATAAATACCTTGCCAGGAGCTGTTTGAGAGATTTACCCACGTAGGCTTATTTAATCTTCACAACAATTCTATGTGATACGTGTTTTTAGTATAACTAATGTTGTCATGCAGATTTTGTAAATGAAGAAATAAAGCACAGAGAGTATACAAGTTACTCAGCTAATAAGTAGCAAAGCTGGAACTGTATCTGGTCCTCACATTTAACCCCAATGTGTAGCCACTGACTTTTTGTTACAATGCTACTTCTTAAGCAGTTGAACTTTTCTACATCAGGAGAAACAAAATTAGATTATTATACCTACCCCTATAGGCTTGATGTGAGAATTACATGGGATAAATCACAAGAAACAAAATGCCCCCACAACTCCAGAGACTGTGCATAAATTGTGATCAATAATCCATATTTCTTTTTTGCCTTCATTGTTAATTCAGAGCCTTCTCACCCTTTTACAAAGTTACTTTTTCCATTGGCATTTATGGGATTCTTCAGTCATTCTTCATATGACAGTCATTCTTCATATGACTTCATGGATCTTCCTATTCAGGATACCTACACCCACCCTCTGTCTTCCTCTTTGTTCTACCGCTTCCTAATGAGTGACCTATATTCATGGAAATCCTTGAGGAAAACCCCAAGTGGCTACAACATCATCACAAGCATGCCACCACTGCTGCCAAGGGCATTGTCTCTAGACTTTCTCCAGCAGCCACCGGTCCTAGAGGAAATACAAGTCTCTTTGCATGCAGTGAGCATCTCTACCATAGCTTGGTCTCTAATAATGGTGCATCAGATTTAGGGCAGCCTAACAGCATTATCAGAAAGTCTTATGAAAATGTCTTTGAGTTTTCTTCCCCAAACCAGTTCCTAACCCATTTAAGCCTCAGTGCTGATACTTAAAACCAACTCAAGCATCTGGGCAAGATTAAGATGTTCTTCCTACCTCTTCAGTGGCTCCCTAGGTTCTCCAGAGTGTGTACATATGCATATACTGTCTCACTTACTATTTCGGCTAAAAAACAAGAACCGTTAGGCAAATCAACACATGAAAATACACACTACAGATCCTTGAGATAACAAATAGTCATCAGTAGACTTGTTCAGATAAATTTAAATTATTTTTAAAGTCAGCAAGGCCAGCTATACACAAATACTGATAGTAAACATATTAAACATTCATCTTATCTATTACACTTAACCCAGGAAATACTTTAAAGTTAGCTTTCCAACCATAGATAAAGTCATTCATTTAGCAGTTTTCTTGTTTGAAACATAACCTACAAAGTTTACAGAAGGAATAGAGTAGAAGGATAAGCCACAGTCTCTGCCTCCAGAAGTTTGTAATCTCTTTGAATAAAGGGAGTACACATACTAGAAACAGTAAAGTAGTTAAGTAAATAAATCTTCAAATGTTAACATTCACTCATTGATTTAGTTTCCGAATATGTATTGAGTGTCTACCATGTAACAGCACTGTATTAGGAATTAACAGTACTGTGTTGGATAAAAGAGATGTACTTTCAATGGATAAAACAGATGTACTTTGGAGCTTATACTATAGTGGAGGAAATGAGAAGAATACATAACAAGATAAAGAAAGATTGCAGAAACCATTATGCAGGAAATAGAGTATAGAGACTTGAAGAGTAGGATTTCGGGGAAGGAGGTTGTGTTATTTTTGTAGGATTGCCATAACAAAATACTACAGACTTGGTTTCAATAAGAAAAATTTAGTTCCTACAGTTCTGGAGGGTAGAAGTCCAAGATCAAGGTATTCCCAGGGTTGAAGCTTCTTTCTGTGAATTGTAGATGGTTACCCACTTCTAGGATCTTACACAGTCTTTCCCATTTGTGTGTTTGTGTCCTAATCCCCTCTTCTCACAGGGCACAGCCATATTGGGTTCGAGCTCATCCTAATAACCTCATTTTAATTCAGTTACCTCTTTAAATATATTCAAAATCTGTCTTGAAAACTATCACATTCTGAGGTACTGGAGAATTAGGACTTCCCCACAGATAAATTTGGAGGGACACAATTCAGCCCATAATAGAAGTCATAAATATTATCTCCTGCAGTATCCCTGGTACTGGCCCAAGACTAATTGGAACAGAAATCATCGGAGAGAAAAAAAAAATAAACAATCTGGATCCTACTCCTAGAGAGGTGGGAACCCTCAAAACTGATATTATTAAGCTTTCCAGATGTTTTCAATGCGGATTAAGGTTTGTGAAATCCTAGTACAATGGTCAAGAATAGTTGGAAAGACATAATTTATGTGGTCGGGCTTGAATTGAACACGGAAGGATGGAGGAAATTTGGATAGCATCAGTTGGCAAATTCTTTGATCTTCCAACCACTTTGAAGATGGTTAAGAACTTTCATGTATCTGGGTTTTATCTACAAATGTTTATCTTATTAGAGTTTAAAATTAAGACATTTAAAAATAACTATTAATATACAAACTAAGAAACTATTATACGTTGACATAAATAAGGTTTATCACTTTGTTTTCTACAACAAAAAATTAACAAAATTATGGCCATTGTTTGACATTTTTGCAATTCTTTTAATATGAGGCTCCATAGAAGATACCTGGATTCTAATATCTGCTTCTGCATTCAGTCTTTTGTGATATCATTGTCATGCAGCCTCTAGAAAACTTCCCCTCACATATGAGTGAATAAGAGTGAAAAAGGATAATAACGGCTTAATAACATTATTAAAATAGTTTTGATCTTACAGACCCTTGAACGGGCCTTGGGAATTTCCAGGAGCCCTTACACCACATGTTGTAAACCACTGGTGTAGATTAAAAGTGCGTATTTTGTGCCTTTGTTAGATGGGCTGTGTGAGAAAACACTTCCTAACAGAATGGCTATGACCTATTTAAGGCTAACATGGATATCTTGACTGGAATATAGTGGAGAGTTTCCTTTCTTTGCACCAGATTGTTCCCCTTGTGCCAGATTGTTGCTCTTGAACATGATTCTCACTCATAAATGGAATTGTCAATGTTTTGGAAGGGCCTGTGTTTGTCTTCTTCATATAGCTGTTGTTTTTTTACTCCAATTGCTTTTTGCTGTTTTATTTCTAATTATTAATTTTGACAGGAAACATAACCTAATGATTAAGAACAGAGACCTACAGGGGCACCTGGGTGGCTCAGTCGGTTAGGCGTTCAACTTCAGCTCAGGTCATGATCTCACGGTTCGTGGGTTCGAGCCCCATGTTGGGCTCTGTGCTGACAGCTCAGAGCCTGGAGCCTGTTCCAGGTTCTGTGTCTCCCTCTCTCTCTGACCCTCCCCTGCCCACACTGCCTCTCTCTTTCTTTCAGAAATAAATAAAACATTAACAAATTAAAGAAAACAAAAAAGAAAAGAACAGAGACCTACAAACTCTTTCTGTAAGGGGCCAGATCATCAACACTTTAGGCTTTGCAATCAATGTAGTCTCTGTGGTAACTACTCAATGCTACTATGGTAGCATGAAAGCAGCCACAGAAAAATCTAAACAAAGGAGTGTGGCTTTGTTCCAATAAAACTTTAGTTATGGACACTGAAATTTGAATTTCATATAATTTCAAGTGTTATGAAATGATATATATATTTCCCAATTTAAAATGGAAAAACTGTTCTTAACTCTGGCTATACAAAAGGAGGCAGTGGGCCAGAATTGGCTCTTCGGGCTCTTATAGTTTGCCACGCAGTTGGGAGTAAGTGATCTCTTTCAACACAACCCCTCTGTGCCTCGCTTTCTCCATCTACAAAACAGCATTAATGATAACTACTTCATGAGGTCTTCTTAGTTTAATACCCACAAAGGATTAATTATAGTGCCTGGTCCATTACTAGTTTTTGTTTTTTGTTTTTGTTTTAATTTTTTACTTTAGAGACAGAGAGAGACAGAGGACAAGTGGGGGAGGGACAGAGAGAGAGAGAGAAAGACACAGAATCTGATGACAGGCTCCAGGCTCTGAGCCATCAGCACAGAACCCAATGCAGGGCTCACACCCATGAACTGTGAGATCATGACCTGAGCCGAAGTCGGACGCCCAACCGACTGAGCCACCCAGCCACCCCTACTAGTTTTTGTTTTTATCGACTGGTATAACAACATTCTAAGTTAATGATTTTGAGCTGAATCTTATCATGAGTTTACTTTTCGAACATGTAGTGAAAGATAATACAGTCTTTAAAGGAGAAAGACTTAAACTGGTTGTGTGTAAATTTGGGCAAGACATTTTTTTTCCCTATATCTCATTTTCTTCACCTTCAGAGTGAAATTGGTGGGAGGCCAGTCTGCTTTAAAATTCTAAAGGCTCTGAACCCTGAAATGCTAATTGGCTTGCTTGTGTCCTTATTTTCCCATCAAAAATGAGAGTAAAACAATATGGCTATTCCTCTGGGAAATATACAAAAATTTTAATATCCCCTAGAGAAAGAAAGTTCAGCACTTCAGGTCATTTTAATTAACTGACAAATATAAGGCCCCATGAGACCATGGAAACTTGTTGATGCCTCTTCCATTTTTAGTTGTTTACCCATGCTGGTTACAAAGTTCAGTTTTCTAAATTGACTTTCTTATTTGGCTGAATAGAATATATTATGTATTTATTTTATTTTATTTAATTTATTTTATTTTATTTTATTTTATTTTTTTATTTTTTGTCAGCACACACTAATTCAGACCGAGTTGAAATAGAATTATGGAACAAAGAACTACCACTTGTGTTATTTAAGCATCTTTGATAGAAAAGAGACCCAATCCAGCCAACTTAAATAGGAATTTATTGTATGGGTATACTTGTAGGGTTCATGTAACTTAAAATCTTAGATTTTCTAAGGATCTAGTTTATCACATCTTGATTTTGTCTTAGTGTTTGAAGAATTTTTCTCTCACAAACAGCCAATATATTAACTTATATGTTATTTAGATCAAATCTTAAAAAGAGACATTTGTACTGGTTTAGACACTATTAGGTGGAGACATTTACACAAGGTTATACCATGGGCACCACCAATATTTATTGGGCACCTTCAATATACAAGGTTCTCCATTAGGCATTACAAATGTAACACTGGAGAAAGCAATAAGACCCTGCTCCATGAATAGAGGGTAAGGAAAAAAATTAAAAAGTGCTTTAAATCCTAGAGAGAAAATGGTTTGGGACTTCTTTTGATAGATCTCTCTAGGGAAGAAAAATTTGAACCAGACCTGCAGGATGTTAAAGAACCCATTCTGCAAAGATGATGATGATGGTGATGATGATGATGATAATAAACATGATGATAGAAGCAAACACATATGGTGCTGTCCTATGTAGATATTGCTCTAAAAGCGTTACATATACAAATTCACTTAATCTTTAAAGTCACCTTGTGAGGTAGGGAGTATTATTAATTAGTTTTATAAGATACAAATCTGAAACACATAGATCATGGTCAGATCTTGTAAATGTCACAATCAGAATTTGAACTCAGATCTCAGCATTTAATCAAAACTCTATGCTGCCCCTGAGAAAAGAGCATTACAAGCAGAAAGAACAGTAAAGGTATGGTCTATTTTTTGTTTTTGTTTTTTTGATGCAGTCTTGCTCAGGCATAGGTAATAGTCTGATTATTGCTTCCTTGAGCTAGGAATTGTTGGTGAGGAAGTTTCATTAAGAAGAGAGAGCTGGTTGGGGCTGTCATCATAACCAGCATATCAGCCTGTGTTAACACACTCAGTCAACAAAATTTTTATAAGTTAAAAAAAAGATGAAAATTAGGGGCTGATATACCAGCACATTGAAAAATGATATATTAATGTAACCTATTATTTTCAATTATCTTCAGAAAAACTGGCTTGACGATTTTTCTTTAAACAGATTTGACCATTTGAATTCAGACTTAGATATGATAATGCTTTCTGTTAGCTTTTATTTTAGTAGGTTGTTATGTTTACTATGTTGTTATTTATTGTACTGTTTGTTTATAGAATGTGGTATTCCTCTACTACCTTTAGTTTATATTATAGATAACTAAACAATAGAGTTTCTATTAGCTAAACCAACACAAGAATCAAGAAAATCCCAGAATCTCTATGTTTGTGTTGGTGATGTTGGCATCATTATGCTGTCAAAATGTCTTAAATGTGTTAGATGGAATAGACAACACTCTATTCTTCTGTGGCTATGGATGCACACAGGTTTAATAATATCAAACACATTAGCACACAATAAAAGAGAGGACAATGAATTAATTTAAGTAACTATTTTGAAAATAGCAGTTAAATAAAATGAAATAATAATTTTAATTTCTGCACTTTTCCCCAACTGGTTTTAAAGCATCTATTAACTATGGGAGTTCTTCCATTGAAAAATCAGTATGGTTTTTATACATAGGCTTGAATTTTAATTTACTGGCAGGGAAATTTCACCTTCTCAATTCAGATTTGGTCATTATATAACATGACATGGCAGAGAAACATTTAATAGTTTGTTCCTTTCCTGTATATCGCAACCAGGTCTGGGACATTCTACCAGTAATAGGAGTCATTGAAACTTCAGAATACGTTGTGATGCAGCATATATAAGGCTCATACATAAATAACTATAATGCAATAATAATAGTGGCATTGATATTACTAACATTCATGGTGCACTTAGGATGTGCTAGATATCATGTGAAATTTATTATGTATATTTTCTAATATTCAAAATATGACTTCAGAGTAGTTATTAATTATGAAGAAGTTGAAGCTCAGAGAGGGTAAGTAGCTTGCCCACAGAGCTAATAAGTAGTAAAATCAGGATTTGAAAAAGTTTGTCAGACCCTGAAGAAAATGCCTATTCTGTTAGGATGACATTTCCCTGTGTGTTCAAAAGGATGTTATTAAAAATGGTGAACAAAATGTTTAGAATAAATATGGGAACATTGGCTTAAACTGTTTTAAACAGGTTTATTAAGTGAAGGGCTTTCCAAAGCCTTTAATTTGCTAATATGCCGAGTAGAGTTCCAAGAAGATAACATATAAAAATATCATTTCTTGAGTACACTTTTGACAGGCCTTTTCCACCCACTCTTTTAATGTTTTAAAAGGAGAGGAGAGGCATAAGAAACATTTGAGGGATAAAATATAATGGATACATGACCTTATGGACATAAGTAAACTATGAATTTTCAACTCCACACTGAGAAAATGAAGAAATGTGAAAGAGAAAATGAGAGTATGGATCTGAAGAAAGGCTAGAAATAGACATGAAGAAAGCACTGTAAGAACAGAAGAGCAAAGATGTGGAGACCATCTCACCTGGGATATCGAGCTGAGTGCCTCCTCAGCTAGAGGAGTCAAAGGGTAGAGGCTCAGTTCAACTGCGTCTAAGTAAATAGGTAACATTGGGGAATGGATATACATTGAAAACTGCTGTGGAAGTGGCAAGGGTAGGGATGACTCTGAAAGGAAAAACGCCATCAGATCTGTTGATTAAAGAAACTTCAATAACTTTTAGATAGCGTTTTTTTGTTTGTTTGTTTTTGATGTGGTGGTGGTGTTTTTAAGTTGTGAGGACTGAAACCTTCTTAGTTGGATTAAGAAAAGAGAAGATTGAGAAGGTAGAATTAGCTTCCCCTCGATTTGGAAGATAGCTTAGTATGCAATAGCAGTGGTAAGAGCAATGTTCTTTTTTTTTTTTTTTTTTTTTTTAAGGAAGATCCCAGTAGTTTTGAGGCAGAAATCAAATCAAGGACTTAGTCAAGAAGTGAAGGTAGGTAGGTAGACATGAAGAATATTAAGACCAACATCCCAGGTGATATTTGAGGGCTTCAGAATCAAAGGTATGGTTAGGCCTTGTTGGATTTGAAGCCAGTGAAACTTTTCTGAGGTCACACATAAAAATAGTAGATATGAGGAGAAAAATTGAGGAACCATAAAGGAGTAAGAAGAAAAATTGAATGAATTCCTTTCTTGTGATCACCTAACTTATCCAGTGGATAGAAATCAAATAACTTAGGAAGGGAATACAAATGTCAGATTGCTAATCTGAGGGCACTAGAAAGAATTTTTTTTAACTCCTGGAAATATTTGAAATTAAAAATTCAGTTTTGTCAGACTTTATGCAATGCGTATAATTTGACCATTTTGTGTGCGTGCGTGTGTGTATACACTTTATTTTGACATGTAAAAATTTCATGTTTTAACATAATTATATAAATGACTCACAGATGTAGCCGAACTGAGACTGAATAGCATGAATTTGCAGTCCACACATATTCTCTGTAATTCTTTGAAGACAAAGCAGTGAACAAGTGCAGAAAAAAGAAACCAGGAAACAAGCTTGACAGGAGGACAAATCAAAATATTAAGGATTAAACAATGTTGTGCTAGTGAGAATCTTCACACAATTGATCAATTAGTTATGAAATTCTTGAAGACAGAGATGGGCCAGCTTAAGAGATCAGGACACATATAAAGAAAAGAAGTTTGAGGAAAAGGATTAAAATTTAGAAGTTAATCTCAAAATGAAATAGTTTTTTTAATGTTTTATTTATTTTTGAGAGAGAGATAGAGACAGCATGAGCAGGGGAGGGTCAGAGAGAGAGGGAGACACAGAATCTGAAGACAAGCTCCAGGCTTTGAGCTGTCGGCACAGAGCCAGAGGTGGGGCTCAAACCCATGAAGTGTGAGATCATGACCTGAGCTGAAGTTGACTGCTTAACTGACTGATCCGCCCAGGCTCCCCAATAGTTTTAAAAAATAATAGTAAGTGTAGTTTTCAGAGAAAAAGGATACCACTGTCCATAGTTCTGAAAAATGGAGTAGGAAGAGGCTAAAAGTAATAGTGGGGATAAAAGGTGAGAGAGAGAGAGAGAGAGAGAGAGAGAGAGAAAGAGAGAGAGAGAAAGAGATAGCAGATTAAGATCAGTAAGAGGAAATAGATTAAGATAAGTAAGAGGAAATAAATTGTCAAAGACTACTATTATAGATATTCACACTAAGGAATTTTTAGGGAGAAGAGGAAGCATGATAAAGGGAAGATATATAGGTAACATATACCTTTATGCAATCAGTATTTTAGCAACCCCCACCCCACTTTCTGCTACACTCTAATTAATGTTCTGAGCCTAAATTCAAACCTTTGTATTAGTTCCTGGAAGAGAAAGGAATGAATATAATGTATATTATGAATTTTGAGAGACTGTGAAGCCAAAATTTTAGAAGAACAGGTTTTTAATTCACAGAGGAGAAGCTGGTGATGAGAAAGCTGGATTCTAACTACTCCTTATCTCATGAATCAAGAAAAAGAAGAGAAGGGGAGTCCAGCAATGGTTGTTCCAAAGAAAATTATATTAGAGTTTGGTTTTCCCTAAAATAAAATGGGTTACTTTTTTAAAGGTGCTTAATGTAGCAAGATGTGCTCAATAGGAAATTAGAAATGGTTAGTATTAGTTTTCTACTTGCTTCTGTAACAAGTGATCACAAACTTAGTGACTTAAAATAAATTTATTATCTAACAGTTCTATAGATTAGAATTCCCATTGTGGGTCTCATTGCAATAAAATCAGGTGCTGAAAAAACTACTTTCCTTTCTACAGTCTCTAGGGGGTAACTCCATTGCCTTATCTTTTCCGTGTTTCCATGTTGTGGTCTCCTTCCATCTTCAAAACCAGCAATGTTGCATATCTCCTACTTTCCTTTCCTATAACCTCTTCCTATGACTCTCTTTTTTTGCTTTCCTCTTGTACTTATAAGGACTATTGTGATTATATTGGCCCCACCTGGGTAATCCAGAAAACTATCCTTATCTGAAGGTCAGCAGATTTAGACCTGTAATTACATCTACAACCTTAATTCCCTTTTGCCATTTAACCTAGCATATTCTTGGGAAATATTTGGGGATTAGGGCACTGTTATCTTTGGAGTCAGGCTTTATTCTACCTACCACAAAGAAGAAAGACATGCTTACATCCTATTTTACCTCCACTGGGAAGGTGGGGAAGCCTTCCACAATTCCACATTGTAGGTATTCTGGTGTTTTATGATAATAAAATGAGAACATACATGTGATTTGAACAATGTTTGGCACTTGTACCGGGTATTTTTCATTTTCTACCTCATGCAGAGAATTAGTCCATGGAGACAGAATTTAAATACAGGTCTATCTGACCCAAAACTCATGCACATAGACATAAACCTCTGACAAGGTGAAATCTTATGTAGCAGGAAATAATATACTGACATGCTATTGTTATATTTCCTAGTAAAAGATGGGAAAAGTACAGGGTTTATGGAGAGGCTTTTGTCTCATGTATTTATAGAATACCTACACTGTACCAGGCCTTGTTGTAAGAATTGGGGGAAATGGCATTAAACAGAGAAATTTCAAGCTTTTATGAGACTTAAATTCTAGTTGGGTAATTTTATATTTTATTTTATTTCATTTTATTCATTTTATTTTATTTTTTTGCAGAGAGAGGAGTTGGGGTTATACAGCAATGCAAATAGTAACTTCATATACTATCATATGCTTTGGGGATTATGAGGAAGTGTGAAATATAGGATAATATCTCCCCCTAAAAAAGCAGGAGGGGTAGATAAAGAAAAAACCCATATCCCAATTGCCAAAACCTGTGAATACATTCCCTTACATAGCAAAAGGACTTTGAGATAGGGAGATTATTCTGAGTTTTCTGGGTTGGACCACTGTTAACATATAGTCCTCAAAAATGGAAGATGGGAGCAGAAGAAGACAAAGTGATGTGATGTGATGTGATGTGATATGATGTGAGAAGGACTCAACCCATTGATGCTGCCTTTGAAGATGATGGAGGAAAACTATCAGCTAAGAAATGTGGGCACTCTTTGGGAGCTATAAAAAAACAAGGAAATGCATTCTACCCTAGAGTCTCCAGAAAAGAGCACAGCCTCACTAATACCATGATTTTAGCCCATTGAGACCTGAGTCAGACGTTTGACCTTCAGAAATATAAGATAATGAACAGCAGCTAAAGACCGCTAAAACACGCAGTGAAAGGTGTAAAAAGCACTACACTGCCAATCATCTTCCCCCAAAACCCTGTGTGCCCAAGAACACCTTTTTCTCCTGAAACAATTAGTAATATTTTGTCATAAGTAACAAAACAAACTGAACTAGATAGAATGGGGAGAGTCCATTATAAGGATACAGGGGTATCTCACAATACCCAAGGAAATCACTGTTGCCAGTCCCTTAAAATACGTCCAGAACCATGAGCAGGAAGACTGTCCAGATTTTTCCCTTCATGGTTATTTTCTTTTCTTCTCTAAATGTCTCTCTAACCTAGCTCCCAAATTCTCTTCAGTCTGCCTGAATATAGTTGTTGGTAGATCAGAGTTACATGCTGCAAGCCCAGTCACCCAAAGGCAGAATCTCAGTGAAAACTCCTCTCTAACTTCTCTTTCACCATCCACATTTTTGGAAATGAAATTCTCATTGATTCAGCTTGGGCTAGGTACCCTACCCTGGGTCCATCATAAAGGGCCAAGAGCAGAACAGAGAAGGGGATATTATTATAAGTTGAACAGAGACCCAGTGTTTATTCCATGATGTTTATTCTATAACTGGAGAGATAATTTTAGGAAAATATATCATTCTGTTTGGCCAGTCTCATTTAGTATCTGTTCAAAACAAAGAATTTGTGTGAGGCAATGTGAAAGATACAAATACAAGCAACAAACACTTATCAAGTGGTATTTTTATGCCAAGAACTCAGCTAAATACTTGGGTCACAATGATGTAGAAACATCATGCTTAAGGAATGGAGGAGAGAGAACAATTCAGATTATTTTGTGATGTGTTTTGAATGGAAGATATGTGCAAAGTGCTGCCATGGCACACCGCAGGAAACATCACATCTTGCCAAGTTGGCTAGGATGGGGTGGGCCTGGGGCAAATTCTCAGAGAAAGTAATTGGAACTTCCAGGTGAACAAAGGAGGAAAATGGCTCTGAGGAAAAAGGATAGCATCTTCAAATCTTACAGTCATAAAATAACCAGTGAGGCCTGGGGCCAGGGAGTAGTTCACAGTAACAAGGTGTACAACAGAAGAAGACTACAGTAATTCAAGGCTCATATCTAATAGAAGAGTCAGGATACATAATAAACAACTGTCACATGGTCTGAATACTTCATCATAATGGTGAAGTGACGAAAGCACACTGAGAGTTCAGATAGTTAAGTTTGGGGATAAGGCATCCAGGTATAATCCAGTTGGGAAGACTAGATGTGTTCCTGTGATAAGTTGGCTTTTAAGCAGTTTCAGGAATAGTTTGTGGTTAATAGAAGTAAGCAAGATATAACTTGAAATTAATTAAAATGCTCCTCTTTGGTTCAAACACATGAACATTATGCAAAGCAACTGACTACTACGTGGATCCCTAGAGCCTAGACAGAGCATTTCCTTCCCAAGGTGACATGGTTCCTGCAAAACTAAAACTCAGTGACGATTTCTATCATCTTCTCTCTTTTTTTTCAACAATTGTCTGGTCTTTTTAGAAGAGAAAGCTGTACTATGCCAGGAAAAATATGAGAAAAGTGTCTTGAATATCAAGTGGCGATAGGAAATCCCAGAGGAAAAGAATTTCCATCACAAAGTGTTCCCTTGTCATGGAATCTTTGAAGTAGGCCACTGGACTGAACATACTACATTTCTCTTGCTTTGTTTCTTTTTTTAAATTAATCATTTGAACACGTTGGGGCTTTAAATGTTTACTGGGTGATTATAAACACACTGAAGTACAGAAGGAAAGCTCCCGGGACACCATATTCACCCTCATCAGTTTTTTAGATTTTATTTTGACACATCATCAATTGGAATTTTTAATTCAGACTATTCTCAAATGTTACAGCAATTTTACAAAGTATATTATCAAAGTTCCAAGTCTTTTGATAAGGGTAATTAAACATGCCAAGTTTGTTCTTACAGCCCTGAGTCTGTAGTCACTCATCCACTGGTTATGTTCCTATACTTTGTTTACTGCTTTCTATGTATTATTTTTTATAGTGTTTGAGAAATCTATTCACTTTTGATTCCTTGGAAGCTTAGCTCTAAACCTAGAGAAAAGGACCTAATCATTTACAACTTACGTAGGTGAAATTCCCAAAGACACATAATGCTTCTGAGGGATTTTTTTTTTTTAATTGTTTTTCTTCTAAAGAAAAGACTCCATCTTTTAGGACTTGGGTATTGATTATATCACACCTTTTGACATAATCCTATACTCCTTATGCAGACAAAAACAGCATTGATTTTTATAAACTAGTGGCATTTTTTCCCCACCACTAGAAGTTTTGTTTGGAAAAAGGAGAATGGAAGCCAGTTCGGAGTAATGTATCTTTCGACATAAGTATTTCCATGGCACTTATCACAGCAGTACCTGAACACTCAAAAGCACCATTAGACTAAAACACATACACTGGAGGGGAAACACACACACACACACACACACACACACACACACACACACAGAACTAAGAAAACAGAAAGTTTAAAACATCAAGAGAAACAGACAAAAAATATTCTTTGTTTATGAACAACCAATGGGAGTTTAAGAAAATCCTCAGGAGAAATTAAAATATATTTTTCTCCATGTCCGTTTATTTATTTCAAAGCTTCTAAAGGACTATTCTAAGCCTTTGATTCAAATACAAAATACCACTGAAACTTGCTGTGGCAGATCAAGGATGAAATATGACATTCTAGCACTGGATATAAGACATAAAAGAAAGCAAAAAAATATATATGTATGTGTATGTATATCTATATGTGTATGTGTATGTATATGTATATGTATATGTATATAACTGAAGTACTAGTTGACCCCAAGGATGTTTATAATTCTCCAATAGGACAGTCCTTTTTTACCTGGGTACTCAAATGGACCTGGTGTTTGTTCAGTGAGACAGGTGTAGCTTATGATGTCTTTATGAGATACACTTAGGAAATGAGTAGTTTGATGGGGAAACTTGCCAAGCTAACTAATTTAAAGAGAATGGGACTGACGTCATAAATTAAATCCCAAACTGACTCTGTAACTTAAGTATCTTTTTCCTTTTACCATAAGATGAGTAAAATTATAGTATTATATGCCAAATGTCAATTAGGAGGGCAGAAAAGTTTGCAGTGTCAAAGGCTATTTATTCTACTCCTTTTTAATAAATAAAAGAGAAATTACTGAGTAGTTGCCTATTTTGTATGAAAAATATAATCTATAAAATTGTTATATATGAAAATTCAAATTTGAAAATAGGCCAATTTTCTTTGGCACATGTAATTTACAGATTTATACTCCAATATAATCCAACATATGGAGAAAAAGCACATTAATGGGAAAGGAATAAATATCTAATTTATAGGAGAGTAACTGTCGTAAAGTTTTATTTGTATCATGATGTAATTTCTGAGTAAAAATACTTTCTGCTCCATTTCATGGTGAGTAACCTGCCGATTCTTATGGTTTCCCTCCTATTTTAACAAAAACGACTCAATTTTTGTATGTGACCTTGTTATACAGTCAGAAACACTGCTGATAGAAATTACATTTCAACAAGTAAAGCCATCTTCACCTCAGATTTACATAGAAGTTGGCAAATTAAAAGTATTTTAATAAGGCTAGCAGTGATAGTTCAGGAATGAGATTTAAACTGAGCCTCTGTGCCGATGAGTGCATTAACTTTATTCAAAAATAGTGTATGTAAAATGGCACACAACTGACATGAGCTGATTATGATAATGTCTTAGTGCAAATTTTTGAAAATCAGGTACTATAAAAATATACCATTAACTTTATGTTAATAAAATATTTTGCTTGATGCCTTTTAAATTATTCATTTGAAGTAGTCTAAAAATATAAAGGAACTCTTATTATCATTCAATTTACATGATTACTTTTAAGTTCACTTTTTTTGGTTTAACATAAACAGAGTGTAAAATTCACATCAAGCTTTTGGTATTTAAAATGTGTAATTTTTATGCAAAAATTGGATGCTGTGTTACATTTTTAAGGTTGTCATTAGTATAAATATAATTTTGACTTCTGATTTGAAACAATTTAACCCTTAGGAGAAATTATCATGTTTCCGAGGTTGACTCATTATTGCTGCTTTGATTATGGATGAATTCCTTTGTAAAAACACTTTTTAAAGAATCTAAGCACTGACTTCAAACCCCAGGGGCTCCCACAGATGCATTTGAAGAAATGATGAAAATTATCAGGAAAAGAGGATCATTTTTTTCCCCAAAAGCTCAGTTGGATTTTAAGTATTAAACAACCATTATGTGCTCAGGACTGTGTTGAGCTCTCCATGGGCTTACACAGGAGGACAGCACACTGCCTGTCATTGATTCTGGCCAAATGGAAATTCCTACCATAAATTGCAACAATTATAACAATGTTGGGTGCATAATGCTACCCGGGATTTACATTGTAAAAAATAATAATAATAATACATTACATTACTGGATTTACATCGTCAAAATAATAATAATAAAAGACAATAAAATTGAGTAAGAACCCTAAATACGATGAGCTTTGACTTGAGTAGGAGGGACCTAATCTAGATTTTTAAAGAAGAAAATATGTAGCCCTTCAAATGGGAGAGAAATTTGAATGAAAAATCAATTGTCTTCTTTAGAATATATAGAACATACCAAAGCCTAGTTCTTTTGACAGTATAAATAATTTAACATTTACATTTACATATATACTTACATATACTTCAGTCCATATGCAAACATAAAAGTAGTTATATAATTACTTCAAGCCATGCAATTTTGAAAATATATAGATACATGAAAAAGTTCTCCAAATGCCAGACAATGGCTCACTTATTTCAAAAGGTGTTTCAAAACTCTGTTCTTGGGAAAGACAGAGAGAGGAAGAAAAATGAAGCAGGAATTTGACTTGTATGTGCTATATGTCAGCCTGATGCTTCTTTTCCATATGGGCCCAAGTTGTGATTGCCTCTTTCCTACGTATTTGAGAGAATGAAGCTCTATTGTATATCGTTGCAGGCAAACCTGACATCATTTAAAGCCTTTGGTACAGTCAGATACGAGTTTCTGTTTTTGTGTGGCTCAGTACAGCCTTCTCTTGCAAGAATAGCACTAATTTGACATGACTGGACATGGGAGGTTCCCAGGAGTTTGGTAGAATATCTTATCCTATCAAAATTGCAAGGAATCTCACAAGCTAGTCATTTCTCTTCCTACCCTATTGAAACTCCTCATACAACATTCTGAAGAGATGTCCATCTAAGCTCAGTTTGAATGGTTAAAGAAAAAGAGGGGGTACTGTTATATGAGCACCACTTACTCATCCATAGACCTTGCAAAAATTTAAAGACAGGCACCGTAATATTTGAGTATCCTTCTTCAAGCTCAGCATGTCTGTTCCTTTATCCCTTTTTTTTCCCCCATGAGAGAGTTCTCAAATTATCTTCTGTTTTCCTCATCTTCTTCAGGACAATTTCAAGTTTGTTTGTTTTTTTTCCTAGAAAACATATTTATTGATGCTACCATATGGTGATTCAGTGGTAATGTGCGCATGTACACACACACACACACACACACACACACACATTTTAAAAAATTTTGTTTTTAAGAAGAGGGAGGTAAAATGAATGAAAGAACAACACAAATACATAATTGCAAATCGTTTTAAGCTTTTGGCAACCTGTGGTGTTTTTTTTTTTTCCAAATGAAGTTCTGTTACATCAACTTTCTGTATCTTCTACTTACATAAGTCATTTTTAAACATCAACACAAACCTTTTACTTATAAATGTAAAATTCCATAATCCTGGTTCTAGCTCATGGGTCTAACATGTCAAGGTCATTTTTATTTAAAAAAATTTTTTTTAATGTTTTATTTATTTCTGAGAGAGAGAGAGAGAGACAGCGTGAGCGGGGGAGGGTCAGAGAGAGAGGGAGTCACAGACTGAAACAGGCTCCAAGCTCTGAGCTGGCAGTCAGCACAGAGCCCGACGCGGGGCTCGAACCCACGAACCGCGAGATCATGACCTAAGCGAAAGTCGGACGCTTAACCGACTAAGCCACCCAGGCGCCCATCAAGGTCATTTTTAAATCATAATTAAGGCATCCAACATATTAAGTAAACTTTTGTATCAGCTGGAAATATCATAAACATCATTCAATGACTTCAGTAAAATGCAAGACCAAACTTAAAAGCCCAAGGTGCGCATCTAAGACTTCTCTAAGTTGATACACTGATACATATATAAAATCTTTTAAAACCTAACCATAAGTAGTAGACATTTGTTGTTTGCACTATCTAACATTCATTTTTCCTTCCTCTTGAAATATATTATTTTTAAGGAAACATTCTTCTGCCATTCTCACTTTCTATGATTTTGATATAAATGTTGTGCTCAGTCTATCCCAGGTTCCCAGAGTATCATATGACCTAACTTGGTCAGTAAGAATATTGACTACTACTGCCTACATAATTGGGCACATAATCAAAGTCATTCTAGTGAAATTAAATTGTTGACCTTTTGTGGAATTGTTGGAAAAGAGAGACTCTCTTCCTGAAATTGAAATTGGGAGGACTTAAGATTGGAATTCTAGGAGTCACCATATGGAGAGAGGGCCTAGCTAAGCATTCAAGTGACAGATGAAAGTGGAGCCAAGAGATAAAGAGGGAGAGACCAAACCCTCACCCAGCTGTTCTAGATTCAAAGCCAGGTCTAGACTTTTCTGTTGCATAAGCCGTAACATGAACCCTTCAGCTTTAGCCAATTGGCATTGTATTTTTCTCATTTGCCAAGTGTTCCAACTGATACCCCATATTATTATCTAGTCCACATTTTCCTTTTGCCCACAGAAATATCATGGGAGTCTTTGTCATCTGTTTTATTGAAATCTACATAAAGAATATCTATAATACTTTATTGGCCAATCAGTGTAGTAACCCTTTTGTCAAGAGAAATTAGATTTGTTTGTTTGTAGTAAATTTATGCTGGTTCACTCTGATCATCTCTTTTCTGAAACCATCTGGTTAATAATCCACTATAGAAGCTTTACTAGTTTAGATGATAAATTCCGTATGCTCTTTGCATCACTAACCATGGAATAATATTTTTTCTCTCTGATATTTGCTATATTTTTTTCTAAAATATCAGGCACATGATTCTCAAGGTTTTTGAACATAAGTACCCTTTTAAAATACCAAAATGTATCTCAGACCTCCAAAGTCCTGTGGTTGCACTGAATTAGTTACTGTTTATTTAAAACATATATAAAGACAAAAAGTATTCATATTTTTAAATAAAATTATTTTTTATTAGTCATAGTATCTGTAAATATTTGACAAAATATCCTACCTATATTTGGAAATGTTACTTATTCAATCTATGTATAAATTAAGGCAAAGATGACTTCCCAAACCCTTTCAATTGCCCCCAAGGATAAGTGGGCCAGATGGTGAAGTCCTGTTAAAGTGCATTTGTTTGATGATGCCTAACATTTTATCCCTGGCCCTTTTCAAATAAATGTAAGACCCCATGGTCCCTTTCTTCTAAAATCTCTTTCACTTCTTCCTGTCAGCCTCTATGGAGGTTGCTCTTTTGACTCTGCTCAATAGGAGCCTTGAAATGAAAAGTGATGACCTGATGGGGAAGAACATTTGGGCTCTCAAACCCACAAAGATACTAGGGCATAAGCTGACACCAGAAAAACTTCACTTAGAACCAGAAAGTGGGGTTGGGCATGGGGCACTTCCCTTGGCTTTCCTTAGCACAGAAAAAAAGAGAAACTACAGTCCCAATACTCTCAGGTGATAATTACCAGACAGACTGACCCTAATAAAAAAACATTACAGAGCACCTCCTTTAAAGCTTCTGGCGTGCAATTTTTTAGATGGTGGTACTCAAGTGTGGACAACTGATTATACCCCAAATTACCCTGTCTGCTGTAGGCAGTTTAAAATGAGGTTAAGCAAACTGCAGTTTAGGGGAAAATACATTTATTTTTACCTTAGTAAACTGATTGTCGTTTTGGCATATCACCTTTGTGGTTGACACAAACTTGACAGTGTGACACATTAGCTCAAACAAACAAACAAACAGATTTTTCAGAGTCAGATCCTCAAATATCAGGCAGTAGTGTTTTTCCTTAAATACATTGTTACCGTTGTTGTTAGGAGCTGCTACCCATAAAAGGCTTTGGGCTATAGTCTGATACTCTATGACTCTCTGTCGGTAATTAGCACCTGAGATGTCAACTCTTGCTTTTTGATTCCCATGCGTCAATGAGATACAAGCTCTGTCCAGTCTTTGCCTTAATTTGTGAGACTATGAGACACAGTGGATCTGATAAATATATCCAATGTCTCCACATTGCTCATGATTGAAATCTAGGCAGAGGTGATTTCCAACACCAAGGCACAGACTACTTGAATAAAGGGTTTTGTAGTGCATAGATTTGAGTCAAGTCTATTATAAGAGGTGCAGCACACAACGTTGAAGGATTTCAGAGAATGGTCCCCTTCATGTCTGGCTTAATGTAAATAGCCGAAGCACTGTCATATTCAGGTTAAAATATCTTATTAAGTGGCCAGTTGTTTGAAACCTGGGTAGGCAAATACATAGTTCTCAGTGATAATGAACACTTAAAATATAATAACAGGCCACTTATTTTTATTTTTCTCAAATATCTTTCTAGAGAAGCAGTTGGTTTCATGACTCAGATTAGGGATATAATAATCATTCCACAAATATCCCAGCATGTTGAGACTGCGACACCTGATGCCTGAATCACTGGAAGTATCCTCCAAGTTGTCTTCTTGTCTCAGATCCACTTTACTTTTTTTCTCCCAGAAAAATCTTCATAAAATACTCCCATAGCACAATTTTTTTCTGTCACTCTGCATTTGCATTTCAGCTCTACAGCCTAGAAGAAAATAAATAGCCTTCAATATGCCAGTTATTACAAATCTGAAATTAAAAGTAATGGAGAAATGTTCCCTACGTTTTGTAGTATTAGTGTTCACTCTGTCAGATGTGTGGACTTTAGGGATAGCACAACCCCATGAGAGGCAAGGAGATAGAGTAGAAAGATCATAATACAGGACAGGGTCAGAAAAATTGGTCTGTACAGAACCTGATAGTAGATATTTTAGGCTCTGCAGGCCAGACAGTCTGTCACAACTACATCAGTCTGCTATTGTAGTATGAGAGCAGCCATACACACTACCTAAACAAATGTGCATGGTGTTCTGGTAAAATTTTATTTAGGGGCACAGTAATTAGAATTTCATCTAATTTTCATGTCTCATGAGATATTCTTCTTCTGATTTTTTTTGACCATTTAAAAATGTAAAAATCATTCTTAGCTCCTGAGCCATACAGATGCAAGCTGTGGGCCAAATTTGGCTTGCAGGCTACAGTTTGCCAACTCTTTGTTTAGGAATGAGATTGATTTGGATATGAATCCGAGCTCTGCCATGTACATCGACTTACATACAGGCTATCTAGCTTTTCTGTATATTCGATTAGTGAGTTACGTGTGTTGGGGGGATCTACTTGCAGGGGTCTGTAATATTTGATGAGTTATCATGAGTAAAACAACTAGCATGGTCTTAATCTTGTAGACACTCAAGGATTGTGACATATCTCTGCTCTGGGAAATCACATAACATGTCTCTCATATGTAACCTGAAGAGCAACAGCATCTAATATGCACTCAGTAATTATTGCTGATGTGGAAAACACTAGATTTCATCTCTCCACTCTCTT
This sequence comes from Hyaena hyaena, assembly GCF_003009895.1. Classification (NCBI taxonomy): domain Eukaryota; kingdom Metazoa; phylum Chordata; class Mammalia; order Carnivora; family Hyaenidae; genus Hyaena; species Hyaena hyaena. The sequence continues at coordinate 396,102 of NW_024081751.1, forward strand.
GAGTTTTGAGTGAAATATCTTTGATTCAAATTCCACTGCACGGACCTAGAGAGTTCTCTGAAATGCTAGGGCTTTTTAAAAGTTTTTATTTAAATTCTAGTTAGCATGTAGTGCAGTATTGGTTTGAGGAGCAGAATTTAGTGATTCATCACTTACTTATAATCCCCAGTGCTTGTCACAACAAGTGCTCTCCTTAATGCCCATCACCCATTTAGCCCATCCTGCCCACTCCCCTCACCTCCTGCAACCCTTAGGTTGTTCTCTACAGCTGAGAGTCTCTTAACACCTCAGTTGGTTAAGCGTGTGACTCTTGATTTCAGCTCACAGTTCATGAGTTCAAACCCTACGCTGGGCTTTGCACTGATAGAGCAGAACCTACTTGGGATTCTCTCTCTCCCTCTATCTCTGTCCTTCCCCCACTCGTGTTCTCTGAGTCTCTCTCTCTCTCTCTCAAAAAAAAATTTTAAAAAGTCTCATGGTTTTGCTTCCATCTCTCTCCCTCTCTCTCTCTCTCTCTTGTTTTACCTTCTTTAAGTGTTTGTTTTGTTTCTTAAATTCCAAATATGAGTGAAATCATATGGTATTTGTCTTTACCTGACTGACTTATTTCGCTTAGTGTAATACTCTTTTGACTCCATCCACATTGTCACAAATGGTGAGGTTCCATTTTTTGATGACCAAATAATATTCTGCTTGTGTGTGTGTGTGTGTATGTGTGTGTGTGTGTGTGTGTGTGTGTGTACTACACTTCTTTATCCATTCATCTGTCAGTGGAATTTTAGGCTCTTTCCATAATTTGGCTGTTGTTGATAATGCTGCTATCAACATAGGGATGCATCAATATTTTTGTATCCTTTCAGTAAATACCTCGTAGTGCAATTCCTTGTCATAGTATAGCATTTTTTTTTCTTTAACTTCCTGAGGAACATCCATACTATTTTCCAGAGTTGCTGTACCAGTTTGCATTCCCATCAACAGTGTAAGAGTGTTCCCCCTTCTCTGTATCTTCACCAACATCTGTTGTTTCCTGTGTTGTTAATTTTAGCCATTGTGACTGTGTGAGGTGGTATCTCATGGTGGTTTTGATTTGTATTTTTCTGATGATGAGTGGTGTTGAGCATCTTTTCATGTATCTGTTAGCCATCTGTATATCTAAAATTCTTTGACTTTTTAATACTTCATCTTAATGTGGAAACAATAATGATTCCTGCCATATGAGCTGCTGTGAAAATTTTAGGAAGTAATGCATATAAAATTCCTAGACAGTGTCTACCTAACTTTAAGCATCACTCAATAAATAAAAAGTTGTTATTAGTAATAATATTGCTAGTATTATTAAATGGTTTCAGAGAACCCACTGAATAAAGTATAGATTACAGAAATTTATTCCAACTGTCTGCTTGACTGGCTTATCCTAATATTTCAAAATTCTCCCTTCTATGTGCCTGTTTTACCTTATCCTACTTATAATTTGCTCATTCCTGCTTATATGTCCTTGCTCATCAGCTTTCTCATACATGAAAATCTTTGCCCCAACTCATCCTCAATGATATGCAATCAGAAATTCCAGATTCTTCTCAATTTCCACTTCTATTGAGTTTTTCCCAGGAACTTTAGAACTCACTGATTTTCTTCTTCACTTTTAATACCAGTAACACTTTTGTAGTGTTTGATATAATTTTGCACGTGATTGTATATATCCGTTTCATTGTCTTAACTCAGAATTATAAATCTTACAAGAACCACATTATGGTCACCTGTAAAGGAAAGAATGGTGAGATCTACTTGTTCTTTGTCCTTCTCCTTAAAATACCCTACATCACTTTGAACATCTTTCTGAAGACTTATGTGGTCACTTAAGTAGAGTAAATCTATACTATTCCTGATCCTAGATCCTACACTGATCCTGATCCTCTTGTAAAGAATTCCATACCATAGAATATTCTTTCTCCACTGGAGGTTGTAATACAGAGTCTCTTTTCCCTATTGCTTACTTACCTGTAATATCACTGCTTGAGCCCTGCTTTCCTGCTGCTTCTGGTGACAGAGACACATTTTACTCTTGATATCAGTTTATTTGTTCAAGTTTTTAAGCATATCTTTAACATTACACCTAAGGAAAAATTTATCCTTTTAAAAATGTTGACTCTTCTGGTTCCCTTTTGACTATTTCATGTGGATTCTGAATTATTCACCATACGATGCCTGATTGTTTTTCACTGGAGTTAATTAGGCACCCAGTTAATTGTGATTCATTGGGTAGCATTTGGCAAGACTAGATGAGGTCAGTGAAACAGAGATTGTGCACTTCTGGACACACTGTCTTTTGTTGTACTAGAGATTAGGGGGAACTAAGTTTTCTCTTCCTCACCCTTTTTTCTCAAATATCGTATGTGCATTTTTTTTCTCTTTAAGGAGGAAAAGAGAAAAACAAAGGGTGGGACCTGGAAGGAGGGTAAGAATATGATGACATTGTTACTTTCTGCCAGTGAGGCATCCCTTCATTTCAATTCCTCTAGCCAAGGAGGTTCCAGTCAGATGCCCTTCCAAGCTTGTGATTTCCTCTACCTTTAGCCACAAGGTGCACGGCAGGGTAATGCATGATGCTGCTCTGCCCTGCAGACTAGACCTTCTGGTTTCACAATTCCAAAGCCCCGTGCAAAGAAGAGAGGGAAAGCTGTCTTGGTATCAAGTTGTAGAGTAGAGAGAATGGGAAGACGCTTAAATGAAAATTTTATTTACCAGCCGCTCTACTGGACTTCTCCTATCTCCTTCAGCAGAATATTTCAAGCTGCTAAAATTTAAAACGATGGGAAAAATCAAGACCTGCATGTTCTTAATAAATCTAGTTCCCCAGAGCTCCAGAGAGAATGGCATTAAACCCCAACATTGGTCAGAAAGACTGGTCCTCTTTCTGGGAGCTCTGAAAAGGAAAAAAGAATTGAAAAAGCAAGCATCTCTTTATTATAACAAAAGAAAGAAAGAAAAATATTTTTCAGTTACAGCTCTGTCCTACCTTGCTTTATCCTCTTGTTTGGGCAGCAATCACAGACCCATATGCTAAGTGGTGGAAGATATTTTTCAAAACCGTTTGTCTCCTTGGGAGGCTCCTAAGCTTATTTTGTTGGCAACTGTGAAATCACCACTGGGTCTGTCATGTGGTTATTCTACAGATGGTTTGCATGGGTGGCTTATTTCTACTGGATGAAGCCTCCCTTTGGGCTCCAGTTTGGATGGAAGAAATTTATGCACTACTAGTCTTTACTTTCTTTTGAAAAAATCCTCACGCTGTTTCACCTATAGACCATTGTCTTTGGAGTTTTTGATGGGTAAGAAGAAAGTAACCTCGTGGAAACCCAGTCAAGTAGCACTGCTGCAAAGGAACAAAGCTTCACCAACCATCCTGGTCACTTCTAGTTTGGATGTGTGACAGGTGGTCTGGCAGTTTTCTCAGTACATTCAGAAACCAGCATCCATTGGAAGCTCAAAATAATCTTACAGAATTTCACCTAAAGGCAGATGGCAACACTTCTTTACACTTGTGGGGTTTTTTTCCTCTTCTCCAAAACAATCATAGCTGCACATGTAATTCGTGCCAGGGACATTTATATACGCCCAAGAGAGTGGGCTCCTTTAAGATATACTCATTTCAGTATTATTACTTTAGAAACAGAATGCAAATATATAAAATTGATCACTTTAGTTTGCAGAAAAGGTAAGTTACACTGCAATTTTTTAAAAGCTTTGGTTCATTTTCATTTCTTCAATTGCCAAAAATCTTTATTTTTTATTTTTTTTCTTAAATAGTTTGTCAAGTTGGTTTCCATATAACACCCAGTGTTCATCCCCACAAGTGCCCTCCTCCATGCCCATCACCCCCCTTCCCCTCTCCCCCAACTCAATCAGCCCTCAGTTTGTTCTCAGCACTTAAGAGTCTCATGGTTTTCCTCCCTCCCTCTCACCAACTATTTTTCCCCTCTTCTCCCTCATGGTCCTCCATTAAGTTCCTCCTATTCAACCCATATGTGCAAACATATGGTATCTGTCCTTCTCTGCCTGACTTATTTCACTCAGCATAACACCCTCAAGATCCATCCATGTTTCTACACGTGGCCAGATTTCATTCTTTCTCACTGCCATGTAGTATTCCATTGTATAAATAAACCACAACTTCTTGATCCATTCATCAGTTGATGGACACTTAGGCTCTTTCCATGCTTTGGCTAATGTTGAGAGTGCTGCTATGAACATTGGGATACATGTGCCCCTATGCATCAGCACTCTTGTATCCCTTGGGTAAAGGAGTTCTATTGTTAACTTTTTTGAAGAACCTTCATACTGTTTTCCAGAGGGGCTGCACCAGTTTACATTCCCACCAACAGTGTAGGAGGGTGCCCATTTATCCACATCCTCACAAGCATCTAAAGTAAACTGATTTGCTCATTTTAGCCACTCTGACTGGCATGAGGTGATATCTCAATGTGGTTTTGATTTGTATTTCCCTGATGAGGAGGGATGCTGAGCATCAATTCATGTGTCTGTTGGCCATCTGGATGTCCTCTTTGGAGAACTGTCTGTTCATGTCTTCTGCCCATTTCTTCACTTTATTGTACTTTTCCCAGGATCCAGGAGATAACTAACTGTTGTGTCATGGAACTGGCTTTTTAGAGTTCACAAAAATTTGTTTTGAATTGTTTTAAATGGCTACACAATTGCTCATTAACTCTGGTAGGTTATTCAACACTTCTAAATCTATTTTTCTGTCTGTAAAATGGAAATAATATGGCCCTATACTCAGGGTTGATGTGAAGATTAAACAATATAACATGTAAAATCTTAGCAAAGAGATATCATCTAATAAACTCAGCTATTGAGTACCCTCTCTTTGATAGACTCTGTTTTTTTGTGTGTTTGATATTTTGTAACTCAGTAGACGGTCATAAGAACTTTACCTGCTAATATTATAGTTCCCTGCTAAAATTGGGAAACTAAAGGAGAACAAGTTTAACTTTACAAAGCAAACAAAGGGAATAATTCATGGCAGCGGGATTTGCCCCCATGCTTTTAATCAGTACTCCATTTTGGCTCTCCATGTGGCATGTAGGTGACCAAAGAATTTTAATTCTCCTTGCTCCCAATTTTCAAGGCCTTTATTTACCTCATCTGTATAATTGATGTAATTGTACTGGTGACTCTCAACAGAGGTACCTGTCAGAAAAAGCTGAGGATCGTTTTGCAACTGGACAAAGAAAGGCCCAGTCCTATGAAGATCCTGATTCTGTAATATTTATTTATTTGAGGTCTTGGATTATGAGTTATTCCATGGTTTTTAAATTTTTGCATTAATCTGGATACAGATACAATTTCTGCTCTTGAAACAGTGGGTAAAGAGAGTCAAGATTTGGCTATCATTTTTGCCTCTCTAAAGTTTCACCACCTGGTTCTCCTTTGTAAATGACCTTGGGACTTCTTTAATATATTCACATGGAGCTGCCTTGCTTTTTGTCGTTTAAACAATTCTCATTTCAGCAATGTGCTTGGCAGCAGCCTCTCCCTTCTTAGATGGCAGTAGTACAATACAGGCTTTTAAGCTGCTCTTAACAGAATTACCCCCATGCTGCTTTCTTTTCCTGATATGTCTTTGCCCTCAGTTCATTTTTAGCACTTATAAAGGATTGTATGCTTTTTATTAGCATTCATCTGTACTGAGGGTAAGTTGTGATCAAATTCTTCAATATTAATAAATGACAGATGAAAGTTTTTATGGCATAGGAAAGAAAAAAATGTTTACTGTGCTTCTAAACATTAATCTGAATGAATCTCTTTCTTGTTACATCAACCACCTTGTCAGTTTTACAGATGCATATGCCCATTCTAACTTTAAGGAACTAGGTAATATCTGCTGACCTAGATCAACCAACAGAACAGTGTGTGTATGTGTGTGTGTGTGTGTGTGTGTGTATTGTGTGTGAAAGCTCGTTGTTCTTTAAGAGTATCTATAGATTAAAATTAACACATATTAGAAAAAACCATTGTGTATCATTACAATAGTTACTCAAAATATCTGAAATTGTGATATCAGGCATCAGCGGGAAATCAAAACCTACAAATTGTTGTCTTTTTAAAACTATTCCTTGGACAGAAAAAAGTGGATGACAAGTCTTGAGCAACATACAACAATAAATTTTTCAAAATAGTTAAGACTGACTGAGTGCTTACTATGTCACAGTCACTGTTTTAAATGCTTTTGTTTATATTATTGCATTTAATCAACACAGTAACCATAGGAAATAGGGGCCATTATTTCTATTCTCATTTCTCATATGGAAAAACAGTGTCTGAGACATTAAATAACTCATCCTAGGTCATCCAGCTAAAAATGGTAGAGTCAGGACTTAATATGATTCCCTAGGCTGAGTTCTTTATCACTGTGTGATATGGATTCCTGATTGGGTGAACCAATAAGTCAGAGGTCCAAATATCCATCTGTTAGAAGTAAAATGTTGCTGGGGCACCTGGGTGGCTTAGTCGGTTGAGCGTCCGACTTTCGCTTAGGTCATGATCTCGCGGTTGGTGGGTTCGAGCCCCACGTCGGGCTCTGTGCTGACTGCCAGCTCAGAGCCTGGAGCCTGTTTCAGTCTGTGACTCCCTCTCTCTCTGACCCTCCCCTGCTCACGCTGTCTTTCTCTCTCTCTCCTAGAAATAAATAAAAATCTTAAAAAAAAAAAAAAGAAGTAAAATGTTGTTACTTACATGAGTAAGAGGAAAGCATGGAGGTACCTTCTATACTAGCTATTAAACTAGCTACTAAAATTCAACTTGCTCAGCCAGAAAGTTAAGAGCCATGGGTGAAGCAAGGAAAAACCACAAAACAAAGAAGGCTAAAGAGGAATAGAAAACAGAAGCTACAGGTAACAGAAACAGCCATGGAGAAACCAGGAACTTTCCAGTCTGAAGAGTATAGAAGAATGCTAGCTGGAAGGAAAGAGAAGAGAAGATGGACAGTTCTTTAATAAGCTGCTTACATCTCCATACCCACCCCCACCCCCAGAGCACTGAGGTGGTACATTAGAGACACATCCATCATTGGAAAGCTCTACAATGGGAGTGAGCACCGGGACACTGAGTAAACGAATCAGTCAGGTCCTGCTTTCTGCCTTAGCTTCTGAAAGTATGAATCATCTTTTTCACCTAATCCAACTTTGTACTAATCAGGACAGATGATGGGAAGGATTAATTGAGAATGACATGAAGTCATTCAGTTTACAGCAGTGGAAAGCTAATCTATGTTACAGTAGAACACACGAGGTATAACTTATAACATATAACATAAAATATGTAGTTTAAAATACATCTCTAAGGGTTTTGAAGTACTTGATATTTAGTACCTATTAGAGTTTTATTTAAAAGAATATAATCCAGGGCACCTGGGTGGCTCAGTCAGTTAAGCGTCTGACTTCGGCTCAGGTCATGATCTCACAGTTTGTGGGTTTGAGTCCCGTGTGGGGCTCTGTGCTGACAGCCCAGAGCCTGGAGCCTGCTTCAGATTCTGTGTCTCCGTCTCTCTCTGACCCTCCCTTGCTCATGCTGTCTTCTCACTCTCTCTCTCAGAAATAAATAAAACCTTAAAAAATAAAAAAAAATAAAATACATCTCTAAGTATATAATCCAAATATATAGGAAAATCATAGAGTACCCCTCTAAGGAAATTAATTTTTATTGTATCTTTGAGCAAGCCCAGGCAGAGTGCCAGGTGTGTAGTTGACTCTCAATAAGAGAAACAAAGATGGAAAAAATAAGAGGAAGAGAAAGTGGAAAGAGAGATGGCAAAGAAGGAAGAGGTTGGGACAGGAAAGTAGGATATGTGTATAAAAACTACTTAGGTGAGCATTGCGTTCCATAATTTTGGTGCTTTTAAGTGAGACATGATAGAAATCTAAATACAACAAGTAGAAATAAGCCAACAACTCATATAGCCAAAAGCACTTAATGGGTGTTATTCAGATCTATTCAGCATAGATCTGAATAAAATTAAACAATTGCACAGTTTTATTTATTTTTATGTATTTATTTTTGAAAAGTTTTAAAACTCTGATTATACTCACCTAGTTTATTTTAAATTAGTAAAATTGAATTTCAGCTAATTTTTTATAGAAATGATAAGTAATTAGGAGTTATCATTATTCCTGAGCTTCTTAATATGCTAAATATTTAACAAAGAACATACTTTTCTCACCAATTCATAGATCTTTTGGTACCTTCAATGAATGATCCTTTCAGAATGGTCATAAAACTCCTGTCATACAAAGTAGAGTTTACCATGAGGAAGAAGAGATGGTGTCCTGCACTTTTTTTTAATTGAGGGGGTGGTAGGGAATGAGAGCATTCAGGGGACAGTGCCAGAGGGAGACAGAGAGAGGATTTTAAACAGACCTTATGCTAAGTATGGAGCTGGATGTGGAGCTCAATCCCATAACCTTGGGATCATAACTTGAGCCAAAATCAAGGGTCAGATACTCAACTGCCTGAGCCACCCAAGTGCCCCCCCCCCCTTTTTTAAACATATTTTATTTATTTCTAGGAGAGAGAGAGAGACAGCGTGAGCAGGGGAGGGTCAGAGAGAGAGGGAGTCACAGACTGAAACAGGCTCCAGGCTCTGAGCTGGCAGTCAGCACAGAGCCTGACGCGGGGCTCGAACTCACGAACCACCAGATCATGACCTAAGCGAAAGTCGGACGCTTAACCGACTAAGCCACCCAGGCACCTCAGTGCCCCCCTTTTTTAAGCCTTCTCTTTGGATTTTGATACTGCTATCCACTCAATTTAATCTTAATCAGAATATTGAAGTACTGTATTCAGAGAATCTTGAAGCCCATTGTAACTTTATAGGTCAAATGATTATGTATAAATTATGTAATCTCTTTGGATATTCATGAGTCTTTATTTTATTTTAATTTTGAGCATGCAGTCTAAACTGTCAACTTCTGGTTTAAACAGTATGCAGTTCTGAAGTATCCTTTGTTTAAAACTCTCTTCAGTGGTGCTGGATTTTTGACACTCCATCCCCATCAGAGAGTTCACTATGAGTGAGTCAGAAAGACCTGTAGGTTTAGACTTATCAGAAGGGGATTTAATTCTTTGTGTTGCTAACGCAGAGATCCTATAGACACTCTGTCTCTTGTTGTTGACAAGACAAAAGCAAAGTAGAACACCATGAAACAAGATCATTTTCTACAGGAGGAGGAAATTGTTTAGGAGACTGATATTTTGAGTTTTGATTTCCTAATTTAGTATATATGTATAGTTGGCTGTTATGTCTTTCTAGAGATCTGATATATGAATAACCTTTTCTTTTCTTTTTTAAATAAAGATGCAAATATCCTAAATAAAGTCAGCTGCCACTGAAGGATTTTTTGAAGAAAATAAATTCTTAGTATAGGGGTTTCATTCATTTATTCATTCATTCTGCAACCCACTGGGTCTCACACCTGTGAAACAGTACTGTGACTGATGATTATAATGAATGCTTTCTGCTGGCAAGGAAATGTAAACCCTTATCTAGTGTTCTGTACTAAAGATTGCAGAAAGACATGTAACAATTTTAGATAAAGTTCTACTTCCCCCAAAATAATTATTTTAAATTTTGGTTTCCTGAAGTATTATGTTAACTACTTGCGAAAATCCACTTATCTACAAGAAATTTCAATGTCCAACAAGCCAGTCTATTGCTTCTCAAACCAACAATCAATTTTGGACATACTGTATAGAATTAATTCTGAAGTAAGTTTCAGAGTTTCATTCCTGGTTTTGCCATTCCCTAGTTGGTGTGACCATCAGCAAGTTCCTCAAACTCTTGAAATCTCAGTTTTCTCATGGAGAAAATTGGGTTAATAATGCTCATGTCACAGTACACTGAATATTCAACACAATGCATGCACACCGGACATCATTAATAAATAGCAGATGTTTTTACTTTAAATATCCTACTTTACATTATTTGGAAGTAATGCATAGGTTTCTAAACATTAATTAATGGCAATACATTTTCCAACAACTTTGAAGTCATATCCTCTAAATATAATTAGGATGAAATTCTCAGAACAAAGGTGTAGGTTCATCAATAGTCATTAGTCCTGCTGTGTCCTTTTATAAGCTCCAGCAGTTCAAACTTCTCCCAAAGCCCCAACTGCTAGCAGATCAGATTCTGTAGTCAAATGGTCTCCAGTCACCTTATTATTCTCTGCCTCAACTATGTCGGAGCCATGCACACAGTGTCTGTCTATAGAAAGAGGTGGCAGCAGGAGAAACTTAATGTGTTTATAACCAGTGAATAAGCAATAGATAGTCTCCATTTAATGAACACATACCATGAGTCAGGCCCTAGGATGAATGATATAGATGCACGATTTGATTGATTAGTATGATGGTATTTATCATAATGGGTTCTAAATCAGAGAGCTTTAGGTGGAGATCTTAGCTCTGCCCACACTTATCCTTTCTCCTCCTCAAAAATGTGAATGACTTATAACAATATGTACATATTATATGTGACATATAATAATATGTAATATTGTATAGGACATATAATATGTGTACTGTGTTGGGATTACATGGAATAATGTTAAGGGTATTTAGTACATTGTAGGCCTCTTGAACCTCTTCCTCTTTGCCTTTCACAACAACCTCTGGTTTTTCCTCCAACTCCACAGTCTGCTTATTCTCAGTTTCCTGCTCTACTTGACTGGGCGTGGTGTGCCTAAAGGTTCTGACCTTGGTCATTCCCTCTGTCTGCACACTTGCATTGGGTGACCTCATCCAGTTTCATGTCTTAACACACTACCTCATTCCCAATGAAAGCTCTAACTTCCAACCTAAAGGTATGCTGCAGTAATTTAGAGAGATTAAGTAAATTCACCCAAGTCATATAGGAAGGGTCAAATTGGCATAAAACCAACATCTGTCCGACACTGAAATCTGTTATGAAAATTGCAGAAAGGAGAGAATAAAAAGTATATGATTTAGTACCAATTATCCAAGTACCAACTTCTAAACTTAACAAAAAGTTTAAATGCCTGAGTGTTTACTTGACTTGCTATATATGAAGAAATCATGCAGTTTTTCCATACGATAGTTGAGCTTATCCTTTAATTAAAAATTTAAAAACAGTTTTGAAGGTTAAGAGTTCTATCTAAAACTTCACATCATTTACAAGGAAAATTAATGAAAATTATTAATTGTTATAGCTCATTTATAAGAAGCTAGATGAGAACATTATGAAAAATTAGTGAAATTATTATCAGATGGAATAATTAAAGATCAATTGTGAAATAATCACATAATTCTAGCTATACGCTGTATTGCTCTTCATTAATCAAAGATAATCTGGAATTGCAATACTTAATTAAATGCAAAAAACTGTTTGTGTGTTCTGGCTCTGAAAGGAGATAATTAGAGAGTACAGAAGCTGTACAGTTATCAGCTTTTGCTGATTTTTTGAGAGTCTAGAAATGTAAATTCTGCAATTTGGGGGTTGGTCATTTTGTGGACTGGAAATCTGACCTTAGATACCCCTTTTTTCAAAGAGATAATAATATTCCTCTTTTAATCCTGAAAAAGGAGGAATTTTAGTCTATCAACAAGAAAAAAGTATGCATCTAATTCTGGCAGATGTATAAGATCTCAAAGGCCTGTGAATAAATTCCATCTCATTGTGCTTTCTTTGCTGCCAAAGTAGTGACCTATTGGCTAAAATCCTTACTGCTCCTCGAAAGAGGAATTAATTCATTCTTCCATTTGTAAAATAAGGTTATATTTCATGTTCATATCAATCTCTGTTTCTCTGCGGAACTACAGTGAAGTTACACATCAATTTCAAATGAATGTTTTTTAATTTTATTAAGGTAAAATTTACATACAATAAAATGCACCTAGTTAAGATGTATATCAATGACTTTTGACAAATATATACACCCATGGTATCACCATGGCAACCAAGATATAGAACATCTCAATCACTTCAGAAAGTTTCTCATGGCCCATCCCAGTCAATCTCTATTCCCTCCCTTGCTACCAGGTAACCACCAATCAGCTCATCTGATAGTGTAGTTAAATTTGTCTTTTCTAGAATGAATTTTATCTAAATGGAAGCACACAACATGTGTTTTTTTGGGGTCTGACTTCTTTCACTTGGCATGATACTTTTGTGATTCATTCCTCCTAACTCACTATTATTTTTTATTTCTAAGTAGTATTCCATTGAATAAATATGCTCCAATTTGCTTGTGATTAACCCATTGATATATGTTTGGTTTATTTTCAGCTTTGAGCTATTAAGAATAAAACTACTATGAACAATTGTGTATAGGCTTTTGTTTGGTCATACTGTAATCAGTTTTTCATATTGCTTTCCATCATTTTTTTGCATTTGCTCACTATTATCAACCAACTAAAATTTAATTTTAAAAATATCTCCATGATGGAGGAAGATAGGTTATGTGGAAACATATTAAAATATATGGAAAAGAAAACACTTTTACATACATTATTTCATTCCATCTTTCATATTATACTTTTGTAATAGGCAAGTAAAATACTGTTATTAACCTTAGCTTGCAAATCTGTAAACTGGGTCTTAGAGAAATTAAGTAATTTTTCTCAACACCTCTGAGTTGATAACTGCTACCTAGAATAGAGACCACAACTAATTTTTCAGCTTCTTAGTTTAGTACACTTTCCACTATGCCATATAGAAAATGTTTTACTTCATCTAAAACATATTTATTACATTCTCCTTGCCTAACATAGTGTTAGGTGTAGGGAAGCATGTAACAACAACAACAACAACAACAACCTGAAAATCCATGTGTTCCCTTATTGAATATATTATTTAATTGAGAAGACAATACATGTACATGAAAAAAATTGAGTGCAATTGTAAGGCAATTAGTTAAAGTTGTTAGAAACATGTATTCTGTGCTGCATTGAAAACAGGTGTTGAATTAATAGATAGCTAAATAAAGGAGTAGGGAGTTATCTGGAAGAAGTTCATTAAGGAAGTGATTTTGTGCTAGTCATTGAAAAACAAAAAGTATGGATTGAGAGAGAATAAGAGGAAAAGCCAAGTATGTATGTGTATATGATGAGGAGGAATTTGGAATCAGCAGGACTGAGGGGGTTTACTTTCAGTTTGAATATATAGGGTGGGGCCAGTTCAATGTCAAGTTGAATTATATGGAATTTGCTCAGTGGACAGTAGGGAAACACTGCAGATTCTTAAGCAACAGAGGATAGTGACTGACATGGTACAAGTGATGTTTTAGAAAGGATCAATTCGTCACAGCTTGCAGAATGGGGTAGATCTAGGAATGATTGTCAAAGAGGCTAGTTCAAAGACTATTGTAACTTCAGTATGAGGCAATGAAGACCCAGACCAAGGAAAGGAAAATGCAAGTCTAAATGTTTTTATGAAAACAGAGAAGCTATCACAGCTCTTCCTTGAATGTTATCCTAATTCATAGGCATTCAAGCAAAGTTCCTGTAGAAACTAAATGTCCTTGTGCTAATAAAACCAGGTTTTGCAGCCATAGAAATGATTATAAAGCTATGCTTTATAGGACTTAATTTTGGCCTGGAGCTTAATTCTTTTTGCTACAATTCGCTGCCTGTCAAGTTACCAAAGGATGCACTGACTTACTTATTTCAGCTTCTCTCTTTGGAGTGTAGTTTAAAATAGCACCCATCAGTCTTAATCTTAACTATTTTCCAAAATGTTTCCCAAATTAATAATATCAGTATTGGAAGTAGCGACCCTAAAGGGGAATATGACAAAAATAGCTCACCCATAATTAGAAATAAAATTTCCTTTCATTGAGCAATAGGAAATTTGCCAAACCCAGCAGCTTTGCATTCTATGCTGTGTTAAGTGTTCTTTAGGCAAGTGTTCTGTAAGTTCATTGTCCTGTTGCTCAGTGGCCTGGTGGATGTTTTTATTTTGTTCCCCATTTTCAGGATGCTGGCTTTAGCCTCATTCACCATACCCTGGGTACTCATGTAGGTTGGGTCCTGATAATTAAATGAACCACCATCAGACTTCAACTGAATGTTATGTGGGTCATGACAAATTGAAGAACACCCCAACCATGCCCATATATAAACTATCTAGAATACAGATTACAGGTGAAGCTTTTGATTGATTTGGAAGCTAAAGAGCCCCTTAACCAGAAATTTATGATAATGAAGTTAGATGGCTCTTGTCTTTCTGAAATGAGGCCTTTTGGTTCTTAGTCCAGTGGTCATTTCTACGCCTTATGATGGAGAAGACCCCATAAACTTCAAATCCTACTCTATGTGCATATGCTCTGTATGTGATAGCCATTTGATATCAGACATGTCACTTATCTTTCTCTGCCTCAGATTCCTCATCTGTAAAGTTAGAATAATACTAGTACTTGCCCCCCAAAGTCAAGAAATATTAAATAAAGTGATCCATTTTTAATTAATTAATTTATTACTATGTGTCAGGCTTTTGTGCCACCACTAATATCATCCTCAATAGGGAGAGCTTCCCCTCTAAGGTCAGGCACATGACAAGGATGTCCATTATCACAGCTGTTATTCAACACAGTGTTAGAAGTCCTAGCTTCAGCAATCAGACAACAAAATGAAATAAAAGTCACCGTAATTGGCAAGGAGGAAATCAAACTTTCACTCTTCAAAAATGACATGATATTTTAAATGGAAAATCCAAAAGATTCCACCAAAACCCTCTTAGAACTGATCCATGAATTCAACACAGTTGCAGAATATAAAACCAATGCATAGAAATCAGTTGTATTTCTGTACACCAATAGCGAAGCAGCAGAAAGAGAAATCAAGGAATCTATCCCATTTACAATTGCATCAAAAAACATAAAATACCTAGGAATAAACCTAATCAAAAAGGTGAAAAATCTATGCACTGAAAAGAATAAAAAGCTTATGAAAGAAATTAAAGAAGACACAAAAAAATGGAAAAAATATTCCATGCTCATGGATTAGAAGAACAAATATTGTTAAAATATCAATACTGTCTAAGGCAATTACCACATTCAATGCAGTCTATAACAAAATAATACCAGCATTTTTAACATAACTAGAACACACAACCCTAAAAATTGTATGGAACTAGAAAAGACCCTAACTAGCCAAAGTAATCCTGAAAAAGAAAACCAAGGCTGGAGGCAACACAATTCCAGACTTCAAGATGTATTACAAAGCTATAACTCATCAAAACAGCATGGAACAGGCACAAAAGCAAACACATAGATCAATGGAAAAGAATAGAGAACCCAGAAATGAACCCACAAACGTATGGCTAATTAATTTTTGACAAAGCAGGAAAGAATATCCAATGGAATAAAGACAGTCTCTTTAGAAAATGGTGTTGGGAAAACCGGACAGCGACATGCAGAAGAATGAACCTAGACCACTTTGTTACACCATACACAAAAATAAACTCAAAATGGGTGAAAGACCTAAATGTAAGACAAGAAGCCATCAAAATTGTAGAGAAGAAAGCAGGCAAAAGCCTCTTTGACCTCGGCCACAGCAACTTCTCACTCAACACGTCTCCAGAGGCAAGCGAAACAAAAGCAAAAATGAACTATTGGGACCTCATCAAGATAAAAAGTTTCTGCACAGCGAAGGAAACTTTCAGCAAAACTGGAAGGCAAATGATGGAATGGCAGAAGATATTTGTAATTACATATCAGATAAAGGGTTAGTATCCAAAATCTGTAAAGAACTTAACAAACTCAACACCAAAAAACAAATAACCCACTGAAGAAATGGGCAAAAGACATGAATAGACACTTTTTCAAAGAAGACATCAGGATGGCTAACAGACACAGAAAAAATTCTCAACATCACTCATCCTCAGGGAAATACAAATCAAAACCACAATGAGATACAACCTCACACCAGCCAGAATGGCCAACATTAACTACTTAGGTGACAAAGTATGTTGGTGAGCATGTAGAGAAAGAGAAGCCATTTTGCACTGCTTGTGGGAATGCAAACTGGTGCAGCCACTCTGGAAAAGAGTGTGGAGGTTCCTTAAAAGTTTTAAAATAAAAATACACTATGACTCAACAATTGCACTACTAGGTATTTATCCAAAGGATAAAAGTGTGCTATTTTGAAGGGGCACATGTGCCCCAATGTTAATAGTATCACAATCAACAATAGCTAGATTATGGAAAGAATCCAATGTCCATCTACTAATGAATAGATAAAGAAGATGTGCTGTGTGTCTGTGTGTATATACACACAATGTAATATTACTCGGCAATCAAAAAAAATGAAATGTCGTCATTTGCAACATTGTGGATGGAGCCAGAGTGTACTATACTAAGTGAAATTAATCAGTCAGAGAAAGACAAATATCATATGACTTCACTCATATGAGGACTTTAAGATACAAAACAGATGAATATAAGTAAAGGGAAGCAATAATAGCATAAAAACAGGGAGGGGGACAAAACATAAGAGGCTCTTAAATACAGAGAACAAACTGAGGGTTCTTGGAGGAGGTTTGGGTGGGGGGTGGGCTAAATGGGCAAGGGTTATTAAGGAGGACACTTGTTGGGATAGCAGTGGGTGTTATATGTAGGGAATGAATCACTGAATTCTATTTCTGAAATCATCGTTGCCCTGTATGATAAGTAACTTGGATGTAAATACATACATACGTACATACATAAATACATACATACATACATAAAGGTTTCCCCAACATCTAAAATAGGGCCTAACACATAGTAGCTGCACCATAAATAGTGTTTAAATTAATGAGTCTCTAATACCACCATTCTGCATCCAACTTGCTATCTTTTCTTGTTTGGAATACAACAAACTAGCTTATAATTTATATTTCTTTAACAGCCACCCTTTCTAATTCATTCCCTACCTTCGATCTTTTAAAACTAGTCTGATCATCCAACCTTCTGTCTGTCATAAACATATCACATATAGGGTATGACCCACATCTCCTTCTCCAGTTCATCGCCAGTTTATGTAGTTCAATGTGGTTCTTTGTCAGATGGTAGAGGAATATTGGATATGGTTCCACTACATTTTTTAGTCATCAGTATTCAGGATTGCTGTTAGTTTTCTACTCTTGTAACCTCACCTTATTGCCTGTGCACCTTGCACCAGGATGTTTTTTCAGGCTTCTTTTTAATTTGTAAAGAGAAAGAACAGGAGGCCCAAAGGTGATTACCAGTCAGAGCAGTTCATCATTAAAAAGGTCTGAGATTTGTGGCAAATGGATAACTGTAAGATACAGGTCAAATGGATTTTGCACTATTCAGGCTCAGGCTGAATTACAAAAATTAAATAGCACTCTAATTAACCAGAGTAGTTAGCACATAATTCAGATCTCTAGAAACCCAGCTGATTGTGGATTTAAAAAAAATGGACTGTGTAACAAACAAATCACTCCCTGCCCCCCATATACAGGCTTTAAGGGTGAAAAGACAGTGTAGATATCTGCAAAAACAGAAATAGCCTTACTCTACAGGAGAAGAAAGTCAGATTCTGTTTTCAAAAAGAATAAAATATTAACTGAATGAGGGACAAAAGAAGTTTTGCATTTTGTTGTTAAGTGCTGCATATATCCTGATGTGAGCATTTGAGGACTGCACCAGATGAATGAAAAAAAGAAGGGAAATAAGATGAAAACAACATTATATGCAAGTTTTATAACTAAATCTGCCCCACCGATTGCTTTCTGAAGGTGTAGAGTAGTCATTCCCCACCAAGTCTAAGTTACCACACTGGCATGCCACCTAAGTGAACCTACGATTTGCTAATTGCAAAGAATGATTACATCAGCAAAAATTACTTAAACTTCTGATAAATAGATGTAAAACATGTTGGGAAACCTCTAACAGAGACTTAAGATCTAGAGGGCATGATGGAAATACTAGAGAAATTCTGGGATTTTAGCCTCTGCACATAAAATGAAAAATAAAATGAAGTCTGATTTTACTATGGCACAAAAGAATCATGAGCAGTTCACTGTGCAATGTGGGCAAATATCAAAGCAGAGACATAAAGCAGACAAGTGGTTGCTTTAAAAATCGAAGAAATATTACCACAGGGGAAATACAAGAAAAATCTTGTGTTTTCAAATATCTAAATTGCAAAATTCAATTAAAATATTTCCATTTAAGGGTTGATTTCAGCCTTTTTTTTTTTTTTTACAATAAGTCACTTTTAAAACTTTTTCCTGAACACAATGAGGCTAATAATAATAGCTAACACTTATTGAGTTTTCACTATGAGTCAGACACTGTGTTAAACACGTGCATTATCCCATTTGACCTCACTATTCCAGGAAAGTAAGAATTGCTGTCTGTATTGTACAGATGAGGAAATTGTAATTCACAAACATGTAATAAAGTAGCCCAAGAACTCACATATAGTAGGAGGGTGACTTATGAACTCAGGGGTTTCTGGCTCCAGTACCCATACTTTCACTACCCTATACTATCTGCCTAATTTAAATTGTACTTTTCCCATGGAAATGAAGTGAAGAGGTAACTAAAATCTGCTCAAGTGAATTACTCTTATACAGGATTATGGTCACTCATAATGTACTGGTCATAATAATATATGACTTTTAAACTTTGGAGAAGTGGCTTAGACGTCTTTCTTTTTGACCACTTCAGATGCTATTTGCCCCAGGTAATAATGCTAATGTAGCAAAAATAATTCTATATTTTGTTTTGTTCTGTGCAATGTTTTTCCTCCAAGATCTAGTCACTGGGACAAACAGGTTTTCATCCTCATGAAAAAGCAAGAAAATAATCCAAGGGTTCTGCAGGCTAACATTCTTCACACTGTATTTTTCTTAATAGCCAGTATGAGTAAAGGTATTTTATGTTCAATTAGGAAAAGATATTTGAAGTTTAAAATTTTGAGGGAAATTGCGGTGGAAGTTTTTACCCTCCACAGTTTTATGCCTATTGGGTCTCTTGTCAGACCCAAACATTTTTTCAGAATAAAATTCATCTTACAAGTAAGCATTTTTGGGGTGCCTGGGTGGCTCAGTTGGTTAAGCATCTGACCTCAGCTCATGACCTGATCTCACAGTTCATGGGTTCTTGCTCTGCAATCGGCTCCGTGCTGAGAGCTTGGAGCCTGCTTCAAATCCTGTTGTCTCCCTCTCTCTCTGGCTCTCCCCTGGTATCTCTCTCTCTCTCAAAAATCAACACACATTAACAAATTAAAAAATAAAAATAAGCATTTTATTTGGTGGTAGGGACAAAAAGTTTCTCTAGTTTTTAAACAACTTTTAAGAATGGATCTCAATTGTAGACTTATCATTTAAGTCTACACTACTGAAAATTGGTCAAGTTGTAATAGAGCTAGTGCCCTGGATTTTGTTAGAGGTAACAATGTTTGCAGTTCCCTAAACTTGTATGAGGGACTGCTTATCATTGGATTATTTATGCACTGATGTAATAAACAAATATTTACTGAGTACTGGCTATATACAAGACACTCATTTAATGACAAGTAAAATAATTTTCTTCTCTTTTTGGAGCTAACAGTCTTGTTGTAGAAAGTAGGAGGAAATACCAACAATATCAAAATTTTCAAATAATAGGAAGTGCCATGAAGACAATAAGGGAGGAGGACATGATAAAATGATACTGATAGGTGAATGCGGCTATTTTAAAAGGGTGGTCAGAGAAGACCTCATTGAAGATGTGACATTCAGTCTGAGAACTTTACAAGAGTGAGCCGTGAAAAAGTTCTCGGTCAAAAGCATTCCAGTCAGAGAAAAAGGGTGCAAAAGCCAGAAAATGAAAACACATCTGGTGTGTTTGAACAACAGGAAGTAAGTCTGTGTGCCTATAGTATGGAAAATATGACAAGAATGTTGAGATGAAGTAGGTCTTGGTAAGAATTGAGATTTTATTTTATTGCAATAAGACATCACTGGAGGGTGATTTACAGTTTAGAGGATTAATTTGGGGCTATATGATTTATCAAAGAACTTTGAATTTTATAGCTAGGAGTACTGTTTCTGTCAGCCTCCAACAAAAATAAGATATGGTTAAAGATTAACAGTTCTCTAGCCATAGTGCTGTATTGGAACCAGAGTTTAAGCCCTCGTATTCAGAGACCACTCAATGAGCTACAGTTTATAAATTTTACTTCATCACAGTGTCAGGCACTATTTTAGGTGCCAGGGATATAGGTCTGAATAAAAAAGGGTTCTTGCCTTGGGGTGCCTGGTTGGCTGAATCAGTTAAGCATCTGACCCTTGACTTTGGCTCAGATCATGATCTCACGATTCGTGAGGTGAAGCCCCGCATCAAGTTCTGTGCTGACAGCAGAGAGCCTGCTTGGGACTCTCTCTCTCCCCCTCTCCCTGGCCCCCTCGAGCACTCTCTCTCTCAAAATTAATAAATATTTTTTTAAAAAGAGAAAATTTTCTTGTCTTATATTTTGTATAATAGAGCAGAAGGAACCCTGAATACTTATTACACTAAGTACGTACTGATGGTTCTTTTTAATAATCTATCTTCCTTGTTAGTCATAAAGCTTCAGGACTTGACTGCATTATTCATCAATTATGGCTGATCTTGAACCTATTAAAAATGCTTGACACATAGTAGGTACTCATTATCCTTAACTAAACTGAATTAAAGATTATCACGTTACCTTTAATCTCACTGATACACAGTTTTCCATTGTGTGAATGTATCTTTTTTTTTTAAACCATGTCCTATTTTGAACACAACCATATTGGGAAATCATTTTTTCCAAAAGGGCTTTATGTTTGTATAGGCCTTTGCTATATTTATCACTATACTATTCTCATTCAGTGTCATGCAGTCTACCTTAATCCTGTGAATGTAAATCTGTATGGGATATATCTATTTTGGATGTAAATTATGTAAAGTCAGTTAACTCCCAATTTATTCATAAACAGATTTTTTTCATAGCCACCTAAACATGTTCTAGTTTGTTTTCATACACGTTTTAAAGGAAGTGACATGGAGAAACCTTGTCCTTTCCTATTTACATCTATATATCCTATTATATATATGTATATATACATACATATATATATATAAAGAAGTCATTAGTTTCTGATTATTACAGAAGGCAGTTTAAAATAACATCATATTTTGATTTTTCTCAGGGGTTTCCTTTCACTCTTTAATGCATTGTGGGCAGCTCATCAAAAGTGTCCTATTCAGTTTCATGTTGCCCATTCAACAACATCGGAATGTCTATCTCTCTTCTCATTCTCTTTTCTATGTAATTTATTTTCAACCTCTGGGTATTAGCTTAACTGTGACCATTTCTAAAAGCCTTTGTTTGACCCTCCGTATCTGGGTTAGCTCCTATAGGTTTCTCCTATAGCCAGCTTTATCACAGATTATTGTAATTTCTATTTATTCCCGGCTTATTTTTCTAGACTGTAAACTCCCCGTGGTCTGGGACTAGATCTTAATTATATTTCTAACTCCACCTCCTAACCAAATGACTATCAAATAGTAGACTTTTAACAAAATTCTATCAAGTGAATGAATAAATGGATAAATTATCTGTCATTTTCTAAGGCAGATCATAATTTAATTTGTTCCCATTGTCAGGTACATTAAAGGGGGGGGGGGCTTTGTTTTTACTTGTGGCTTTCCTAGTCTCCTGAGTTCTAGTTTTAGAATTTTCTTTTTTTTTTTTTTGTATAGTTTGATACTTAGCATGTTACTTTAGAGCAATATAGCTTTTAAGTCTGAGGTAGAAAAGAAAGAAAAGACAATCTAGTGTTGGTATAAATCTGCCCTTAGGACCCATTTCTCAGGAAAAGCAGACAGGAGTGAATAGTGGTTGAGGATCTAAGAGCAGGCATGTGTCATTAAGAAAGAGAACAGGGCATCATTTCCACATTCACTTTCATCCCTCTGATATTTCAGCTCACAAAAGCTCTGGTTTGATTGTTGACAGTCACTGTGTAAGAACTGGGGTTCCTACTGCCTTTATACAGGAAATCAGTGTGGCTGTATGAGTGAGAAATGGTGTTTCCGTCTCATGAATAAAAACTCTGTATCTTGATGTTGCTGACAAAGAGCTGAAGTTACTAAACCAATGATATACTCCCAGGAAAATATAGGTGAAAAAGATACTTACTATTTTTTTTTCTTTCTTTTCCCCCTTTTCCTAGCTCTTTATCAGCGTTCAATTCAAGCAAGGAACCAGGAACTGAGGAGGAAGGAAGTAATTGACATTCAAAGCCTCTATTTTTAGACACCTTTACACTTTCTTTTGCTTCTAACTAGCAAGGATTTTTCCAAACAAGCTTTTAATTAGCAGGTGAGTTTAATTGATATGTGGGTTTCTCAGAAGGGGAAAGGACCTCAATGTAGAAAAGGAGGGGGGAGGGACTCCAATCACTCTCACTCACAATAGAAGACCATTAATTCATTTGCACCTGGATGTTTTAAAGGATCAATTTACTGTAGCAAAGAAAGAAGGCAGAGAATCAAAAGGTTGGAATCTGTCAGAGAAGAAAGAGAGGCACTATAATTTAACATGCTATGCGGATGATTTAAAACTTGGAAAAATATTGCAACTGATGTCCAAATACAGAAACTAACCTATTTGCATTTGGTCGGGTTCTGTCCATCTGCTGAGAGAAGATTAATGTTTCAAAATCAATGAAGTTATTTTTAAGTTTTTAGTCTGCAGGAAAATAAAAAATAAAACAAAATACATAATTAAATCTCTTTCATTGATCTTAAAGGAGTATTTTATTAATGTAATTGAATGTGAGGATGTTTTGAAAATTAAATTCAAAGAGGTCTTGCTTTTTGTGGGGACAAGAGCAGATATATATCCTCTGTCCAATTTTCTAAAGTGGGAAGTTGCAGGAAGCGTGGGAAGGTGCATACATCATGAATCGGAAACCACTGGTTGTGTGCAACAGAGACCAGTACTGAATCACCTAAGGAGAAAAACAAAAGAATAAATGGAAAGCATATTGGCTTCCTCACAGAATCAAAGGGCTGGCTCAGCAATAAAGCCTCACAAAAGGACAGAAACTAGAGAAGCTCTGAAATTTAGGTAGCAGAAACTACTGGAAGGTCTCTTCAGGGATCTGCCAGAAGAACAACTCAGGAAAGAGGATCTGATCAGTGAGGGTTGGTTTCATATGCCTACTCACTGACCAGAGAGGTGAGATACTTCTGTTCTACCAGCATTGTCCACAACGAGAGAGAAGTAGTTCATCAAGTAAAAAATTCTAGATGATGATAGAATCTTTGACCTACTCTAAAACTCTATGTACATGTGTAAGTACACACAGAACATGTAAACTACACATGCACATGTAGTCATATATTGTTATGAAATGATAATTACCAAAATTTCACCCCAGTATCCCAGTACCAGTATTCCCTGCCTACTTCAGGATGATTATAGGTGTTGAACCGGCATGTTGAAACTCTGTGCTACCTCAGACATTATTAAAGTGCATGTTCTCCATTAGCCAGAGAAGAAGTCTGCCCTACGGAGGAAGAAAATTCTTCTTTGGTTCCCTGCAGCCAGCAACTATTAAAAAAAAAAGATGGCTACATTTTCACCCTTTGAGATGCCTTTTCAGATAATTTGATATTATTCTTAAAGAAAAAAACCTGAAATAATAGCTTAGACCCTGCTGAGTTCACCATAGAACTGTTGGAGACTGTATTTACTGGACAAATGATAATTACAAAGAACACAGATTCTTAGAAGAGAAGCCAGCTACATACACATCTTCTACTCCTACATTTCTCCCTTTAATGATAGGCCAAACTGAGATTTTTAGTGACCATTGTTACGATCAAAAATATTTATTTGTTTATAATAGGAAGGGATAGCTCATTATTTATGAATAAACTACACTCTTTAGGATAAATGTTGGGGACCCTTGATACTTATCCCAAGGATGATAAAGGCTGGTCCCCAACTTACAATTTTTTGACTTTAGCTGACATGAAAGTGATACATATTTAGTAGAAACCAGGCTTTGAATTTTGAAGTTAGATCTTTCCCTGGGTTGGCGATATGTATATGATATTTTATCATGACGCTAGGCAGTGGCACCAAGCCACAGCTCCCAGTTGGCAACCCAGTCACAAAGATAAACAACTAATATACTTACAACCATTCTGTACCCAGATAGACATTGTGTGTTTTACTTTCAATACGGTATTTAATAAGTTATGTAAAATATTCAGTACTTTATTATTAAATAGGTTATGTGTTAGGTGATTTTGCCCAAGTGTAGGCCAGTATACATGATCTGAGCATGTTTAAAGTAGCCGAGGCTAAGCTATAATCTTTAATAGGCTAGAGATATTAAATGCATTTTTGACTTAGGATATTTTCAACTTATGATGGGTTTACGGAGATGTAACACTATCATAAGTTAAGGAAATACATATTTTTTTCTTTATGAAGAAACAGAATGGGTGAGAATGTTTTGAAGACTATTGGCTGACCTCATGGTTAGTCCAAATCGAAATGCATTACTATCGTTGGCAAAGTAATTAGATTCATAGCTTGGCTAACTTGGCTTATGTACGGGCACTCTGTGTATTTGTAAGAAAAATCTGAAGTGAACATCATATCCAATTACAATTCTGCCTTGTGTGATTTGTAGTTCCCTGTTTGTATCCTCCTCTAGAATGTTAGCTAGTAATACAAGCTCTCATAGCATGCAGCTCCCCAAGTCCAGTGTGTGCTGAAGATAGGAAGGTAATAAAAACAAGAACCCTTGAATGCTGTAATTGGTGATCCAGCCTCCTAGACTACTGAAAATTAATTGGCCAGATGTTCCCTACCCAACTGTAATGGGGGATAATGTAAGAGACTGAGTTTTCAACCTTCCCCAGGTGTGCACATTTGAGCAGAGAAAAGTGATTATGAGTGACACGATGACAGCTGCAGTGCCCATGTTCCACACTGCCCCTGTGTATCTGTTATATATTTAGGCTTTTCCCCCCGAGGCACTTCACAGATATGAAAATAGACAAGGAACAAAACCAAAAGACCTTTAAAATAGAAAAAATTTTAAAAGCCTTGCAAGTTGTGAACACTCTATCATGTGTATATTAACTATTGTTATTTAAGGTCACATTTAAGCCTGTCACTGAGCTCTTCTTATAATTATGTGCCAGGCCCTGTA
Organism: Hyaena hyaena; assembly: GCF_003009895.1. Classification (NCBI taxonomy): domain Eukaryota; kingdom Metazoa; phylum Chordata; class Mammalia; order Carnivora; family Hyaenidae; genus Hyaena; species Hyaena hyaena. The sequence goes on from NW_024081751.1 coordinate 421,330, forward strand.
CTAAGCCCTTTACATTTTGTGATTAACCTTCACAATTTTACAGGTGGGTACTTATATCACCTCTGCTTTTTTAGATGAGTCAACTGCCATTCTGAGAGATGGACTCAATCTCCCACAATTACTACAGGAAATGAGCGAGTAGACTTGTGTATCTAATATCAAAACTCATGAGCTTACCTAAGCTATATGGTTCCCACAATAGCAGGTTTATTCTCCTGTCCAAGGCACACTGTGATAAGCCTATTACCTGTACTATCTCATTTAATCCTCACAACCAAGATAAGTACAAAATACTGTCCTGGTTTCACAGAGGAAGATATAGAAACCACATGAGTTTGATCAACTTGATTGAGGTCATAGGACATTACAGAACAGAGAAGGTGCTCAACTGTACTTTTTGCTGATTTCAAAGCCCAGGTGTTACCCACAATGAAGCAGTGTGACAGAAAGGATGGGTGTTCTGGATGTGAAAGTATAACATTAGTACTTTGATTTAAGTCTGATTTCCTATATTGTCCTTATTTGCATGTTTACATTCACAAAAAAAGTGATTATCCTGCCATCTTCTCCTGTGCAATATTTCTTTGAGCTTTAATTTTGAATGGGGCCCAAAGCATCCCTTGATTATTTCATGCAATTGCCCTCAAGGATTATTTAGGAAGAAAATGTTGTTCTTCTAATAAAACAGCACAGCTGTCTCAAAGAGCTTTTAATCCATCTTTTTAAAAGATGTGGACTTTCTAAAATAATGTCGCCCCCATTTGTCTTCTATGAAAGAAGATATTTCAAAACCAGGAACACCTATCATAATAAACCATTAAGATGACTCCAGCCTTTCAGTGTATTTTTAGAATTTCATATTTCACCAAATGTTGTTATATATAATTCATGGTAGTGGGATATGATGGGATATGACAGTTATCTCATTTGTGAAGAAAGACCAAATAACTCATTGTCCCACATCCACAAGTAAATTATTCTTGTCCCCAAGCATAAGATTCTGTTTTGTTTGTTTCCTTACCTTAATGGATTTTCTTTTCTACATTAATATTTTTTGCAAAAGACCATGACCCTTAAATATCAATTTGGCTATTGTGAAAAAAGGAAAATTCTCAGAAATTAGCCTCACTGATCTAAAAATGAAAACAAAGCTGGCTGTACTTCTAGAAGTAAAGGAAGCCTCAAGTGATAATTATTTTGTACAATTTCGTTCAGAGTTTTTGTCACATGTCAAACATGTGGAGAGAAAGCCTGAGTTTTCCCTTTGGGGAACTTTGAGCAAATATCATCTGTTTCAGCTCAAAGAGGGTCCAGGGTTCTATTTTTCTTTCTTTCGTCAATTTCAAGCATCCTACATTTGAATCTAACATTGTAATGCTATATTACCTAGAATTTCCAAAAATTAGACTTGGGATCTTAATGTAATGCTTTAGTCCAGAAGGCATTTAAAAATATACACGAATATAAGTAAATAAAAATTTTCCTTAATTAAATTGCATTTGTGTTTTAGAATATACCTCAGTAAGTTTTGCCAATATTTCTACTTCTTATTCTGCATAATCATGTATAGTTCTTATGATTCTTAATCTTACCTGGTATGAATTTTAGTCTATGTAATCTTCATTGATCTCCTTAAAAACAGATTGTTTCCTATTTTTTCTTATCTCAATTTGTTGGAAATTCATAAGAGCACTCAATAACTCCTTTTCAAGTCAAAGTGAAATTAATTTAATGTTTTTCAAGGAACAGAAACAGTCTCATGTTGCCTCCTTAAGGGTAAAGGTCAGTGTCGAAGGAGAAGATGGCTAGCAAGGAAGCATTTGGAGGAAATACTAACTCATGTTTTTATTATTTTCTCCTTGGAAAATTTTCCATGGGAAATAGCGTGATATTGCATTTAGTAATTCCTTTTATAATGCAAATTTCTAAGTGCATGTTCATAGAATAACTAAAGTTGTATATACATTTTTGTCCTAAACCATCAATATATACTGTATAAATAATATATAGAGAGCACTTAAATTTGCATTTGTACTTATATAAGCTAGCGTAAAATAACTTAATTGACCAAAGCAGTATCACACATTTATATATTTATGTAACTATATACAATTATCCAATTATGGTAGGTGATAGATAATAGATGATAGACCTTAGTTGTAACATGTGTGAGTGTGTGTTCTTTTTGCTAAATATGAGTCTGTGTGTGTGTCCTCTTTGCTAAATGTTGTCTGTGTGTGTGCAAACTCTCATTGCATCAGATAGTACTGATAGTTTAGCTCTAATCTTTTTATGAGAATGTATGTAGGGCAGAGGAAAGAAATATCCAAGTTAATAGTCTCAGTATCGTCAGTAACCACACCTTAGCTGGACTTCCTGGACTTTGATGTCATCTGAGTGCACAGCTAATAATAATTCCAAAAGTTAGATGACCACTGGCCTCTGCTCAGAGTTCCTCAGAGGGTCTTTTAGAACCCACCATGACCAGGGTTCTAGAATGACAGAGTCCTGCTAACATCCTTTTAATAATATCTTTTGAGACAGTCAAATTATTAACTACCTGACTATTTTGCATTGATCCTGGTTACTTTTCAGTAATCAGATGATTAGGGCAAATATACACGGAGTGGTTCTTCAATAGATTCTACAAAATTTGATTGTTTATTTTGACCTGCAGTAGCCAATAGAGTTCTACTGCTAACTGCCTTCAGTACTTAACATAAAAATTGAGAGGTATAAAATTGCAAGGATAGAACAAAATTAAGATACAAAATCAGAGCATTTTAGGGAGGATGAAAATGGAGGTGCACATATTTTGTGTGTCTTTGAGGTGTCAGTTTCTCTGGCATGTATGTTATAGCCTTGATCTCTTTAGTTTTCCTTCTTAAGGGGTAGATTGGTTATCTCCAGTTTACAGATAAGGAAACTAAAATTCAGAGTGATTCAGTGTCTTGCCAGTGTATTTGTTTCTAGGATGACTTTCTTTCCCGTCAGAATTGGAGAAAGGTATCCCTGCTTACTCTTCCTCTCCCCCAGCCCTCAAATTTAAGCCCCACTGGGAACTGAGACTTTATTTATTTTATTCATTATTAAACCTGAGAATTTAATACATTCATTAACTTCCTTAAACAGATATTTATTAAATCCCAAATATATGCCATGCACTTTAGAGATAATTAAGAAAAACAAACCACACTCTCTATCCTCACAGAGCTGACATTCTAGTGTGGGAAGACAAGGATGAGCATAAAAATTATGTAAAATATGTAAGAATTATGTAAAATAATTTCTCCACGGGAAATGGAGAAAGCCATCATGAAAAAATAATAAAGCAGGGCAGGGGACTAGAGAGAGGGTGGTCAGGGGAGTCTTTCCAAAGACAAGAGCATTTGAACCAAGACCTAAGGAGGCAAAGGATCAAGCGAATCAAAAGGAAGAGTGTTAAGGCAAACAGCCAATTCCTTGGCTGCATGCAGCAAGGAGGCCAGTGTGGCTAGAGAGGAGGGGATGAGAGGGAGATTAGCATGATACCTGGTCAGATAGGTAGAGGAAGGTGAAAACTTCCAGGCCCTTGCTGGCAATTTACTGTGAGTGAGATGGGCAGGCAAAGGGATGTTTGAGCAATAGTCTTGGTGTGACCTGATTTACCTCTTCCTAGGATGATCACATATTGCTGTATTCAGAACAGACCCCCAGAGGTCCAGAATGGAAGCAGGGGGATGTTTAGAAAGTATTAAAATAATTCAGGGAAGCATAATCACATATGAATTACCCTGAGGGTCGGAGGCAGTAAGGTGGTGGTGGTGGTGATTATGGGTATATATTCTGAAGGCAAATCTGACACCATAGACAAGAAATGTAAGTGAAAACGACAAAGTCAAGGGTGATCTCAGGGGTTTGGCCTCAGCAACTGAAAAGATGGTACCTCTTTATGCATTTCTACTTAGCTTAAATCCTAATTGGGAGAGCATTTTCCCATACTATCACAGAATTGCTCTAGATTCTAATAATTTTCACTTTCTGCTTGATTTAAAATAAAAATTATTGCTTCCCCCCATTCTCAACCACTTTTGTTTAGAAATAAGAAACCCTCTGTTACTTCCTCAGTTTCTGTCATTCTGATACAGAAGATCAGTAGACAGATATTCGATTGCAGACAGCACGTTCTGGGGGCAGGCTTGGGGCTGGGTGTTAGATATGCTAAATATGAAATGCCTGTTAAACATCTTACCTAAGATATTAGTCTGGCAATTGAATGTATTCAGGTTATCTGGAGTCATAGGAAGTTTCAGGGCTTGAGATAGGAATATGATCTCACCACTGTAAAGATTGAATCCAGCATCATGGGACTGGATAAAATGTCCATGGTGTTAGTGAGGGACTGGTAGATATTAGTTCATAGTTGATACTTTAAAATTATCTGTGTATGAATGAATGGATGTGAGCAACGGAAGAGAGATGGGAAAGCAACTAGTTTGTCTGACAGCAGAGCCATTATATTTCTTACTCTTTGTGTAGGTCTAGGTTTTAGTTGGAGCAGGAGAAAGTGCCTGATTATTTTAAGCAACAACAAGGAAAAAAAGGAAATTTACTCAAAAGAAATTGAGACACTCAAAGATTTTTTTTTGAGATTTAGAGGACCAGGCTTGAATGCTATATAAGCAGAAATAAGGACTATAATTAAACAACCATTAAAAAACCTGTTATCAATATGTCAACTTTAGCAACAGAGTAAGAATGGTGATGGTTATGATGATCCTAAGGGAAACACTTTTTGATGAATGCTTACCATGTGGCAGATCATTAACTCATGTCATCCCTACACCACTTTGGTGAAAGGTGTGCTGGTGTTCTCACTTTACAGATGAAGAAACAGAGGGTCAGAGATGTTCGTTAATTCTTCTAGGTCCCACAAATGGTGAGCACTAGAGTCTGGATTTCATTCAGATTTGTCTCATCCCCAAAACCCTTTTCCCATTTTGCCAGACTGCCTTTTTAAAGCAACAAGTAGGTGCAACATTTCAGAAAAGGCTGCAAATTCTGTTCAGAATGCTGTGAGGTAAGCAGGGCTGATGGTTTATATCTGTTTAATAGAAAGACAATCTAGAGCTAAATGATGTAGCCCAGCTCTATATGGCCCATAAAAGCTGACCTGAGATTTGGCTCCCAGTGCGCTAAATGTGAGTCTGAACTTTTTCAACATTCCCTGGAACTAAGTTTAGCAAAAACTAATAATGATCCTAATGAAAATATCTCTATCCTTTTGCAAAGATTTTTACAAGTTATTGATTGCTTTCAGTCATAAACATATGTGAATGTATTAAACTCCTATATTTATTCACTGTGGAGTTAGATTTTTTGGACATTCTAATGGTACCTCTTTATGCATTTCTGCTTAACTTAAATCCTGATTATGATAATATTTTCCCTTACTATCACAGAATTGCTCTAGTTCTAATACTTTTCACTGGATTTTTTAAAAAAAAAATTATTAATTGCTCCCCCCCACCCCAAACAGTCTTGTTTGGAAATAAGGGACCCTCTGTTCCTTCCTCAGATTCTGTCATTGTGATGTGGAGAATCAATCTCTTTCAACAATACAATATTTCTCTCTCTGCTTTGTCATTTATTTTTATATTGGATTGTCTTTCACTTTATGTTTCTGGTCTCTTTCCTTTTGACTCTTTTAAAAATTTATTTCTCACAACTGAATCATTTCAGTTCAGCAGAATGAGATTTTGCTTGCTTTTTCTCCCTCAACATATTATGTTTATCATGAGATTAACATCTTTATTTTTTGGCTCCAAAGTCTCTTGAACATTTTCTCTCAGGCATTTTTATTTTCCTTCTTGTCTCTGTGGTTCTGTGTTGTGAAAGTTCTTCATAGGCTGTTCTCCACTATCTTTTAGTTTGTCCTATTTTCCTACATCAGCTTCTAGGGAGGTTTTATTCTTCAGTTTTTTTACACGATGATATCAGAAATCTCTGCTACTGGTATGGTCAAAGAATTATAAGGCCTCGGCTCTGTTCCGCTCTCTGCACATGTTTATTAGTAAGTGGATAGTATTGGAAGAGGTTCCATTCTTACATGAGGCTTGTCCAGAGTTATATTTATTTAAAAAAAAAATACTTCAATCTAAAAGAAAGTGTATCTCAAAATAAGATTCAGCTTTGTAAAAACTTACTGGTATTCAAGTGTTCAAGAGGTCTTGGAAACCCACAGGAAATACTTTTCTGACTTATCACTGCATATTGAGTTATTTTAAGTTTTGATTAACGTTTTGAAAATGAAAAGTACAACAGCTACACACAAGAAATGTTTTACAGTCTATACTTTAAATGTTTTGAACAGTATTGTTAAAGTTGGGGCAGCACTTGGGTGTAGTAGACAAAGTTCAACTCTGGAGTTAAACAGATTTGAGCTTGAATCCTGGTTTCACCTCCTTCTGATGTGCAGCTGTCAGCAAAATTAATTTTTCTCAAGTTCAAGTTTCTCATTTTTCTTAAAATTAGGGTAATTGTATGTGCTTCATGGATAGTTGGAAGTTTTGATGTGATGCCATTTTAAAATATGTTAATTCAGAGGCTAAAATATTGTAGGTGCTCAATAACTTTTAGCTATTATTTTTATTTTTTATAAAATTTCAACATTTCTAGTCTTTTCTTTTAAATATGAGATTATTGCCTTATTGCCAAAAGTAGTCATGACCTTTCTTTCATCTCTTCAGTTTCAGAGCATTTGTCTTTTTCCTGTTAAGTATTCATTATTTTATCATTGTAGTTTGAATATATAGTTGTCCTGATACAAAAACAAACAAACAAAAAACCATACATCGCAACCTGTAAGTTTTGATACCTGTGAGTATCATGTAGATTTTACCGTAGGGGGGAAAATGCCTTAAAAATGGTTAAATATTTCTGGATTATATCATCACAAAGTAGGAAAATTATAATTAAGGGGAGTCTGAATAAATCCTTTAGAATGAGGCACCTTAAGATCTAATATATGAAATCTAATAAAGCAGGAGGTTATGGAGGTTTTAATGATGATAAGACACATTTCCTTAGACCTTACAGGAGCCCTCTGCAGATGGTATCCTCAGTAGCTTTGGTTCAAATTAGCTAGTTAAGGGTGTGTCTGGGTGGCTCAGGTTGGTTGAGTGTCTGACATCAGCTCAGGTCATAATCTCAGGGTTCCTGAGTTCAGGTTCCTGACTTCCTAGCCCACATCAGGCTTGTTGCTGTCAGTGTAGAGCCTACCTCCGATCCTCTCCCCCAACCCCCTTCTGTGCTTCTCCTTCTCACAGTCTCTCTCTCTCCGAAAAAAAATTAACATTTAAATAAATAAATAAATAAATAAATAAATAAATAAATAAAATTAGCTTGTTAAGAGTATACACAAGTAAGAGTCCCTTTCTCCTAAGACAAGGTTTTACATAGGGAATTAAATTCTGACTCTGAAAGTATTTGCCTCCCAAGTCAACTCCATCTCCATCCAAAACCTATCTCATCTGGCCTGCCCTCCCTCTTGAGAGCTGCTGTTCTAATGTGTCACTTGAATGTGATATATCCTGTCACCTCAGCTTTGGCAGGTCAAAACATCCCTGGATTTTCTGACCACCTGCCTAACAAAACAATGCACGTTTGCCAATGTGTGCCAATGGTCATATCATTTTAGTGAGTCCTTGAAGTCACCCTTGACTCTGTTGTTCAGTCTCTCTGACACTATATTCTAATTCCTTTGATTTCTTTTTTTTTTTCTTTTGAGACAGAGAGTGAGAGAGAGAGGGAGAGAGAGGATCACAAGTAGGCTCTGCACTGTCAGCAGAGAGCCCGATGTGGGACTCTCTCTACTCAGGAACTGTGAGATCATGACCCTAGCCAAAATCAAGACTCTGACACTTAACCGACTGAGCCACCTGGCTACCCCCAACTGCCTTGACTTTAGACCCTTCACTGATAGACTTTCCTGAGCATTTAATATTCTTCTTGCTTTAGTACTAAAAATAAAACAAAACAAAACTCTGATAAGTGCTTTCAGACTGGTCTAATGATCAAAATTACAAACAAATTTATTAGCATGTCTAAAAAGGCTATTAATATCATATTATATTATTATAAATCATAACTATTATTAAAATACTGCATAATAGTAGCATATAATGGCATAAATCCAGCCAATGTATGGAAACATAATATTTCCCCCCTTCTCTTACTACTAGGGACTCATTAAACATGTCCCCTAAAGGTGAAATATTTTGGAAGCCCACAGATACCTACACATCAACTTTCTTTTGTTCCTTCCTTAGAACTTCCTGTAGTTCTAAAATTTTTGTCTGGTAAGGAATTTATTAGTTATGGTTGTATCCACAACCACTGCATGAGATGTATCTCCCCCATGCTGTAGGTTATGAAGATTTAAATGATTTTCATGGCTAATTTTGCCTCTCTGATTTTTGCCTTACAAGCTACTTTATAAGGAATGCTTAATTTGGGACTCCAAAGTCCCATTTCTCACCTACGTAGGTGGCTATTTACTAACTACAGAATAAATTTCAAGTTCTTTAATCTCTTACCTAATTTGTCAACCTCTGCTTTTATTCTTCCACAGACCATTAAGAGCATCACATCAGGGTTGCTCATTTTTCCCTATTACAGACCGTGCATCTATGAAAACCTGGCCCAGTCCCCTTTATATGTAATAATCTTCCTCCATTTTCACCTCAAGAATTTCTACCTGTCTAATAGCTGACTTAATCCCCCACTGCTGAGAATAGGGTCTCCTTCCTCTGAACTATGGGCCTTGTTTCAGCGTACGTTCATCCCTAACTCCACCATGCTCACTGTGAAAAGTGAGCTGTGCAGAAAACCAAGAAAGAGAAATAACTGACTCATTGTTTCACTCTAATCAGTAGTGGATAATAGGCTTTTCTTGCTTTTATTTTTGCCGCATATATCATCATCCTTCCAATTAAAAGGAGAAAAGTAGAAATTCTATCACTATTTTATTTATTATGTGTCAGATACTATTTTAGGATTTTACAACCATTGTATTATATAATCTTTGTGACTACTATAGGACTATCTTATTTTTATAAGTTCATTTGATAGAACAGAAACCCAAAGCTTAGAACTCTCAGGCGAGTTTCCCAAGGTCACAAAGCTACGAAGAGGTAGAAAGTGGGTATAAGCCAACATTTGCTTCACGTTACATGTCTTCCATGTTAACTACTACATGGTGTTGCCACTCTGTACATATATGCGTTATATATAATTTCAACAAAATTATTTCTCTTATGTATAAAAGCAATAAAAAGTTTAAGAAGAAAAGGAAAAAAATGACATTTCTACAACTCAAAGTGAACCTATATTAACGAGTCTATAGTGAATCATTATCTTAATAGGGCAGATTTAGTCATGAGAATAATAATTATGGTTCACACTCGTGTGATACTTATTACTTCACGCCAGGTGGGGTTCTAAGTGTAATATATTGATTCATACTCACAATAACTCCATGGGACAAGTACCATAATTGTCACCATTTCACAGATGTGCAAACTGAAGAACAGACGAATTAAGTGATCACCCTAAGACTCTTTGGGATGCTGCAGCCTATAAGATAAACAGTGTATATATAAAAATATATATACTATATATTTATAAATTTATAAACAAATTTTATATATAAACATATATAATACTTCTACCTCTAACTTTTTGTTTTTATATCTTTTTCCTATTATAACCATAATGTGCTTACCTTGGCCATAACATGGTATTTAATATGTAATCGGTAGCTCAAAAACAGGGGATGATTTTTGAACCAGTTTTGTTTGCAGAAGCAAGGCGCTAACTTTAATTAACTTTAACCAGGTCTGCTTATGGCTTCATGTGAGAAGAGACACAAAAAGGCCCATTAACTCTGAACATCTTTTCCATGTTTTTGCCTCTGTATGCCCTCAAGATAGTACGTTTTCCCTGCTGTTCTTTGATTTTTGCCTCTTTTCCCATGTTTAAAAAAAATGTATTAGCAAATGGTGTGAGTCTAAAATTAGTCATATATCCACAGTAGCTTTTTAGTTCATCTAAACACATTATTTCTGGGGAAATGGTAGAGAATGTTGACGGAAATTATATTTTAAAGGTTGAAAAGTCTTGTTTTTAGGAATCCCCTCATCCAATTCATGGGTAATTATTTGCCCTAACTTTTTTTCTTAGTGTATGTGAATGTGTATGTTTTAAAAATATTCTTTGCCAACAGGATCTTCCTCGCTCTGTAATGCATGCTCACTTGGCCTTTGGTTGGTAATATTAAGTGAATATTGCAAACTTTCAGATATTTAATGTGCAGTTGTAAAAACTGCTACATGATCCTGCGTGTAAACATTTTCTGAAAACTAGCATTTAAAATTACTTCTTACTATTTTCATGACTCTAGACTTCGAAGGAATTCTTCAGTGACAGCTGAAGCAAGACATTCAGCAGCCACCGTGCTTTTTGTATTCTGTGCCAGGCACAAAGACTCCATTCCTCTTGAAAGTTTTATCATGTACAGGCTATTAACATTATGAGGATAGGCTGAAGCATGAATAAATCCCGAGACTTACTGATGATGTCATTACACTGGTCAATAAAATACATAGAGGGAAGGACTTCCCACGCTACCAGGTTCGGTTAACTAAATGAGGATACACGAGCAATTAACTCTTTAATTAAGATGAATGGGTGACATTAGCCCTCCTTAAACTCTGCTCGTCAGCATTTACAAATAGAAAAGATGGATGCCTCTTTCCCAAGAAATTTAGGTTTTCTTTTTCATTCACTGATACAGTCTCATTCTTACTACTTTGTAAACAAAGTCACCAAAGTATAGAAATGGTCAGAGACATTTTAACAAGTTCATTGCATCAGTCATATCTCTTACTATTTAAAGATACCATTTTAGAATTTATTAATTGTTTTTGTTTTGTTTTTTGTTTGCTTCGTTTTACAGAGCTATCTCTGTCATTATTATTGAGCACAATGGCTTTGCCTTTTTCCCTATCGCATACAAGGAAGATTCATGTCAGAATCCTATAGATGAATGCCACACAGCATGGAAATGATATCTAGCTGTTTGTTCTTCCAACAGCTAGATATCATTTTTATCTGCTACTTTGCCAGTAACTTAGCTCAAGTCAGGAAGTCTAGAGATATATGTTCCAGTTCTCTTACATCTCTAGTTAGCCTTATGACCATAGACAAAGGGAGTGTTTCTGAACCTCCATTTCCTCATCTATAAAACTTGACTACTGGATCAATTGTCCTGTAATTCTCTGTCAATGCTATTTAACACAGGATAAAGGAAAACAAAGATATGATTCATTCTAGGAACAAAGTGTCTGAACCAGCTCTGTGCTAGAGAAATATAAGGTGATCTGCACATGCAATTTAAATTTCTCTAATAGCCATATTTTAAACAGAAAAAAATGGAATTATATTTTATTTAACCCAGAGCATAAAAATACTATTTCAACATGTAACTTTATCTATACACATATATCTATATATTTTACATATGTATATGCACATATGGTTACCTGATCTATTACATATATATATATGACCTATTTTACATTATTATTTGTACTAAATCTTTGAGATTTTAGAGTACACTTCAATTTAGACTAGTTCAAAACCCACATGTGGTTAGCAGCTACCGTATTGGACAGTATGATTCAAATGTTAACAGTATAAGAACAAATACAAGTGTAGCTCTTAAATATTTTTCAATTTAGAATATTTTTTAAATGTTTATTTTTGAGAGAGAGGGGGAGAGAGAAAGAGAGAAAGAGAACCCCATGCAGAAGCAGGGGAGGGGCAGAGAGAGGAAGACACAGAATCTGAAGCAGGTTCCAGGCTCTCAGCTTTTAGCATAGAATCCATCATAGGGCTTGAACCCACAATCCATGAGATCATGACCTGAGCAGAAGTCTGAGCCACCCAGGCTTAACTGACTGAGCCACCCAGGTGCCCCTAGAGTAAATATTTTAATCAAAAATTTACCCGCTGTCTAAGTTTTCATTGATTTTAAAACCCAAGATAACTATCCAAAAAATAAATAAATAGTGAAACTTGGATTGTCCATAGGCAATGAAATTTCTCTGGATGAATATAATTTCTTATAAGGGGAATAATCACTATTAAAAAATGCATGTGCCACTCTGTGGCATAAAATGAGAAGACCCAAGTCTGGAAACAAAAACTTCCCCACTATAAATTATAAGTAGTAAATGACAAGACCCTCAGCTCCATGGTTAGTGATACAGACAGTCTAGTGGATCAGATATTCTAATCAAAGAAAGATACTAACTATATGAAGTACAAATATACCATTTAAAATGAATCTTTTATTATTTCTTAACTTTATTAATATTTTAAATGGAAATCATTGAGTTTTAGAGAGAGTGACATATCCATCTATTCATAGCATAGTCTATTTTAGCCGATCCCATTTTTTTCTGGTTTAACTGGACTCAATAAATATTTATTGAGTTATAAAATAAATTGAACTGTAAAAATATTTTGTTAAGAGATGATAGATTTTTATTTTTGCAGCTTCTATGTCATCTCACATTATTTGGATTTTTTCATTTTGAGATATTTCCTCTAATAGAGAGTAATATTGACAATAATAGTAACATTAACCAACGTATTTACCTTTTACTGAGTGCTAGGTACTGTGCTATCAGTATTATGTATTTTATGTAATAAAAATCTGAGTTGGATATCTGTATGGATAAAAAACTAACCACAAAATAACCTCTGATTCTGTCTCTGAGGAACCTCTACTTTTTTATAAACACTAGAAAACTTTATACATTCCATTATTTTCTATCGAATGAATGCATATTATTCATTTAAATTACTTAGAACATGAGCTAGATCACAGAAGGCATTCAGTAACTTTTTGTTAAAAAAAAATTTAAATACATTATAAGTTTTTAAATAAGGCAATTTTTTAGAATATCTACTGAGTGCTTTCCATGTGATAGACCTGTTTTTAAAGTAAATAATATAAATATTTGAAAAACTAAAAAAAAAAATCTTTCTATATGGTGGACCTTTATAAGATATACCAAGTGAAAGATATACATGTTAAAAAATAGTCGAACAGTTTTCCACCTTATAGGAGCTTACAGTTTAGTACATGAAACAGATGTACAAATGATTCCAAGACCACAATATAAAATGCTTTTGTAGAAGATTTGGAACAGAAGGGAAAGTTAAGTGTTTCAAGGGATAGTAAAAAAAAAAATGGGGAAGGTGGCATTCTAGCTGAGTTTAAAACAAGTGGAACTTTTCCAGGCATGAATGTCACAAACCAAGGGGACACACAGAAATGGACAGCACATAGTAGGTTCTTTTTGATTAGCCTATGAGCTTAATAATTATCCCATAATAAGAGGTAGAAGCATCTGAGGTTGGAAAGATATATGTATTTGTATGCGTGTGTATGTATGTCTCATAAATAATTTGGCCTTTGATTTGCTTTAAAAGACATAAAATCAGATTTGAGTTTTATGTACAGCAATTATGGAATCATAATAGTGGGTGATTTGAGAAAGCAAGACTACAATTATTGGCCATTGTATTAGTCAAGGGTGAAGATAATGAGGGTCCAGGCAAACTTGGAGTGGGAGATGTGAAGGATGACTTCAAAAACAATTCTAAGACAGTTTCCACAGGGCTTGTTAAAGGTAGATGATGAAAGGGAGCATCATGTATAACTCCAAAACCTCTAACGAGGTGAATGTTGGCATTATTAAATATTAAAACTACCCTGAACTTAATTTAATCATTTTGCTACTTTCAAAAGAATTTTCACTATTAAGTAATATTCCCTGTCAGTTATTTGAGCAGTAGTTGATTGTAATGTTGTGGAAAATACCCCAACGGAATAAGGAAAACTATTTAATGCACCATCTCTGCAAATACACAAAAAATTGTTTACTCTGAAGAGATCAAGTCTAAGCATCAAATCTATAAGCAGTTTTTGGTTATGGAGAAGTCACTTAACTGATTATTCTGTATAGTCTAATATTTCTAAGAAAATTAGTAATTAAGCACATATGTGCTTTAAAAATCAGGCACAGGAAGTATTCTGGAGGGAAACCTTCAAATAATCTCAAATGTTCCAGAAAATCTAAAAGTTATTTAGGATTTTAATGAATTAGGGAACATAGAACAAAGCTACCTGTGCTTTTTGCCACCCCCTTAAAACGTTGGGAGAAACCAAATGACTATCTAAAACTGTCCTTTTTCAAATCCTCCTGAAAGAAAAGGCAATTAAAAAGTCATGTTAAGCAATGTCACAAATATTGTAATCTTTATTTGTAGTAATACAGAAATCCGTTGTTGTTATGTTCCTAAAAATATGTTATGATCTTTCACTTGAGGTTGTGAGCAGTTATTGGCCACATGACCCTTTTGGGTTGTTGGAATATAGACCAGTGATTCTAGACCAAGACTCATTTGCCCTGGAAAAAACATTTGGCAGTTTTTGCTTGTCATAACTAAGGATTATTGCTGGTGTCTAGTAGGTAGACCAAGGATGTGTACAACGCACAGGACAGTCCCTTACCACAACCACCAAAAAGTGATTCAGTCCCAAATGTCACCAGCACTGAGGTTGAGAAATTCTGTTGTATACTGTGTCTGAAACTTTCTAGGTCCTACTGAGAGGTGCTGTTATAACTTAAAGAAAATTGCTTAATATTTTAACCTAAAACATAACCAAATGGGGCAGTTGATGAACTGTGTGGCACTCAAATGGAAGGCAGGAATATTAAGTTTCTGTTACCCTATATTCTCTATCAATAAGCATGTTTTTCCTTGCCTGTAAGACCAATTCTATTGGAAGTTGTTAATATGGCATTTAGCATTTTCCCTGGGATACTGCTTTACAAACACGCAAGTTGAAGTTGTAATTCCAGGGAAAATGGAATACGTACAATAGCATGGTATTCCACTTGGGAGTGACACCTTGTGTGGTCCATTTCTATCTATCTGCTCCGGAAAGTGAATTTAACTTAAAGTGACGGTCACAAACTTAACTGCTTAAAGCAAGGCTGATATTCAGCCCAGGTACACTAGGTACAGTCGCCCCTGCAATAGTTCAAAAATAGCTGCTGTTGCAAACTCCACTGGGAAGTGCAAGCTGCCCCAGGTGCCGAGCTTATTTCCTAGGCCACCTCTCACCTCTCTGCATGTAATCCCACCCCACACACACACACAAAAGGGTTAACTCACAGCGTAGCAGGGAGCCCCAGACACTGCTTCCAGGGCCTGCAAGAATTCCACCTGGTTGGGGCCCAAGCTATAACTGCTATGAAATATTTATCTGTCTAGATAAAGTAAATGGTGAAATGGCCCAGGTGTACGATGTTATATAGATGATGACATTGAGTCTCACTGAAGAGTAAACACTCAGGAGTGGTGGGGACAGTGGGACACTGGATACCACATGCCACTGTAAATATGAGCAGCCCCTACCCAGATCCAGCAGATGGTCGCCATGTGGGAGTGCAGGTCCAGCGTTGCCAGCTTTTTCAAGAGAAGCAGTGAAATCTAATGATTTTTAAACATTGACAATTAATTCAAATGTAGAACACTATTCAGCCCCCACTGCAGCCTATATAATCCCTTCTGGGGATAACCCATGGGCCAGCAGTTCACAAATTGTGCTTTAGAAGGATGGGAGAGGAATGTCTCGATTCTCAGTTTCAACATGGAATTATTTCTCAGACTACAGACCTCCTCTCCAGACACTAAAAAGGATTTCTCTGAAACACCATTCCAGGTGAATTCAGACTGCAGCTGGTATTTGAGACAACAATGGGCCTGCCTCTTAAGGAGCCAGACAATTGACAACTTTTGGTTGTGCCTTTTAAGGCATAAAGCTCTATCTTCACATGACTCAAGAAAGAGAGGCTCTGTGTACTTACATGTCGAGTTTGCAAGAAAACATTTCCTATAGATGGCTTAAATATGAGCTTCATGTTATGCTCAGGTAGGTATGAAATTCAGGGACTATATTTATGATTTTACCTAAGAAATGTATCAAGTAAAAAACAAGCTAAGTACTCTTCCCTGTGTAGATGTTGCTAATGAAAAATGCCTTGTGAAACTACTTCAAATGAACCCAGCTAAAGGAGACAGAAACATTTCACTTAATATTAAAGTTTGGAAGAGAAGTGATTCCATAATTCTGCTCCAAAACAATTGATCCTCTAAAACTGCCTCCCTCTTTCGCTTTTTATTGATACCTCAGTCATATCTTTTTGTTATTATTATTACTATTATTATTATTGAGGGACATTTGGATCACTTAAGTATTTGCTGTCCCACTACCAATTTTAGGGTTTTTATCTCAGAGTAATAATTTGTATGACAGAATTGAGGATAAACATTTCAATGAAAACAAAGCGCATCCAGTTTTCAACATAGGGCCTAACAGCTACCTGTCAGGGAGGCAATCTGCACAAGGACTACAGATGACTCATTTCCTGTATTCAGGTATGAAATTCCAAAAAAGGTATAAACGAAGTAGAGAGGGCTCAGATGAGCGAGGGCCACTCTGTTCACAGCAACAATAATATCATGGATAGTTTCTCCTGGAATTTCTTTAGAAGAAATAGCCATCTATTCCCTGCTATAGCTGGGGACATTGAGGCCCAGAAAGGTGATGTTACAGAATCTCTAAGTCACACAGTTACTTTTCTGATAATTATTTACTGCATTTCCCTCTGTTGCCATATGTCTTAGGGCCATATCATATGATAGGAGTAAAAAAATATGAGAAGAAACCCATGGGTGTATGTGTGTGTGTGTACCCGTGCTATTTGTTGATAATTCTGTTCATGTGTTCAAGGAGGAGGAAGTTACACCCAGGAAGTAAAATGAGATGTTAGTATTCCAATAATTCTCAACTCTCTTTTATGCAGCATCAGTCAAGACCTGTTAATATTCATAATAATGAATATTATACTGATTCTGAGGCACTGAAGGGTTTCAAGAGGAAGGAAGGATGTACTGAGGGGCCTATTATGTGCTTTCTCTTAAAATACATTATGTAATTATAACCTCACAAAAGCCTGAGTCTGAGACTCAGAAAAGTCAAGTCACTTTCATCAAGCCATGCTGTTGATCACTGACAAGGCTGGAAGTTTGGTGGGTGTAGTGCATTGAATGCAATGATAGTTGACTGCTTTGGTTTGAACCCTAGGCTCCAACACTCCCAAGATGAAAGCCCTTGGGCTACTTACTTGAATCTCGTAGTGTGAGTTCCCTCATCAGTAAAACAGGAATAAAAATAGTTCTCACATCATTTGAAAAATGGTAATGAAAACTCATAGTAGTTACTATTAAGGTTGTTTAAAAGAGTCCGTGAAACATTCATGGAAAACACTTTGCTCATGCTTGGCCCGTAGTAAATGTTCAGGAAATATTAGTTGTTATTAGTGTTACCATTACTCCTGGGGTTCCTGGGTGCATGTGTTTCTCCTACAAGCACAAATTTTTTCTATGCCCCTAATCATAGTTTACCACCTTGCATGTTATACTGTTATGTTAAAATTCTGTAATGAATATTTCCATTTTTCAAGTATCTACAGGCATTTTAGCAATAATTTATCTTCATAATGGGTTTCTAAATGAAGAAAGTGTTAACAAAGCTCAGCTGAAAATTAGGCTGGTTGATTGAACCCAGAATACCTGAATACCCCCTACCCTTTTACTAATCATGTACACCTTGACCACTTTCCTAATGTGATGCATGCAGATTAAGTCTTTTGTTTATTGATTGGCCAAATATATGCAGGGCGAATGTATGCTACTTCATCCTTGGCTCTTCCGAGGGAGACTGTTACCATAGTAACAAAGGCATCTTTTGACTCCTATTTCTACACAGAGTTATAGAAATGCTTCTTAAAAAATACTTACGACAATATTTAATGTCGAATCTAAAGTAATTTTTCTCATTGTTTGGGGAGCAAAATTGATTTTCTCTGGGCAAAGTTTGTTTGGCTGCCCAAATGTACTGTTTATAGTAATGTGTTCCACCAAGTTTCTTTAAAAGCCAGTTAAACATATTTTGTCTTAACTTCTAATCTAATTCCATCATTTGGAAGTGACTCTTGCTGCACTGTGCCTATTTTGATTTGGAAATAGTGCACATTCCGTCTTTGCTATGTCAGGGTAAGGTGGAAGGGAACAGAATGAATCATTTGATTTCTTATATCAGAGAACAGTATGTGTGGCATGGGAGGGAGATCACATGCTTGGGTATGTTCAGGAGTCTGTGGCTTATTTTAAAGCTGAGATATTCAGGTGGCAGCTGGTGCCTGGTTTATGATTCCAGTGGTTCAAAACCCATTTTTCCCTGAGGCATCTGTTTTAATTTTTTTTCAAAATTAAAAATAACTTCTGTTGTTCTCATTACAAGAACAATACATAATCATTTCAGAAGATTGAGAATATATAGATAAACCAAAAAAAAGATGCCCACAGTTCTGCTTTCTACAGATAACAGCTATTAACTGTCTGGGTGTATCCTGCCAGAGTTTTATGTTTATACGTATTTTCTTTCACCAAAACAAGACCATCCCATACCTATTTATTACTCTGGAACCTGCCCTTTTTATATAACCATGGACTAGTACTGCAGACATATTAAAAGATCGCTTTTAAGCATTTTAATGGTGCAACTTGTAAGGAGTTGTAAGATATTAGTAGATTGAATTAATACTCACTTGGATATTTTGGTAGTATCTAGAATTTCCTTAATTTAGGCAGAATTTCAGTCAATTTCTTGATATATTAAACTTTGCCTACACTTTTTATACATGTTTAAATGACAAAAGATTAAGGTAGATATCTTGCTTCACATGGAGATGTGAAGGTGTGGTTCGTGTGGCTCTTCATTATGCCTCATCTTCCCTTTCTTATGAGAACGTCCAGACAGACACCCCTATTACTGTCTGTATCCGCTAGTGAAAGCAATGAACTTGGTATCAGCCCATCCTCTGTGACTCTGAGCCACTCAAATGCTGGACCCTAGCTCCAGTTTCCTATGATCTTGGGAGATATTCCAGCTTCTTTCTGTTATTTATTCCAAACATTTTATTGAAAATCAATTATATTCCAGTGCTCCGCTACCTTTTGTGTATTATATCACTTGCCCATACCACATATCTGATCCCAACTTGTACTAACATGTAGACAGGATTAAAGTTATATGTTGTTGGAAAATGGCATAGGCTTTTGATTCTGATAATTAGGGGTCTGAATTCCAAGACCTAGTTAATATCTAATTATATTTCTGAGACCCAATTTTCTTATCTTTAAAGTGATTAAAATAAAAATTATTTCAAGTTATTGTTTTTGTTGTTATTGTTGTTCCAGGATTCAGTGACTTAATAAGTGCTAGGCAGAATGTCTGGCATACAGTAAGACGATGGCGATGGTGGTGCCAATGGCAATGGGAAAGCATGGAAAGGGGAGCTACTCCTCCTTCCTAGGGGGTTCAGAAAGGCATCCAAACTCTACTTCAGTGAGAAATAGACTAAGCTGAGAGCTGCAAGTCTAAAACTCCATGTCTAAGTGCCAGCTCTCTATGACTCACTGCCTGACCTTGGGTTAACCACTTAATCTCTCTCTGCCTTGGTTTTCCTCTTCATAATATGAGCATAATAACTCTTACCCACCTCACTAGGGCAAGGATGATTAATCAGTGTTTATAAAACTCAATAAATCCTTTCGGTAGAAGTACAGTGAGATTGGAAAGCATTATTACTATTAGCTGCTTTCTTAATATCTAAACCAGCATGCCAGGGACTGCTGAATGGAGTACAAGAGAGTAATACCCTCATCCTATATCATTGTCAAGAATCTCAGTTCCTTTGGTCCTGCCCCTGAAGATATCAGTTTTTCTACTGCTGTTAATGCTCACTGTTCAACAAGGAACAATCAATTTCCTGTTTATACCCAAGTGTCCACAGCCACCCACACCCATAAGCAATGTTTGTTCCTTTAACAATATTTTATTGTACAGTTGGAAGGTGCTGTGCTGGATACTAGAGATACAGGGATGCATAAAAATCAATATGGCACTTACCTTTAAGGTATTTAGTATCTGGTAACTGACCCAGACTAGTAACCATCAGTCCTGCTACAGCCCAACTGCTCTGATGGAAGATATACAGGGCCCTAATGATATACAATATGCACATGCACAGTCAGCAAAATCTTTCTGCTAAAAGTGATATGGAAATGAAAACTGAGAGAGAGGGAACTTCATAGCCAGGGAAATATGGGGAAAGGGGAGAGAAAAGGGAAGAATCCTCTAAGAAGACAAAATATTATCAATGACCCACAATGAAAGTGAGCAAGATCTGTTAAGAAAATTGAAAGAACTTTCATAGGATTAAAGCTAGAGAAAGGGGAAATGTTTAAAAGGATACATCCAACAAATGCAATCCCATGATTTGATCAGGCTAGCCTGTTGACCTGACCATTGGTGTACTTCATTTAATGCACCTCGCAGCCTGGGATCCCAACTCCTCTCCAGCCTGAACATCTGAAGTGATTGCTTCCATACCTCTTGGACTTCAGTCTCCTGGGCCTTTAACACTTTGTGAGTTTCTTAGTATCATTAGTAATGAACATTGTTTATTGTTTTTCTTGTCTGACTACTTGCTATTGTCCAATCCCTGTCTGACTTTACTTGCATCTATCGCCTATTCTTTAGGAGAGCTGTCAACCTAAGGGATGATATTGGTGTAAATCAAGAACATAGTTTTTAAAAAGTGAAACTCTGTACACATAAAATGAAAGGACTACAAAAGAGAGAGGCATGTCTGGGAAGAGTTAAGTTGAACATCACTATGGTCCTCCTATGTACAACTTTGAAAGGAATATGCATGATTTAGATTCCTCCTATGCAGTCATATCATACATTAATTTTTGCAAGCATACAATAGAAAGTCCTTGAAAGTAGCACCAGTAAGTATATATATCAAAACATAATGTCATAAATGAAATCTTAGACACGAAGTGAGAATTAGATTGAAAGAACTAGACCCCCAAAAAGAGAGAAAAAAGAAACTTGTCAGTAATAAAAAACATTGCATAAAACTTTAATCAACATCAGAGTTAATCACCTCATTTGGTAACTGACAGTTCAATGAAGTTTCTGTTTTAAAATCATGGGCAAAGCAGACTGCCAGGTTTTATTTGTCATCTGATATAAGTTGAGCTATAGTCCGAGATGGTGGAAAACCTTTTTTGTTGGCTTTTACCTCTTGAATCTCAAATGAAAACTGGCACTCCATCTGGATAATGTCCAATGTGACAAATTTTGGGAGCCATCAACTACCTAGCCTTACAAATCAAGAACACTGATTAAATAATCAAGATTTCTGAAAAGCCTTGAGGGAGCTATACGTTTTTTGCATTAGTAATTGCCATTCTGTTTGTAGCACAAGATGTTTTTGAGCTCTGGATAAGAACTTGTGTTTGGCATGCTGGCATTGAATATCTTATTCGTGGATTAGCAGGAATTTGACATTCTTAGAAGTATTGTGATGGTAAATAGGGAAATTGTGGGATTTAAAAAATTTCTTAAACTGGGGCACCTAGATGGGTCAGTTGGTTAAGGGTCCAACTTTGGCTCAAGTGGATTCAAAGCTTGCATCGGACTCTGTGCTGACAGCTCAGAGCCTGGAGCCTGCTTCACATTCTATGTCTCCCCCTCTCTCTCTGCCCCTTCCCTGATTGCACTCTGTCTCTATCTAAAATAAATAAACATTAATTTGTTTTAATGTCTTAAACTAATGATATTTGTCACTAAGAAAACGAAACAGGGTAAGTAGTTGGTTATATATTTTGAGGAATAGAATAAAGGTAATGATATTTTGCCAAAAATCCATTTAAATAAAAGCTGTTATTGTTCTTCCTGATTGTATACAATATGCAACAAGTAGCCACATAATTCTAATCCTCCCTACATAAATTTAAAAATCACCTCTCCCTTATAATAAAAAGAAATGTAAAAATTCTGCTTGTGACACATGGTCAAAAACACCTTTACGGTGATTTAAAATAACCACTGCTCAAATTAGTAAGACATTGATTAGAATAATAACTGATTTCCCAGAATTGCATGCATGAAGGAGTAATTCTTTCATTAGAGATGTCAAAATTAGTCCAGAAAATATCAATGAACATTATTAATGTTATGTTCAGCTTTGGCCCTAGGCAAAATTGTCAATTTGGTAAAGTTATTCTTTGCCATTTCTCAACATCCCTTTGAAGGACTTTTTCTATGCTGGTTCTCATTTATTTATTCATTCACTAATTTTTTATTGAGAGCATACTAGATGGCAAGCACAATCCTCAGTGATAGAGGTAGAGCCATGAAAAAGGTAGTCAACCACCCTGCGTATATAGAGCTTACGTTATAGAAATTAGGATGGACTCAAACAATTAAAAAATAAGTTAACAAAATAAAAATTTGGATTATAGTAAATACAATTATAATCACATTATATGTAAATAATAAAATAGAGTGGTATGTTAAAAAGTATCCAGGGATATCTTAAGTTAAGTAGTCAGGGAAGACCTCTCTAATTAGCTGATGCCTTTGAGCCAACCATGGGAAAATGTTGGGGTGCACCATTACAGACAGAAGAATTCTGGCAAATGCAAGAATCTCAAGGCCGTGAAAGTGAGACCAGGGGCTTACTTGGACTTTGATGGACAAGAAGAAGATCTGTATGACTGAGTATAATGACAAAGAGAGAACAGTATAATGCAAGAGAGTTAGACAGGGGTTTCTTGCTTATGCAGATTCTAGAAACTTACTAGGAACTCTTTTCAATCTGATGGGAACCCACAGCAGAGTTTTAGTACCTATCTGTCTTCTTCCTTCTCTCTTGGACTTCTATTCCTCTGTTTTTAAGAATCTTCTACTATTATAGCTGTCATGGTGGCTCCTTTGCATAGGATCTCTTATATTTCTTTTAATGTACCTTTTAACTTCCAATTCTTCCAGGTCTTGCCAGGTAATTTGTAAACTAATCTGATAAATCAGTATGAATTAGAGCATTCGTAGTAACTGCAGCTTAAAATGATAACCTTCTAAGAAAGAATTTTTTTTTTCTCTTTCAAACAGCTTGTATTATCTAGACCTCAAGGAGTAAAGACTTTGGAAATGATAGCTATTTACTAGGGAAAAAAAACCCCACATTTAAGCAGCTGCTTTTTTTTTTCCTCCTATGCAAAGAAATATCCTCGGTTATATGAAATCTTCAGACCATTAACACTTATTATCATCCTCGGTTTTATGATCATTATGATTTATTAATCCCCTATTGAGTGCCAGGAACTATATTAGGTAATTTATATATGTATTTTCATTTAGTTCTCATTGCTAATCCTATACATTCCTAATTTTTATATGAAGACAGTAAGACTTAGACCTACTTGCCTTGTTCTGTTCATAGACTGGAATGAGAACAAGGTATAGAAACATAAAAGGCCATTGATAACTGTTTACCGGATAGATGCATGATTGAATTAAAAAACAAATAAAAAATAAAATCAAATTAAATATAAATATTAAATAATAGTGGCCACTTGGCCTGGAAGTTAGTGAGTCAATCTGAATTCAGCCTTTACAGACTTCAAAACCCACTCTCTATATAACAGTGCCTTCCTCATTTAGTATGTAATGGGTTTGATTTTCTGATCTAGGCTCAGAGAAAAGTTTATTCAAAGGCTAAAAAGAAACGTACCCAGTGAGGCGAAGTTTTCAGTTAGTTAGAAGATTCCCTCCTCTTCTGTTTTCAGGTTCTGGGGAACAATTTGCTGTATCTCCTGGGGAAATCAGGCTGATAAGATGACTAAAGTCTGATAATTATGTTATTTTGATAAAAGCAAAACCTGCCCAAAGGTGTTTCCCAGGAACACACTCTTACATGTGTGCATGTATGCACACACACGCACACACACACACACACACACACACACATGCACTGTAAATGGGAAAATGCCATGTAGAACACAAAAGCATCCAGGCTTTGCCTCCAGTAAGTGTCTATAACCAAGCAAGCTTGTTTTTGGGTGATGTTCAATATCTTACCAGTTACAAAGAAAATACCCCTGTGGTGTCTAAGAATGTGATAAGAGTTATCTTCAAGGAATACAATTTTGTTCTTTGATTTTAGCGAGATCTACACATCTCTGTCAGAAGCTGAACAAGTGCCAGAGTCTTTAAAACAGAAACAAACTGTGTGGCTCTGATTCATTCTTTTCAGACAAAATACTGAACTCTTGGATAGGCACTCTTCTAAGATATGATGCTTCTATTTGTATTATAAACTTGAACTTAAGGATAAGTTAGAGATTTCCCAAAATAATGCTCTTGCAGCGCACTCATTCCGTGGATTGCCACATGGGAAGAAAATATTCCTTGATCAACTATGTTTGGGAAATAAAGTGAATTATCTGTTCTCTTAGAAATTCACAAAATCACTAATAAAGAATCAAAGAAGTCCTAAAAAATGAACAACAACAACAATAATAACAATAACCTCTATAGCTTTTCACCCAGTCTATCTCAAAGTAATTTAGCCACCATAATTTAATAATTTAACTTAAGACACTATAAAAAACCCACAGAATTAGTTGTCTATGGAATATCTTTTGGGAAATGCCAACTAAGGAACTTTAAGTGGTTCACAATGGGTAGAAGAGTAAACTTCCTATGTGTAGATAAAGCTGTCATAACCTCTAATGACTTACGGGGTAATTTATAAGATTTTTAAAAGAGAAACATCTTTGGCATAATATAGGCTTTTTATATATGGTGATGTGACTTCCCTCCCTTTAACTGTACATGATAAATCTAGGCAGGTGGGAACACAGGCTGTTGGGTCAAGTCTTAACCCAGACACTTAGCTACTTATCTGACTTTATATGACTCACTTAAACTCTTTGAACCCGACCCATAAATAGTACTTAGCTCAAAAGAAATTATGGAGATAATATAAGCAAAGAGCTTAGCGTTATGCTGGGCAAATAGTAAGTGCTCAATAAGAGGCAACTATTTGATTTTTTTTCCCCTGATGCTTCGTATGAGTTTGTGCAGAACTATTCACACTCTCTTACGCAGCCCTCTTCTTGTGAGGGCATGCATTTGTAAGAAGGCTGAGTGGGTATTAACTATCTCATATATAGACCTCATTAGTGCAATTCACAAACCAAGACCAAAGTTTTATGGATACAAAATGCAAAATTATTTCTTGAAGTGTTACTCACATTCTTCTTTAGCTATAATATTCAGTTAAGTGGCACTTTAAAAAGCTATTAGCACAAGTCACTCACATCAAAACTAGTTTTAGCATTAAAAATCAGTGTTCTATAAAAATCTGTGAATATCCTTTATGCTGTTACTAAGCCTGTGCAGGGATGTCCCCTTAAAAACCAAAATGACTATCATAAAATAATCTCCCAAGGAAATTTGTAGTATGACATAATGGAATAATGTTTACCCTAAGTAAAGGCAACAATTGCCAAACAGACATTTGTGTTTACCAGATTTACATGTTATTGACAGAACTATAAACAAGTGCTTCAAGTTATCCACAAGAAATTTGCTGCTCACACATCTGTAACCCACAGTCACAAAAGGAAAATCCCTCCTCAGATTTCTTATGAAAACATTTTGCTACATACACTCTTGAGTTAATAATGACTTAAGTAGGATGTCTATACTATATTGTAGGGTTTCTTATTTAATTTGAAGGCAGAACCTGATAACATTTCTTAATAATTTAAAATGACTATGTATCATTAATCTTGTTATTCCTCTGCTACAATCCAAAAGTGTCCACCCATCTCATTCAAAATAAAAATGGAAGTCCTTGAGGTGGGCTATAAGGCCCTCTGATCTCACCCCTCCTCTCCACTTGCTCGCTCTGCCACAACAACACTACCCTTCCTGTTGTTCCAGACATGCTCCTGCCCTCAGGCCTTTCTATTTTGTTTCTTCTGCCTCAAATACCCATCCTTCAAACACTCACAAGATTGGTCCCCCAGTTTCCTCAGGTCTCAGATCAAACGTCACTTTGCCATTCTCTACAGACTAAAATTGCTATTCTCAAAATTTCCTCCTATCTATCCAGGTTTTATATTTCTCGATAGGACTTAATACTGTCTGACATAGTCAGTAATACATGCCCATGAGAGCCAATTATTAAATTTTCAAAAGTTTTGTTAGGTCTAGTTAACTGTTGTTAAAACATTGAAAGTATTTTAACAATTGTTAAAACATGGAAAGCTTGAAACTGACTCTGATGGGAGTATTTACACCATGGACATTGGCAAAATTCTACCAATCGGAGCTTTTAATTTTCTAGGAAGTTCGTTTACCAGAATACCATAAGGTATAATAAATACATTTACTTGTTTTCATGTTTACTGCTGTCCACTACCAGTGTACAAGTTCACTGGGAGGAGGGGGCTTGTTTTGTTCACCACCGTCTAGCAGGAGCCCTGCAGTGTTCAACACAAAGTAGATGATTCGTAAATATATGCTGAATGAATGATTGGTAAGGATGAGGACTTTTGATGTTTAATATTTGGAAAGAGTGAGATTGATCCTTTTATCCATTCACTAATTTAGGCATTCTATATATATTTTTGAGAGCCTGTTTGCTGGCTTTCACACTGTTCTAGGACATGGGGACGTTTTAAAGGATAATAGAGAAATAATTCCTACCACCATGGAGCTTATGTTATGTTAGGAGGGAGAAAAACAAACAAAAAACAATAAAAAATAGTAAGTTCAGATATTGGTAACTGTCAGTAAACCAAACAAACAAACAAAAACAGGACAAGGTGATGGGTTGAAAGAGGCTGAAAACGGGGTTAATGTTTAAAATAAAGAAACCAGGTGAAGCCTTTGTGAAAGGTACATTTGAACAGTGATATGAATGATACAGTTAAGCCAGCCAAACTTAGATCTAAGGAAAGAACATTCCAAGCAGAGGCCACAACATAGTGCAAGGTCCCTGAGGTGGGAATGAGCTTGGTGAGCCTGTAGAACAAGATGAGGCCTGCTAATATGGAAACATCTCACGTTAGGGAGAGAATGGCAGTGGATGAGGTCAGAAAGGCACTCAAGGCCGGATCACTCAGGGCCTTATGGCCCTCAGGCCATAGGAAACCATGAGGAAGTGACATGATCTGATTTAAAGTTTACAAAGATCATCCTGGCAATGTAGGATGTTAAGAGAGCAGTTACAGGCTCCTGCTGTTGTTCAGAACGTATGCAGTAAAAATATAAAATATGTGTGAACAGAATGGACCTGATGGGTCCTGATCATTTTAGAGGTGACTTTAAGCAAATCTTCCACAAGCATGAAATCTTTGGCTTTACATACTGTTCAACAAGAGATAAAAAGGTAGAATAGTTTGCAACTTTAAAGGTAATATAACCTTGATACCCAAGCAAAACAAGGAAAGTAAAAGAAAAAAATAGAGCCTATCCCAATTAAAATTCTATGTGCAAAAATCTTAGGTAGACTATTAGCATGCCCAATAAAGGAAAGTATAAGAAATACTTTGTGACCAGAACAGATTGCCTTCATGTATTCATGGATGGTTTAGCATTAGGAAAACCATTTATGTAATTAAATAGTCTAGCAGGTTAAAGGAGGAAGGATAATATGGTTACCATAAAGGATACTAAATAAAATAATTTGACAAAACTAAACACCCTTTCCTCACTAAAAATGTTAGGCTCAGGAAATCTAAGAAGATATCCATAGTATGATGAGTGTATCTAACCAAACTTACAGCCAACATCTTAATGTTAAAAGGTAGAAATATTCTTTATTTCACATTATATTTTTTAATTGAGGTATAACTGACATACAATGTTGTGTAAAGTTAAGGTCCACACTGTGATGATTTGCTACACTTATATACTGCAATATGATTACAACCATAGCATTAGCTGAAACCAAAATATTCACTCCAAAGTCAGGAAAAAGTCAACAATGCATTTTATTCTCTTTTCTGTTCTACATTGTATAATAATCCTAACTAATGCAAAAAGATATTTTAAAAGTGTGTATAGGGCGATGGGCATTGAGGAGGGCACTTGTTGGGATAAGCACTGGGTATTGTATGTAAGTGATGAATCACCAAATCTACCCCCAAAGCCAAGAGCACACTGTATAGATTGTATGTTAACTAACTTGGCAATAAATTATATTTTAAAAAAAGAAAGAAAAAAATGTGCATAGGGAGAGGAAAAGAAAAAAACAATACATCCATCATTCCTAAGAAAATCTAAAGCAAATTATTAGAACTCAATAGAGCTATGTACAAAATCTAATAATATCCTATGCACCTACAACAAAACAGTTAGGAACATAACTCTAGAGAAGATACCATTTGAATTGGTGAGGTACTTAGGAATAAATATAATAAAAGCTTAAATTTTATGAAAAAAATAAAGCACCCAAAATTCAGATGATAGTCATGAATTTAATTATATTAAATTTTAAAGCTTATATATTAAAATATATGCCATGAACATAACGAAGATAGAAGTCTCAGACTGAGAGAATTTTGCTACCCATGTAATTACCCATGTACTATATTAAGAACTCATACAGTACTTTAAAGTTAGACTATTGTAGAGCCCAGTCCTTGGTTCCTTCTCTTTCTAACTTGTGCCCTTGCTGAGTTTATCCATCCAGCCTCAGCATTGCTTTTGATGACTAATAGTCATCTCAAACTGTGATCCACCCCGAGCCTTCCCACCTCAGTTGATGCACCTCCATCCTTCCAGTGTTGCAAGACAAACTCTAGCCTGGAGCAGTTCTTCTCTCTCTCTCTCTTTTTTTTTCTTTTTCAATTTTTTTACACTTATTCATTTTTGAGGGACCGAGAGAAACAGAGAGCAAGAGGGGGAGGGACAGAGAAAGAGGAAGACACAGGATCTGACGTAGGCTTCAGGCTCTGAGCTGTTAGCATAGAGCCCCATGTGGAGCTCAAACTCATGAATCAGTAGATCGTGACCTGAGCTGAAGTTTGACACTTAACCGTCACTTAACCGACTGAGCCATGCAGGTGCTCCACCTGGAACAATTATTGACACCTTTTTTCTCACACACAAAGTTCACATCCAGTCCCTGTTTGTTTTCAGAGTATATCCAGAATCTGTGCACTTTATATCATGTATATTACTACCATTCTGGTTCAAGCTGTCATCAGCTTTTGCCAGTGTTACAACAATTGCCTCCTCACTGGTCTGTCTGCTTCTATTGTGACTGGTCTCTCTGCATGTACTGTGTTCCTACACAGCACCCACGTGATTGTTTAAAACTTTGAGGTAGATCTCTGCTTAGAACCCTACAGTGGCTTTCTCATTTCCACTGCAACTTTTTCCTCCCTTGCTCACTCTGGTCCACCTATAGGCTAGCCTCCCTTCTGACCTTAAGACATGACAGACATGCACCTACCTTACAGACTTTGACCTAGCTGGCTTCTTTGTCTGAAATGCCTTTTTCTGTGAGAAACTCTATGGATAACTCCTTTAGTAATCTCCAAGTAGCTTGAATCTCCCCTCAGTAAATGCTACCCTGACCATAGTACTTCACACAGTCACCTGCACAGTTCCCTTCATGGTGCATCATTTTAATTTCCATTTTGCCTTTCACCTTGCATCATATGATA
This sequence comes from Hyaena hyaena, assembly GCF_003009895.1. Taxonomy (NCBI): domain Eukaryota; kingdom Metazoa; phylum Chordata; class Mammalia; order Carnivora; family Hyaenidae; genus Hyaena; species Hyaena hyaena. Next base: position 451,123 of record NW_024081751.1, read on the forward strand.
TATTTTACTGATTTTTCCCATTCTTTATCTACACCCGTTCAGAAATGTCAGCTCCACAAGGACAGCCATTTTGTTCTGTTCACTGAAGCTTCTCCCACACCTAAAAGAATGCCTATACCTAGTGGATGTTTACAAAGTAGTTGTTGAATAAATGAGTGAATGTGAATTAGTAATAAAAAAGAAAAAGTAGGCAAGTCTTCTAAATAGACAATTCATTGAGAGTAACACTCAAATGGGCAATACATATAGGAAAAGCTGCTCTTTGTCTTAATAATCAATAAAATGAAAAACTACACAAAGATAGCGTTTTATTTTCACCTCACTGGCAAAACAAAGTACATTTGACAATACAAAGTGTGGGTGAGGGTTTGTGGAACAAGCAGTAATACGATGTGTGGTTTGAATATAAATTTGAACAATCATTTTGAAGTTCAATTTAGTAATGTTGAATAAAATTATTCATCCTCTTCAACCCAGCACCTCCCCTTCTAGGTGCATTCTCCAAGTACACTCTTCCACACGGACAAGGAGATATTGGCAATGCTGCTTGTAATCGTAGAAAAAGGAAAACAGTATACATCCTTTAATAGGAAAAGAAATAAATTGTGATTTATTCATATAGTGCAGGTTTATACAATTGTTAAAATTAATAAAACAGACTTATATATATTGATTAATAAATTTTTAAAACCTAATGTGGGGGGAAGAGTGTGTAGGTAGCTCCATCACTGAAGCATGCCACTCTTGATTTCTGCTCGAGTCACAATCTAATGGTTCATGAGTCTAAGCCCTGCATCTGTGCTGACAGCGCAGAGCCTGCTTGGGATTTTCTGTCTTCTTCTCTCTCTGCCTTTCCCCTGATTACATTTGTTTCCCCCCACCAAATAAATAAATAAATAATCAAACATCAAAAACAAAAACAAAACCACTTTAGTGATGTGAAAAAAATTGAAGAATTTAACTCTATTTTAACTTTTTAAAGACACAAGAAACAATAGTGCAGTTGTTTTGTATATATAAAATGCAAAAAATACAAAATACAAAAAATGCATGGGAATGGCAATGCCTACTTCAAGAGAGAGACAGCCTTTGGGGAGGGACTAAGGAAGAGTATGGATAGTAGGGCTTTTAGTGATGTTTTATTAATTTCTGTTAAAAATATTTTTAAAGTAGGTATGATAAATATCAACATTTACTTAATCTAAGCTGTGGTAGACTTTGATATTATGGTAGTCTTTTATATAATTCTGACTTTTAAATTTTAAAATATGAAACTAACATTTTGGCAGGTAAGAGCAAAAGAGAGATAAAAAGAGAGATTGGATGAACCTAAGGTAACAGCAAGAAAAATTTTAAATTCTGTTGGGATTGGGGAGTTCTAAGTATATTTGTAAGCAGGAGAGAAGGGACCCTAAAAAAAGAAGAAATAGACAATACAAGAGGAAAGGTAAAAGAGTAAAAGCATCATGACATGTGTAGGATGTCAAAACAAAGGATACAGGTAGCTCTTAGTTTTGACAGGAAGGAGTCATATTTCCTCTACAAGAAGAAGGAGGCAAGAAATACTGGCTCAACATACATAGTAATATTGAGATACAGGAGAGAAGGATAAAGGAACTTAAACAAACTTAACATTCTCAGTAGAACTGAAGACAATGGGATATCACGATTATTTCCAGGCAGCAAAATAATCAAAGATTTTGGTAATTTGAGGAGACCAGAGAAGATATGAAACCTCTTCCTGTACATAATGAAAAAAAAAAAAATCACCAGTGTATAGATAGGTGTTACCAAGCAGCTCTATAAATCTAATTGTTTTAGAAATTAGTGAGTTTTATGTGGTACCCGATTTTGTTACATCCCCCAGCAGGCTTCAGTAGTCACGGGATATAGAAAATAGACTGGGAGTTGGGGGAAGACTCATTCAGGGTTGAAAACTGGCAGAATTCTAAAGTAAAAACAAAAAAAAACAAAAAAAAACCAAAAAGGAAGCCATGAATCTATGGCATTAATGAGAGTATCAGTGAAATAGCTTAATCTGTTATCAAGGCTGGGAAAAGAGATAAGTGATACCTACCAAAATCTCATGAAAGGAGGAAACTGAGAAGTTGAAGATGTGAAGATTTTCACGAGGATAAAGGCACATTTTCAGCAAGACTGCAATGGCAGGAAAAATGAAAGAAATAAGGTGATGGTACTCTCAAATTTTGGCGATTGACTCCTTAGACACTCCTTAATTCAGGATAAAATAAAAAAGCATTTAAAGATGTGCAAAATGAGTGAAAATGATCATTAAAATGTGGAAGAGTCGTGTGAAATCCAAGTAGTACTGGATGATATCTTAAGTATAAATGTCGGAATCAGAACAGCTGAGGAGGATAGATGAGGTGAAATGGAAGATGTCCAGGACAGCTGTTCAACTATTAGCAAGAGAATATTACTGTTAATTTAGGAATCAGGCCAAAGAGTGAATGCTATTTTCATTTTAATATTCATAAATCATTTATTCAGGATAATGTTATGTGAGATTTAGTTATGTTGATAACATGTAGATCTAATACATCTATTTTAATTTTTCTGCATAATTCATTTGTATGAATTTGCTAATTTGTTCCCTACTCTCTGATTGGTGGAAGTTTAGGCTATTTTCAATGTTTTTTTATTTTTTTCCCTTGTCATAATAATACAAAATAAATTTTACTTTCAAACCTGCTTTATTATGATAAGGGAATATCTCTAGAATATGTAGAAGAGAAATTCCTGGATCATAGGGATACAGATCTTAAACTGAAATATGTGAATTATAGAATGATACATATACTAAATACCATATTTGTAAATTTTCAAAACACAAACCAGGACAAACACTTACTCTAAAGAAGAAGAATTAGCTGTCTATTGCTTTCTTTACAAAGTTTAAAAATATCTCATAATAAAAAATTAAAAATAATATGTTGTCAAAATGATATAATTCATTCTAGAAACTTGAGATAACACAATGAAAGAAGTAGATGAAAATAAAATAAAATAACCTTTTATTCCTAAACTCTAAAATAAGAATTGTTAATATTTTAGTATCTGTCTTCCATTATATATGCATTCATGTAACTATAAAAACTTACACTTTATATCATGTTTCAAAACATGCTTCTTTTTCATTCAATAGTATATAAAAGTCATATTAAAATTCAGGTTTTAGCTGTGACATATAAATACCTTGGAAGTTATCATTCCCATCCTTAAAATAAGCAAACAAGAAAAGCTGAGTAAACTGAAAACTACTGTCTTTTCGTGTATTCATTATTGAACTGAGGTTCCAGGGAAAACCCCCACTGCAATATGTACAAAGAAAGGAAAATCCCAAAATGCATAACCAAGATCTACATATTGGAGCAGAATCTGCTGGATCCATAAACTAGGAGAAATTCTTAAATGGTAATTCATAAGAAATTTTCGGAGGCTTAGCATGGATACACTTGACACCGAGAAACTCTTGGGGGCCACAGTCAGGGACTCTCCACACATTCATGGGCTTTACCTCTAGGAACCCCACCAGGTTCTTATGGTGAAGAGCCAAGATGGATTCCCTCCTGGCTCTGGCAGGGGAGGGGAAGAATATTTACTGGGAAATATACCCAGATCAATCTCCATAATGAAGGCCAGCCATCCAAAGAAAATACTTTACTAGAACCTTATCCAAAGTGGGGAAAAACACTTCTCCAAATCAAACCCGTGGAGGGGTTGAGTTAGGGATCTAAAGATATTTTGTGAAGGTCACAGCCAAGGGACACATGACCACTAGAAAATTGAGATTTACTCATTAATTATGGAATGCTTCCCCTCTCTTATACCTTATTACTGCATGAACAAGTCTTCAGGATAATAACAGTGAATTAAAGCTGAAAGAGCTATAGGACACAGACTTTATCTGAGGAAAAGTTTTTAGGAAACTGCAAAGACAACATGGGAGTCAAATACAAGGCCTCCAGAGAAATTTACAGCCTCTAGCACCTATAGTTGCAACAAACACAGCACAGGCCAACTCCTATTCAGATTAATATAAAATCCTCATCAAGAGCGTATTCATCTCAATTCCAGTTACTTACAAGGTATGCTAAAAAGTAAGAAAAAATACAGTCTGCAGAGACAAAACATGAGAACAAGACTCAGATTTAATAAATATTTTGGCCTTATCAGACAGAGAATCTGAAATAACTGTCATCAATATATTAAGAGCTCTAGTGGAAAAATAGACAACACGTAATTTTGTCTATTTAATATAATGGTCAATATAAGAAGAGAGGCAGAAACTCTAAGAAAGTATCAAAAAGAAATACTAGAATTAAAAAATACTGTAACATAGATTAAAGGTGGCTTTGATTGTCTCATCAGTGGACTACACATGACCAAGGAAATAATCCATAAGTTTAAAGATAAATAAGAAAGTTTTCAAGTGGAAAGAAAAAATAATAATAAAATAAAACAGGAGTCCTAGAACTGTTGGAAAACGTCAAAAGATGAACATACTAAGTTGGAATATAAGGGAGAAGAGAGAGAGAATGGAACAGAAGAAATATTTAAAGAAATTATGGTTAAGAATTTTCCAAAATCAATGTAAGACACCAAACCACAGATGAAGGAAGCTCACAAATCAAACAGAATAAATACCCAGACAACTACATTTAGGCATAGTATATTCAAATGTCAGAAAACCAAAGGAAAAGAGAAAGAAGAGAAAATTTTGAAGGATTCCAGGGGAGGCTACAAATCCTATAGATAATTTACCTATAGAGGATTCAATAGAGTTCTCATTAGAATCATGCTAGGAAGGGGGCAGTAGAGTGAAATATTTAAAATATTAAAAGAAATAAACCACCAATCTGGAATTTTATATCCAGCAGTATTGTCCTTCAAAAGCAAAGGATAAATACTTTCTCAGACAAACAAAAATTGAGAGAATCCATCTCTAACAGACATGCTCTGTAAGAAATGTTAGAAGAAGGTTTTTTTTTCCAGGCAGAAGGAAAATATTAAAGGTAAGAAGCTTGGATCTAATAAAATAAAGAAGAGTGTTATTTTATTCTTATTGATTATTTTCATTTTTAATGGTTCTAAGTGAAAGGAAGCTAGTATGAGAAGTCTACAAATTATATGATCTTAACTGTTTGACATTCTGAAAAAGGGGAAACTAGAACAATGGTAAAAGGTCAGACTGCTAGAGACTCAAGATGTGAGGGTTTGTTGAATAGGTGAAGTACAGCAGCTTTTTTTTTAGGACAGTAAAACTATTCTGTATGATACTATAAGTGTATATACAGACACTGCATTAGTCAAAACTCATAGACCTTTATAGCCCTATGAGCGGCATATACACAGGTTTTGTTTTTTGTTTTCTTTTTTAATCATTTAGGTGTTTAGGGGATTCCAGGGTGGAAATCAAAATGGTATAAGACAATATAAGTGTATTTACAAACCTATAAAATAATCTCACTGAAGGCTATGGGAGAAAAGGTGTTGATCTAAGTCACACTGGGAATGAGTAAGTCTGTAAGAGTAAAGTCAAAATGAACTACATAAGCACTGTACTCTAGTTGGTAAGCTTGATTCCCTCAGATTTATGACTCAGTAATTCTGAAGCTATTATCCCTGAATCCTAAAATGGAACAATTAAGCAAATGGATGGCAAATGGTGAGAGTCAGTTTCCTCACTGTTGAAAAGTGAGGGAAGTAACAGATAAGCAAAGGAAGAAGTCTAAAATGACCCAAATAGTAATGGATTACAATTGGAGATACTAATATGAATTTAAGTTTAGGTTAATATAATCATAGATGGTTAAATATGTAAATATTTATAAATATGTCTATACACTCTCATTAGTATATTCACATATATTTCATTGTTTTGTCAAGCTCAGAAGCAATGACACCTCAATAGCAATGAAAACACCCGGTATCCAGATCTTGATTTCAAATACAATTCTCCAGTAAAAGCAATGAGGCCTCCATGGAGAAAAGGCTGATTGTAGGACTAGGTCAAAAAATGCACAGGATGCGCTTGGAGTGCCTTGCGGTGTAAGACAGTAAGACACTGCTAAAAAACAAACTGAAACTAAAGCCAAAACAAAGCAGCTCCCACAATGAAGGAGGTGTATGAAAGGGACATAGGAGTCAAATGAAATAACACTCAGTGGCCAAAGCTGAAACTATTTGAGTAATAAGATAAAATAAGCCATAAGTTAGAATCTGACCTAAAGTATAAAATATCCATAAATTTACATAAGTTTGTGCTGATATAAATAAGTTATTGAATAAGTAAAATGGGGAGAAGAGATAAATCTCTCATGAATAATAATTATAAACAATTTATGTTGATATTCCATTCTCAAGACATTGGAACATAGCTCCCTGTTCCTAAAGTATAGGCTCTGTACACTTACTTCTTTCCAAAGAATACAGTCTGGAAAGAAGGAAAATAAGAGCAATTTCACAGTAGAGAAACCTAGCAAATTCTACTTCAGCCAGGTGATCAAATTCAGTATCACCAGTGATAAGCCATCATTGATATGATCTAATCAAGATGGTTCTTTAGTCTGTGGCTCTTCCTCCAAACCCATAACAATAGTCTCTAATAGTCTATTCAGTCTATTCTATTCATAACAGCAAGAGAGGTTGGGGAAAGTCTTTCAAAGAAAATAACAACTAAGATAAGCACTAAAGGCTGAGTCTACCTCCTAAATTGAATTCCTTTTGTAACATTAGCATCTTATCTATTTTCTCATTTTGCATGGATGAGACCCACTTATCACAGTGACATAATTACAGTCTGTGTACTCCATGACAGAAGTGACTGGAAGTGAGGGGCATGGTGGCATGGGAGGCATCAGGAAGCACCTTTAACTCAGAAGGCAGATCTCAACAATATTCATGAATCTACTTGAGTTAGTTTCAGTGGGCTGGCCAATACTTCACTACCTATTTAGATGAAATATCTCTTCTACATGACCCTATTCTTGGTACCATAAAAATGCCTGATGAATCCTACATGTGGCCTATTCCTTGACACTTCTGTTGTTACTCTGGTCTTAGTTTTAAAAGGTAGCAAATATCAGTGTTGTCAAGCACAAGTTATAAGGAAGCATCTTCAAGTCCTTCCTTGTTGGAAGGAAACATTTACGGAAGGAAGAAGGAAAGAAAGAATGGGATGGAGAGAGGGAGAAAAATAGAAAGGGGCAGAGGAAAAGAAGGGAGGGAGGAAGGAAGGAGAAAAGGAGGGAAAGGAGGAGGAAAGATATAATGGAAAAGCAAATCAAAATAATTCCAGTTTGTTTTAATAGGTTTATTATGTAGGTATGGCAAGGCTCATACAGAGATCAGAAAATGACTGCCATTGAAAAGATTGTTCGTTGTACTCATAGCTACCAAGGTTGAGCATATGGGCCACACCTGCGGATAGTAGGTGACAGACACAGGATCGCTGGGTTCCATTATAGACGGAGGAAGAGGGAACTGTGGGAAAGCATCTTTACTGTGGTTTCCAGGGCAAAGAATGACATACCAGGGTAAACAGGCCCAGGATTGGCTAATTTGAGTAATTTCATCAAGGTCCGGCATATAACGGTTGTCTGTGGTTATCATGTACCTCATTCTGGGTGCATGTGTAGTGGACAGGGCTGTGAGAGCCTGATAAGGGAGACAGCTGGGGGATGACTTAGCTGCTTAAGAAGAACTGCCAGGCCTCTAGCCAGGGCCTCACAATTAGATTAAGGCAGCATTTAAAAAACAATATACAATGAATGCTACCAGACCCGAAGAGGCAATTTAAAAGCTCTATACTTCATTAGGGAGTGAGGGGGTGTATTCTCGATTTTATCCACTAATGTTTAGATGATTGAACAAACACAGAACCCAACCTAAAAATAGTTAAGTTCATAGAGAATTTGTTATATCACTCTGCATATTAAAAGAAGTGTAAGTCCGTTATAACGTACCAATTAAAATATCTTTATTTTAAGCAGATATGAGGGAAGATTTACCGGCAAGAAAGATAGAAAAACTACTCACCATTAATTATATTAATGTTTGTTTTAGCACTATTCACAAATTTGAGGCAATTTATGCAGTTTTACTTACCAGTAGCATTTTACTTGAAAGTCATTAAATTCTGGTCTGCTATGACTAACGTCAAAGCAGGTTTCATGTAAAGATTAAGGGGAGAGGAGAATGAATCTGTGTACCCACAAGGCTAATCTGCAGGTGATATAGAAAGTGTGACTGGAAAGTCCAGTGATGTAAGTGAGCATCAATCTCATTAATTCTTAGATTTACTAATAAAAATGGTTCTTTAATGAATTGCAGAAATTAAGGAAACAAGGACAGGTAGTTAAATTCTGTAGTTAAGTATATGACTCTCCATCTGTCCAAATGGCTTGTATTGACATAATTTCTAATATGAATAAAACATCACTAAGATCAATATACAGTGTATGTTCCAACCAAAATGTGATAATAATCCATCCATGGTAGCATTTATTTGATCAGAGACTTTATGGTTATTCAATCTATTTAACAAAAAGCAATAACATTTTAGTGAAAATTAAATTAGGGCTTTAAATACACGGTAATATTCTTCCTAAAAGTATTTTGGCAGGAATCACTCATTCCAACAGTGACATCTTTAATATTATCTAGCACTTATAAGGCATCCTCATCTTCCAAGTGTTTTACTAACACTGACTAATTACTTTCATTATATTGCAACAGGTTTGGTAAATACAAGTTAAAGGAGAAGCTATTTTTTTTTCAGTCCAGATGTCAAATGTCAAATATCAATGTCAAAACCCAAATTATATGGAGAATTTGGGCTTCAGTCCTTTGTCCCAATTATTAAGTAAAACATACCTATCTCAGTATTATCAAAAGCTATGAAATCATGTATCCAAGAAAAAGAAAAAAATTATAAGCTCAGGAGCCAAAGTTGAAAGGATAGTTTCATTTTTTCAGGATTTCCTCTGTGCTTTCCTATTGGGGGGAAAAAAAGTAAAGGGAAAGAAAGAAATAAAAAGAGTAGGGCTTTTCCTTTGTCCCTCTTGATAAAATTGCTTTATAGTCCTGATAATGTCACACTGTAGTCCCTACAATATGAAGTATGGTAGTTTTCAAATTATCTGTAAAATAACAAAGTATTTTTCATAAAAGCATTCGTGAGAAAATACTGAAAAGAATCAGATGTGCAAACAGTGTTACAGCTCAAGGATGTCTGCATAACAATGTGAGAGAAAGAATTCTTTTCAAATACACTTACACTCAGGGTATCTTTATATACCGGAGACTTAAAAAAAAGTTATTACAGTTTGAATAATGCATACATTCTTTAGTCACAAGATTGCATTCTTTAAATAAATAATAAATATCTCAGAGTGCTAGCCATAAAAGAAACCCACATGAAGGTTTCAAACTACGGTTAATCGAAAGGAAGGCCTTCCCTTTGTAGGAGTGACTGAGATACAGGTCTCACATTATATAAACTAAAGAAATGTTCATTTTCCCAAGTCACTGCTGTAAATCAGAGCAATATTAAAGCCAAAGAAGTCTCTAGGCTATGCTAGATAAGTTTGACCTTGTGTTTCTTTTCAGAGGTTGGCAGACTATGGTCTTGGGTCAAATCCAGGCACCTACCTATTTTCATAAGTAAAGTTTTATTGTAATGCTGACATGCCTATTTGTTTACACATTACCTGTAGCCACTTTTGTGCTTGAAGATTAGACTTGAATCATTTCAGCAGAGATCCTCTGGCCCACAAAAGTTAACATGTTCATAATCTGACCCTTTATAGAAAATATGTGTCAATTAATTCTGTATTAAAAGTGACATGTTGAGTCCCTGACACAAGTCAGTCTACACTCATGTAGGTAAAAAGGAGGCAACTAAATAGGAAAAGGAAATAAATTTAAATTTATACTTACATGGGGAGTACCTAATTTCTGAACAAGGTATTATACAAAATTCATTTGTAAGTCACTTACTCCTCACATAGTCATAGTCATTAACTTCTAATATGAGTTACTAACCTACAATATAGTACAAATTGTGTTTATAGGGCAGGCAATGAATATTTAAAGCATTGTCTTCCTTCATCTTTCAAGAACTTCTGTGGATCCTGAAGTTACTTAGAGAAGATCAAAACAAACCCTGTTCAGAGTACTTCATCCCCATGAAGCCAGAGACTCACTGGGAGTGAGCAGTGTAACATGTCTACCTTGTTTCAAAGGAATTCTGTAGAGATCACAAAAATGACTTCTTCACAATGGATAGCAGGAAGGAGACTTTTGATATCTATATTTTATATATAGTATAATATTCATATAAAACAGAGTCCTCTGATGTTTCTGATCTTCTCAGACTTTCTGAAGCCATGGTGAAATCTTCATGTTATCTAAATTTTAGTGATGATGATGATGCTTGTTACATTATTGAGCATGTACTATGTTACCTTTGCTGTGCTAAGCTTTTATATGCTATAAGTCAATCCTCAGATGCAACACCAAGAAGTAAAATTGTTTTTATCACTACTTTACAGACAGACAAAAGAAATGAGTAGCTTCTAACGGGTTACATAGCTAAAAGTAATAAAAGGGAAAATAGGTCCCTGTAAAAAAGTCTTAAAGATGGACTGATTTCTCATAGCCTCATAAGTCTCTTTGGAAGACCTCCTTCTATAGGTTTATTTCAATCCAGATAAGGTATATATGTTTAAATTATGTCTCAACTTGATTATCTATTGTTACCACTATAAGCAATACTTATGATACTGAGTTTTACCTGCATTTTTCCACCCCCGCCTCAATTCCATTTTCCATTGTTTTATGAGATTTTGAACCAGAGGCTTGAAAATAATGGAAGTCTTTACTAATATTTGGGAGGATTGGTTTAGGTCATTGGAAGAAGAGCAGAAATGCAAATATATCTGCTAGAATGATATCTTTCAGTGAATGACTATATAGCTTTATTGCTATTTAACCAAAAGATAGTTACATTTTAATTGTGGATAGAAGTAATAAGCTTTCTGTTTTAATACAACCGAAGAGAACAAAGCACTGAAAATGCAATCAATGCAGTGCATGATTCATTCACCTTTCAGCATCTGCTTGTAAATTTGTATTAAATAATAGAATCTGATGGGAAAAATATATATGGTATTACTTACTTATTATAAACCAAAAATCCTATTATTTGATTTCAAGTGTATATATTTTATATGTATGTATGTGTATGTGTGAATAAATATATGTTATTATTATCAGTAGGCATATGAACCATACTGCTTTTCAGTCTTGCCTAAATGCTAAGCTTAGCTATTTTATAAGTTTTTTTTAGTTAAATTAAATTTAATTAATTAATTAATTTTTGAGAGAGAGCGAAAGTGTTGTACACATGAGTGAGAGAGAGCAGGGGAAGGAGAGAGGGAGAGAGAGAATCTTAAGCTGGCTCCAAGATCAGCCTGGAGCCCTATCTCACAACCGTGAGATCATGACCTGAGCTGAAACCAAGACTTAGGTGCTTAACCAACTGAGCCACCGAGGTGCCCCAATTTTATCAGTTTTAGTAATTTAATACTGAATTTAATACTGAATTAAATTTTACTTCACCCTTTTCTTATATAAATGACATAAAACTTTTACTTTTATTATAAAAAGCATATTTTTTATTGGAAAGATTATTTGGGTTTCTGCTTCTAGTAATTAATCACTAAATTATTCAGATGAAACTTTTCAGTGAAGACGGCTAGAAAATCTAGACAAAACCTGTAAGTGCCTATTTGAAACCACTGGAGAAAAAATAATGACTAGGCCAGGCTCTATTAGCTGGCGGGGGCCCTGAGAAGGATCCTATTCATAGAGCTGTTTTTCCCAGGGATATTTTCTGATCACTGAGCAGATGACCTGAGACATTGAATATTATACAATACTGTTAAATAGCTCATTGGTCTAAGGTATTTGAAGCCTGGAGCCCACAGAGGAAGGGGGAGGGGCTGTAGTCAAACCCCCATTCACTTTGGATTGTGACTCTGAGGGAACTAATTCTCAGAATAGCAAAAAGTTGGTAAATTCTCACAGAGACTGCAAATCAGCTTCCAACTAATCCAAACTTTAAATGCATTGAGGAATCATAGATTAACTGCGCATCTTATGGAAACAAACATTAATTTTTATACCAAGAGAAAAATATCTTCATCCTAATCTTTTATTTCTACTTTTAAAAAATTATTGCTCAGAACACATATTTTTTTCAAGTTTATTTATGTATTTTGAGAGAGACAGAGACAGCACAAGTGGTGGCGGGTGAGCAGAGAGAGAGAATCCCAAGCAGGCTTCTCACTGCCAGCACAGAGCCCAATGTGAGGCTTGAACACACAAAGCAGGAGATCATGACCTGAGCCAAAACCAAGAATTGGGTGCTTGACTGAGTGAGTCACCCAGGCCCCCATTCAGTACACATTTTTAAAATGCAGCACACAAAGTTATCAGATAACATAAATAGCTTATAATATGAATAAGAATCAACACAAAGATAATATAAACAGATTCATTGCAACTTCAAAGACTGGTGTTATGTAATGTAGATTTAAATTAATCTTATTTTCTACGATGAAAAACTTTTTAAAAATATTAAAATTATGGAAAGAAAAGAAGAAAAAATGATAGTTGAAAATACAATAACCATTATTAAGTATTCATTGGGTAACTTTACCAGCAGATTAGACACAGACAAAAAGAGACTTAATGAATAAGAATAGATAAGAAAATGTCCAGAATAAGCCATAGACAGACAAAAGTGTGGAAAATCACAAGAAAGTATCGAAGACAGAGGATATGATGTGAAGGCCTAACATGAAGGCATATAGTTTGAGTCCCCACAAGAAAAGAAACAGAAGATTAGCAGAGAAGCAATATGTAAGGAAATAATGACTGAGAAATTTGCAAAATTGATGATAGACATCAAGCCTCATATTTTAAAACTCTTATGAATATTGAGCAAAATACATAAAAACAAATCCAAGCCTAGGCACATAATATAAAACTGTTGCAAACTAAAAACAAAGGAAAAAAAGGAAAGCAGCCAAATAACAATGACAGATCCGCTTCAAAGAAGCAAAAAAAAAAAAAAAAAAAAAAAAAAAGACTCACATCTGACTTCTCAACATTACGGCATAGCTAGAAGATATACTATAAAGTGTCAAGAGAAAATAATTACCAAACTAGAGTTCTACAGAAAGAAAAAAAAATATCCTTCAAGATTATAGAACAGAAATAGATATTTTCAGACAAATGAAAATTGAGGAAATTTGTCACCAACATTCCCATGCTAAAGGAAATCTTACAGGGTATTCTTCATGCCAAGTAAATGTGATCCCAAATAGAAATGATACCCCGAAAACGTAGGAAAGAATAAGAGCAATAGAAAATGATAAATATGAGGGTAAAGGTAAATGCATACTGACTATATAATAATAATGCTAATACTACTTAATAAAAAAACACCAAAATAATAAGATAATATTAATATGTCATGTCTCACTGTGTTTAAATATACATACACATACAATGAAATGGTTTTAAACAGTAAATGAAGTCAAAGAGTAAGGCAACAAGCAATTAATGCTAGACTGATAAAAAAGCATGTAAGTTATAGTTTCTAGGGTAATCAGTGAAAGAATGTAAAAGAATATATATATATTATATATATATTACATTATATATAATATATATCATAGTTTCACAAATAATAGTGAAAATAAAACAATCTAAAATTTTCAATAACTTGAACAGGAGCCAGGAAAAAAAGAGACACATGAGAATAAAATAGTGGAACAAAATACTTAGCATGATTTTATATTTAAACCTAAAGATTAAAGTAGATATTAAAAATCAATAGGAATATAAAAAGTCTGTATAACATGATGAGCAAATAATCTAATGAGCACACACACACACACATGTATACATACATACATACATACATACAAACACACACATATATTCTACTCTGAGTAAACTTATAAAATGTATGTTCTTTTCAATGCATATCAAACATTTACAAATGGACTATTTGCAGGGTCATCAAACAAGTCTCAACAAAAGACTGAAATCATGCAGAATATGTTCCTTGACTATGAAGAAATTAGCTTCAAAAGACTGCAAATATACAACTAGGTAAAAGTTCACATAAATTGGAAATTTTAAATACACCCTTATAGACAATTCATCTGGGTCAAAGAAGAAAACAGTAACATAATTAAAGTATTTCGAATTGACTGATAATGAAAATTTTATATTAAAAAATGTATAAGCTGCAACAAAGACCATTCTTAGATGGTAATTTATGTCACTAAGTATATTTATTAGAAAAGAAGGCATGCTGGAAATAGGTTTTGCAGAATTTAGAAAATAACAAAAAATTGACTATAAAATGGAATGATGAGGAAAAAACAAAAACAAATGAAATAGAAAATAATGCTGAAATCTCTATCTTTGAAAAGAGTCATAAAATTGATAAGCTTTTATTTGGACTAAGTTAAAAAAAAGGAGAAAAAAAAAAAACTTTGAGGAGAAAAAAAACTGAGTCAATACTGTATAGCTACAGGTATTGAAAAGATAGAGATTATGACAATTTTATGCCAATAAAAACATTTAGACAAATCCACAAATTACATAACAATAAATTAAAAGTCTAAGCATACCTGTAATTACTTAAAAAAAAAATCATAAATTAAAACCTTCTAGAAAAAATACAATACCAGGCCCAGGAAATTCTGGCAAACATTGCAGAAAGAAATGATGTCAATCTAACACAAGCTCTTTCAAGCCCTAAAAAAAAGAGCAATTTTATGTGTCTGGCACAAATAATTTTGAAATCAAAAACCTGAGAAGATTATTATGAGGAAAAATTAATGGCCAGTATAACTTACGAACTTAGATAAAAATATCCAAAGCACATTTTTAACAAACCAAATCCAGGTATTTAAAAACAATAATGCATCCTAAATAGGCTTATGCCATGAATGCAAGACTTGTTTGATATTTGAAAATCATTGCAATACAGCATACTAACAGAAAAAAAGAAAAACTATCATAGTTTTCCTAAAAGATACAGAAAAATTTTAACAAAGTATCGTATTCTTTACTGATAAAAAAATAAGCTAACTAGGAAGAAAAGAGGACTTCCCTGATTTTCTAAGTTACAAAAAAAAGAATAAATCACATCACATCCAACATCATTTTTTTCACATTTATTTTTGAGACAGAGACAGGGTGCAAGCAGGGGAGAGGCAGAGAGAAATGGAGACTCAGAATCTGAAGTAGGCTTCAGGCTCTGAGCCGTCAGCACAGAGCCAGAGGTGGGGCTTGAATCCACAAACCTGAGCCTAAGTCCGGATTTTTAACTGACTGAGCCACTCAGGCGCCCCCTGACATTATTTTTAATGTAAAATATTACATGGTTTCCCTTTGAGATTGAGTGAAAGACAAGTATGCCTAATAAAATAACTTCTGTTCAATTTTGCGCTAAAGGTTGTAGCTAAATATAATAAATCCCGGGGGAAAAATGAAGTAATAGCTGGGAATCAAGAAATAAAACTATTTGAAGACAATATAATTATCTATATGAGAAGTCCAAAAAAGTTGCATTGAAAATGCTGGAATTGATAAGGTCAATATAAAATTAACTGTATCAATTATATTAAACAAGTAATTGGACAATAAATTTGATAGAATCACACCATTTATGAAAGAATCAGAAAAGCAAACCACCTAAGAATAAAACCAGTGAAAAGTGTGCATAACTCTACAATGAAACTATAAAATATTATTGAGAGAAGATAAAGATGACCTAAATAAATGAGTGGAGATTTTAAAATTTTTCTTTTGTGGGTGGTGCAGCTTGACAAGTTGATAGTAAATGCATATGAAATGCTGAGGGCCAAGAATAACCAGTATAGTTTGGAAAAGAAAAATCTGGTGTATTTACCCAATATCAAGACTTTATATTTAAAGCCATAATTAATTAAGACAGAACAGTATTTCTGTAAACATAAACTGAGAAATGAAACAAAAATTTCACAGTCTCACCCATAATTTCTGATTTATAACAAAGTTGGTACTGAAGAGTGAGATAAGTACAGTCTTTCAACAAATGTTGCTAACTCAACTGGAAATTCACATTAGAAAAGAAAAAGTGACCCCACCTCATATCATACATAAAAAGTAATCCCAGATGAATTGTAGCTTAAATTATGAAAGATAAAACAATAATGTTTCTAGAATATAAAATTCTGTGTAAAGAAAACAGGAATTTAAGAGACACTCATGGCATAAATATGAAGAAAAACACTGGTAACTAGATGGCATGTATATTAAGAGCACTGGTATATTAAAAACGATTAAACATGTGAAAAATTAAGCCACAGAGTGGCATAGATTGAAAATATACAAAGTACTCCTACAAATGGGAAAAGAGAGAAAACACAATAGAAAAATAAATTCTTGAATAGTCACTTCACACACAAAATGAAGATAACCAAATGTCTAATACACAATGCCTAATACACATATGTAAATTACATTCAGTGTCATTAGTTATCAGGGTTATATAAATTAAAACCACAAAGTAATATGACACACAGCAAAATGCAAAATGCCTAAAAATGAAAAAGACTGAGGATACCAAGTACTGGTGAGGATGTGGAGTACCTGGAATTTTCATACATGGCCACATATGACTCCCCTACACATAGGTGTGCTACACATATACAGGTTAGCACATCTTGAGAAACTAGAGTTGGAAACATGGACAGCTTGAAATTTCACTCTTAGATACTAGCTTAAACCACATAAAAGTGCCAATAATTCCTTACAAATGGCAATTTTATATGATCCAATCAGAAATACCAATTTGACATATCCAGCTGAAATGTATACAGATATACATAGAAAAGATGGACAAGAAAGTTCTTAGCAGTATTATTTGTAATGATTCCAAACTGATAGTGACAAAAATGTCAAAGAGCAGTAGAATGGATAAACAGTGGTAAATTCTCTCAATGTGGTACAATACAGTAATGAAACTAAATGCGCTATAGCTACACACAGTAAGGTGGATGTAAAAGAATGCATTCTTTATTATTTAACTAATAAATTAAAACAGGCAAAATCATAGTGTTTAGGGCATGCTTGGTGGGAAAACCATAAATAAAAGCAAGGATATAAGTATTAAAAATGTCTGGGGATTGATTATCTTTGAACCAGGAGAAAGGGCTTATGATTGAACAAAAGCATAGGGGGCCTTCCAAAAAAATGTAGTATTGCTTTACCCGGGAGACAGTTCTATCAGTATTCACTTTGTGATAAATCATTAAGCTTTATATTTTTATTTTGTTGTCTATGGGTGAATATTTTACAACAATAAAAGGTTAAATAAGATGATAGACTTTAACAGCTAAAATATATGCCAAATTAAAAAGGGCATATTATGTCCCCAAATTATTACCAAAGAGGGAATCAACAAATCTGATTTGTTATACTCTCACATCATGGGTAGCTCTAGCAGTTAATTTTTGAGCAGTACACTAATTTACTCAACAACTATTTTATTCATTCAGCTAATAGGGAGTGCCTATTAAGTGCAAGGCATAGTTTTTGGGTGCTGTGAGCACAATCTAAAAAATCTTTGCTTCTCCAAGAGCTTACAATCTGGTAGGCAAGGTAAATAATAAAACTAAACCAAATCAGTCATTGGTTTGACTATCACAAATTCTAAGGAGAAAAATAAAATAGAAACAGAAGGGTCTTCTGGCTGGCTTAGTTCAGTTGGAGAACATGTGACTCTTGATCTCAGGATCATGAGTTTGCACCCCATGTTGGGTGTAGAGATTACCTAAAAAATAATTTAAAAAAATAGAAACAAGATTTATTTTATTTTATTTTATTTTATTTTATTTTATTTTATTATATTATATTTTAAGAAGTCTCTAGTTATAATTTTAGATATGGTGACCTCTGTGAAATAAAATGGAAATTCAGTAAGTAGGGATTCAACCATGTGTATATCTGGGGATGAAGCACCACAGTCAGAGAAACAGCAAGTGCAAAAAGGAAAGGTAAAACATACTCTCCAGGTGTGATCTCAATCAAAGCAACTTTCAGATTCTTACAGAAATCAATGATGAAACCAGGAGAATAACAAAATAATAATAAATTTAACACAAAATTAGTAATCTTATGGACTGGTCTCACACCTGTGTTATATTCCATTGTAAATGAATCTTTGAGATTTCCTTTCAACAGCAATAGAGTAAGTAGCTACATCTTGGAGATCATATATTAGACCTTCCCATATGAATAGGGAAACAAGCAAAGAAGCAAAGTGTTCAAATGTTATGTGAAAGAGCTCTTCTGGGCTGTATAAAATTTCCAAGGAGATCATTATATATGGATTGTAAAAGCTCTTTTTTTCCCGAGAAATTAGAAAGAGGCAAAAACAATGGGTTCTGGAAAACTGTTAAGTAAGTCAAAAGGTGACTTTATTATTATTGAAGATGCTTGCAAAGAATTGAATAAAGGTGTTTCTGGAAATGTCAAAGTATGAAAAATTCCTAAATTAATATGTTAAAAATATCTAATTTTGAGTATGTGTCCAAACAAAACTTTACATGAAGGTTTAAACAGTAGTGCACATAATAGCAAGAAGGTGGAAAAAATACAAATCTCCATTAACTGACTGACGGATAATCCGAAGTGCTATATCCATACAATGGAACATTACTAAACAATAAAATGGGACAGAGCACTAATTAATATAGAGGGACTTTAAAAACATCATGCTAGGTTAAATAAGCCAGTCACTAAAGACCAATGTTATATGATTCCATTCATATAAAATAACCAACACGGGGTAATCTATAGTGACAGAAAACCTATTGGTGGTTGCCCAGGGCTGGGGGTGGTGATGTGCAATAGGCAGGTGATAGCCAAAGGCCACAGCTTCTTCCTGAAATTCTGAATATACTAAAAACCATTGAACTATACATTTTAAAAAGGTAAATGATAAAGTATGAAAATAAGCCTAAATAAAGTATTTTAAAACATGTAATCTTGAATAGATATGCACAACCAAATTAGTAAATATAAGTAAACATTAGATGCTTTCAAATATAGGTCAAAAAATATACATGTTCCACGCTAGCCCAAAAAAATTCTTTTTCTAGATCTCTTCATTGGAAAAATAGGGCGCTCTCTAAGGACTTCTGAATTTTTGGGTTAGATATAGGAATGAAATAATGGGCCGACGAGAATGTTGAAGAATTGCAGTTTTCACCTCCACTTCAGTTTTCATCTCCATTCCTACCTGTCACTTGGTCTCTACATTTTCCTTGGTCATGTTTGAGTGTTGGAAGATGGAAGCAGGAACAGATTCAGACCTTAGTGGTTCTAATCAGGGAATGACTATGTTGCCAACAGCTATACATAATTCAAAATAAGAGAAAACAAAACCTAAACTCAGAACTTACATGTAGGTGGAAATTAAAATAGCTTTCTAGCTTTTTTGACTGCAAAACTCTATATAAGTTCATCAGAACTTTTTTTCCCACTTTTTTTCCCCACTCAGCTGGCATACTCTGCAATGATGCCAGTACCCTAAGTAATATTCCGACTGCCTGTTGGGTGACCTAGCATGGAAAGTGGGAGAAGGCAGATGCTGAGCACTTTGGCTTTGAGTAGAAAAATTAGCATATATAGAAATACAAGAGTGTAACTATGCTGTGTTGTTAGCATTTACATAGAAGACATTTTCTTTCTTTTTTAGAAATTAATTTGCTTCTGCTATAAATTCCTGACTTAAATTTTCATGTCTCTAGCAGTGGAAAAGGTACCTTAAGTAATCATGAGAGAGTAGGTCAAAGAGTTTGAGTTAATGTGGACAAAAAGTGGCAGAAATTTATTCAATTGACCAACCTGGTTTTCTTTTCTAGTTCTATAAGAAATGAAAGAAACTAATAGAAAAACACAATCAGTGTACACAGGCAAGCATAAACCATGTCTGCCTGTGTTCTCACAATGATTGGATCATTAACAGTGCCATAGTGTGTAGGTACCTTCCACACTGCCTTGGGCATGACAGTCAAAATGTTACTACGATATCCATTGACAGTTTGACAGTTTCCACTTGAATCAAAATCCTAAGACAAGTTTGCCATTTTAGAAAGTAACTACCGTGGCAAAATTAGACCTAAAAACAATTTACAAATATATCAGCAGTTACATATTAAGAAATTGATTTACAATTAGATTTTATTAGACCTTTTTAAGAAGATTTTTCTTTGGTTGTTAGCTGTTCTTTTATTTTTTTCCCCCGAGTGTGTTAAAAGACCCTTCTTTGCACAATTAAAATTAAAAAGAAATTCTAGTAACATGAAAATATTAGGATGACATTCACTAAAATGGAGAAATGTTAAAATTTATTGCTTTAAATGTGATACGAAAAAATTGAAAAAAATTTAAATATATAGAAGGATTTTTTTTTCTGTTACATCCATTTGTTTAATGTGATGGAAATTGTTTTGATTTTATAATTCTGGAGCCTATTCAGTATTCTTTCTCCAGTAACTAACCTGTATTTACTCAGAATATAAATCAGCTGCATTTTTGTAGTGCATAAAACACTCTCTAATTGAGCTTTATTTAATTTGTTTTAACTCGGAGTGCAAGGGAGATGACACAATGTGAATTACTCATTATGGTAACCTCTCCTCACAAGTACAAATGGGTATGAAGCGATGTCTGTGTGTGTTTTTGTACTCTAACATCACTCACAGAAGCAGTTCCTCAGAAAGATGATAACACTAATAATGATCCTTAGCATTTATATAGCATTTTCTGTCTTCACAACACTTTATACACCTTAACTAAATAATGGTACTTGCCAGAATGAGGTTACAACATCAATGAATTATCATGGCCTTTGGTGTAACTTGAGTCCTCAGAAATGTCACCTCACTGCGTCTCTTCCTGTGGGAATGATTGCCTCTTGTGATGGATTAACACCAGATACAATTGATTGGCCGATCTTGGCCTGCACTCTTGAAGGAGCCTCTATAGCCTTTGAATGTTGATTCTGATTAACTCAAACAAAGGCATTGTTATTTTTGGTCACAAACCAGCCTTCCATTGACATAGCCAAGTAGAGACGTTAAGATAATTATTTGGACGATTCAATCCACAAATCTCCACTTATTCTAAGTCACTGAGATAGTTACCTCAATATTCTGTATCAAGGTTTCTCAAACTCAGCAATATTGACATTTAGCACTGGAAAATTCTTTGTTGTTGGAGCTGTCCTCTGTATTAAAGGATATTTATCAGCATTCTTGGCTTCAGGCTGCCAGGTGACACTGACCCACTCACCAACAACCCCAAGTTGTGAAAAGCAAAAATATCTCCACACATTGCCAAATCTTTTCTGGGAAGCAAAAATGCCCCCAGTTCAAAACCATTGTATGCTTTGCCAGTGGCTAGCCATTCTTCTTCTGTATCTTAACACTACCTATTTCTCTACAGCGCCTCCTATGGCAGTGAACTTCAGGTGCATTGTTTCAGTTTGATTCTCATTAACTAGGAAACCCCAGTGTCTTGGTTTAGGAAACCTTCTTTTCAAGTCTGTTTAGATGACATATTGCCTCACTACCTCCCTCCCCCGCCCCCCAACCAATAACCTCAAGTCAGGAATTCTTCCACACTGAGTGCAAAACAGCAGTATAAACATACCCTGAAAATCAGTTTAGCATTACAGGTTATGAAAAACTTATTTCACAGGGTTTTGAGATAAGTTGACAGAGGCTAGTTTGAAAGCTCAGCCTTACACATTTTGCTTCTCAGCTGGGCTTAGAAAATTGTTGCGACTGTGGTTGTAAGGAAAATACCACCTCAAGGCTCGATCATAAAAGCTTCTATCAGACAGATGTCTGTAGTTATTTTTGGTTCTGGATTCAATAAGTTTTATATGGACCTAATTCCCAGAAAAACTCCCCAGTCTGTTTACATGGCCTGGATAAACTGGCTGTGTTTTCTTTGTATTCCTAGTGTGAGCTGGTAATTATCCATCTACTGCTGGGATATTTCATGTAACTGGTGGACATTTTAGACACCATGTGCATCCTTAATCTCCCTAGGATTCTCTAGGAACAAAATTATTTGATATGAAAACCTTTGATATTACAAGTTGTGTTTAACATTTCAAGCCTCATTTACATCAGTTCAGTCCAGTGAGCTGCTAAGCACTCTGGACGACATATCATGGAGAGAAGGAAACCTATAGATGCACTCAGTAGCCTGAAGGTATATTACACAAAATAATAAAAATGAACTGCTGAAGAAGTATCTAAAATTTATTAGCACAGGGTGCAGTTAGTGAGGCAGTTGAACATCATCTCAGATTATTTTTTCAAACAAATAAATAAATGAGTGAATAGTGAAAATTATTAAGGTCTTGACATATAGATTACATATACTATGCATATGGTATAATCTATGGTAAATGAATTATCCAAGCATGAATGTACCAAATCCTCTATTGATCTAAATACTACAGCATAAAATCTTGTTTTCTTTCCTGCAAATCAGTAAAGGCTTTGACAATTTCCATGTGGGCTAGAATGAAGCAAACAGTCGAACAGTTACTGTACATCAAGGAGGTACTAATGGCTGTAGCTGAAACACCTGCTAACCTGCTATTGTAAGCATTTATCCAGTATTTGCCTGCGGCAGAAATAAATGAATAAATAAACTTTCGCTAGTCATATTACATGAGTTAATGCATTATAGCATTATGTAAAGTAGCAAGGCGCATTCTTCTGGGGCTTTTTAAAAATCATTATTTGTGGCAGGTTAGAACGTATCTGCTGGCTTCTCTGCTCCATTTTCCTCACTTAGGTTTCTTTCAGAGCCCTCACAACTACAGGGCTAGTTGGCCTTTGCTCTCTGAGGAATACCTTTGAGACAAACAGCCTTCCTAATCCTCAAAGAGTTTTAAGATGGCATTACAAAGAGGATGGATATATTAAACACCTCAGCTGTCAATGAGCAGAATCAATAATGGTGGGGATGCAGCTTACATTATATCTACTTACACAGGGTTTGCACATATTTGGAAAGGAAAGCTTTTCCTTTGACAACTTGGCACCAGCTGTTTCAAGAAATAACACAGCTGTAGATCCCCAACACACCTGGCTCTCCTTTCATAATGTAAGGAAAAAAGGTATGAAGCAATGACCAGAAAGGGCAGACCCCTGCTAGAAGCCTCGTTTTCAGGTATATTTTCATTTGAATGTTAAAAGAGTATTAAGGCTACCATCAACCAAAAAGAAATAAAATGAGTTCACACCCTCTCTCCCTTCAAAAAGTGTTAGGGCTAAATTATCAATTAAAATGGAAAATAAAAATCTAGAGTTGATTGTTTTACTCTTTTAAAAGCTATAGGAGTATATTACTTCAGTCAATAAAATATATAAAATACATCTCTGGGCAATAAGAATATTAAACACACCCAGTATAACGAAAAGGATCATTGAACATAGTATGAATAATAATGTGTTGTATTTCAAAATATGCCATCCATAGACCTGTCTTGAATTATAGTCCAAGGTTAAATTTATTTTTGCTTTTTATAGGATTTTCTCCCATTGTAAGTATTTCTTTCCTTTTCTAATTAAGAAGTCCTTAAAGAAAATTAGGCAGGTCAGGACCTAATAGAAGAGCATACTTTGAGAGATAGATACCCCTAAAAAAAAGGGAGAAGAACGTTCAATCCCGATCATTTTTAGCATCTTCTTTAAACATTTGATTTTACTGCCTATTGGAGAAATATTCCTAATTTAACGTTTTCAATTGCTGTTGCCTAATTTTCTTATACTTCCACAGGAATACAGTGGTAGAAATTAAAAATGAAAACTATCCTTGGCATTATACAAGTTCACATTAAATCAGCTATGTAGCATATTTCCTTGCAAAACAATTGCCTAAATCATTTATATTTAATGCATGACATTTTGTATTTGTCTATGAAAATGAAATTAAGAACAGTTCCACTTATAATAGTATCAAGAAAAATAAAATAATTAGGAATAAATGTAACAGATGAAGTGTAAACCGTGTACACTAAAAGTACAAAACTGTTGAAAGAAATTAAAGAAGATCTAAATAAAGAGAGAGGCATTCAATTATCATGGATCAGAATCTCTAATATTGTTAAGATAACAATATTCCTTAAATTGATCTACATATTTGACACAAATTCTGTCAAATCCCAGCTAGCTTTTTTGCAGAAATCAACAAACTGATCCAAAAATTCATCTGGAACTGCAAGGGACCCAGAAATATATAAAACAATTTTGTAAAAATAGAACAAAATAGAAAAATTCACACCTCCAGCCCTCAAAACTTAATACAAAAGTCTAATACTCAAAACAATGTGGTACTGGCATAAGGCTAGCCATATAGATCAATGGAATAGAATTGAGTTTCCAGAAATTACCCTTACATTTATAGTTAGTTGATTTTCTATAAGGGGAGCAAGCCACTTTTATGGGAGAAGAGTGGTCTTTTTAAAAAATGGTGCTCAAACAACTAGATATCCACATGATCCACTAGAATCAAGTTGAGCCCCTACTACAAAGCATATGCAAAAATTAAACCAAATAATAAACCAGAAAGTAAGAGCAAACTGTAAAAATTTCTAGGAGAAAACATAGAAGTAAATCTTTGTGACCTTGGGCTAGGCCACTTTTGTATGTTTAGGTTTGATAAACAATCCTCAGTTAGATATCATCAAAATTTTAAAAATTTGTACCTCAGAAGACACAATTGAAGAAGTGAAAAAAAAAAACCTATTGAGTAGGAGACATATTTGTGAATCATATACCTAGTGACTTGTATCCAGAATATATAAAGAACTTTTTAAAGTCAGTAAAAATAAAAACAAATCCATTATAGATTAGGCAAAGGATCACAATAGATATTTCTTTAAAGAATATGGACAAATGGCCAGTAGGTGAATTAAAGTTACTCAACATCAGTATCAATAGGGTAATGCAAAGCAAAACCACAATGAATTACCACTTCATACCTTCTAGCATAGATGTATTTTAAAAGATGGACAAAGGCACCTTGGTGGCTCAGTCGGTTAAGTGTCAGACTTCAGCTCAGTTCATGATCTTGTCGTTTGTGAGTTTTGGCCCCCTGCTGGGCTCTGTGCTGACAACTCAGAACCTGGAGCCTCCTTCAGATTCTGTGTCTCCCTCTCTCTCTGCCCCTCCCATGCTCGTGCTCTGTCTCCCTCTGTCTCTAAATAGTAAATAAAAGTGTTAGAACATTTTAAAAAGACAATTACAAATATTAAGGAGGATATTGAGAAATTGGAACACTTATACATTGCTGACGGGAATCCAATTTGTGTACTCACTTTAGAAATCAGTTTGCCAGTTCTTCAAAAAGCTAAACATAGGGGCGCCTGGGTGGCTCAGTCGGTTAAGCATCCAACTTTGGCTCAGGTCATGATCTCACAGTTCGTGGTTTTGAGCCCCACGTCAGGCTCTGTGCTGATAGCTAGCTCAGAGCCTGGAGCCTGCTTCAGATTCTGTATCTCCCTCTCTCTCTGACCCTCCCCTGCTTGCACTGTCTCTCTATCTCTCTCAGAAATAAGTAAAAAACATCAGAAAAAAAGCTAAACATAGTGTTACTATATGACCCAAATTATCCTATAACCAAGATAAATGAAAACATACATCTACAGAAATCTTATATGTAAATATACAAAACTCATTTATTCATGTTTATAACAGCATTGCTGATAATACCCAGAGTGTTTAACTGACTGAGCCACCTAGGCGTCTGATAATAGCCAGAGTGTAAACAATCCAAATATTCATCAACTGATGGACGTATAAATAAAATGTGGTATATCCATTCAATGGAATATAATTCAGCAGTAAAAAGTGAAGTATTAATATATACTGCAACACAGATGAACCTTGAAAATATTATGGTAAATGAAAAAAACCCACTCACAAAAACCACATATGATTCCATGTAGATTTACCAAACTTGTAATAATGAAGAATAACTAGACCCAAAGCCTCTGTGTTTTCTTCAACTTTTTTTTTTTTGTCAATAACAAGTCAGTGTTTCTTGGTACCCATAAAATACCATGAATGATATTTAATAATGTTACCAAAGGAAAAAAATAATCATTTCAATTTCAGAAATTTCTCTGAAGTTTTCTGAAAAATATTCCCTGAAAACAGGCTTTTTTCATTGCAGGGGAGAGGTCAATGAATTTGGGCAAGACAGCAATATTACCGGATGTTGTATGCAAAAATAACTTTTAAGAAGGTAAAAAGATTGCCAAGCTCATTCATTTATTTAAGTACAGCTATGTACTGAACCCCTACAATGTGTCAAGTGCTACTTGAGACCAAGGGCCTTTAACGGTGAACAAGCTTCTGTGAAAACAGATGCGAAACAAGTAAACAAATTAATAAAGTGCTTGCAGATGGTGATAACTGCTATGAAGAAAATAAAAGAGGGTAATGGGCTAGTGAGCATCTGAGCGAGGACTAAACGAGGGAAAGGTCTGTAAAAGCCAAGGGAGAGAGCTTCAAGCATGTGCAAAAGGAAAAGGTAAGCAGATACGAAGAGTGAGTTTGATGTCACGGGGGTAGAAGAGAGGCTGTGCAGCTACCCTGTGGTGGCCTTCACAGAATGGGAGAAGGCCAGAGGAATAGGCAAGGCTAGACCATCTGAGGTCTAGTATGACCACCAAGGAATCTAGAGTGTCTTTGAAGTACGATTGGCAGTCATTAGAAGGCTTGACATTGGAGGTGGGACAGTGCCAGGATTAGACAGGGTTTTTTAAAATGATATTGACTGTAGAAAAAGTGGGGGCATGTGACCAGATAGCAGCTCTTCAGGCAAAGGTCGATGGTGTGGTGGAATAGAATGGCAGCCACAGAGATAGTGAAAATCGCTCAGGTATGAGTTACTTAAGACATTTCTTTTTCTGCTTGATTTTCTTCTTATGGGATGTAAGAATATTGAACATTTTGTTTAGAGTTTAAAAGTGAATTTCTGACTGATTATCTGGCCCTGCCAAAATGAAAGGCAGACAATGGCATCTGACTCTTTTTTCTGGGCAGCTTTCGCCACCTCTGCCTCAATAGTTAGGGTGTAATCAATAAACATAACAGAGGCTATTCATTCCACCAGGATGGATTCCAACAAAAGTGCTCTATTCACACTGGTAATAGATTTTACTTGCTCCATCACATTATGTATTATGTCTAGCGTCTTCAGTCACCTACCTACTTTACTGCTCAATGATGATGACGTGCTCTGTTGGCATAAGAATGATTATGAAACTGGGCACTTCACACTTCTGGTGGCCAAGCCACAGTCCTTCCAACTGAGGGTGAAAGGCTGCTCATTACAACAGGACAGATGATTCACACATGTTAAAGATTCTGAAATCGGGTACTTGGTGAGATTTGGATTGGGTTTCAAAAGTGTCCTCCAAAAAACAATATTTTCAATTGAACTTATTAATTTATGTTAATAAATCTAGTGAATTTTAGTGGGCAAGTACTGGCAATGTTTTTTAAAAGTTGAAGTTATTCTTATCCTTCCTTTTGTCCAGTCTCTTCTATTGTGAAGAGACCATATACATTCTCTTCGATCAGAACTTACCAGGCCAATGGCAGCATGGATACTCACAGACAATACAAAGTTAACATTCATTAACTTGAACTTTTAGTAGAAGGCTGGTGCTGTGGGTTTATTTGAGAGCAATTACATATGATTCATTCTCCATCATTTATTGACTTATTCATCCAGCAAATGATTATTGACTGCTTACTGCTATGCTATACAATGTGAGGCAAAGAAGGCTAATTAATAATAATGGCTAGCTTTTGTTGAGTAGATACTGTGAGCCAGCACTCAGTGCTTCATGTTTTATCTCACTTATTTAAAAAAAAAAATACTTGACAATACAGCTGCTCTTACTATTATGGAGAAGAAAAGTGAGACATAGAAAGCTTAAAACATAAGCCCAGGATGGTGTGTGATAGATCTGGAAATTGAACTGAAGGACTGTTTCAACAGCCTTTGCTTAGGTGGTAAGATATTCAGCCTGCCAAAAGATGGTAAACATTCTGTCCTCAAGAAGTCTGTGTGCTGGTAAGGGAAGTAGGACATTTATACAGAACAGTTCACAGCTAATTCAAATACAACAACAAGTACAAAGTCACAGATATTGAAAGAAAAAAGTCCCTTCCTCCCAAAATCAGTTGTTCTCAACTTTGGCTGCAGCTTGTAATCACCTAAAGATTAAAATAAAATCCTGATGTCTAGTCCCCAACCCCAGAGGTCCTCACTAAATTGACCTGGCATGTGTTTGTGCAGCTAAATTTTTAAAAGTTCCCCAGGTGATTCTAATGTGCAGCCAATTTGAAAACCTTGGGCTAGAGGGATTAGGGAAAGTGTTAGGAAGCGGGGGTGGGGGGGGGTGGTTCGGAGTCGACTTGTGAAAAATAAGTAACTATTTTAAAAGTTGGAAATGTCAGGGGTACAAATGGGAGTGGATAAATATGTTGTGATATGGAATATAGCCTTGTTATGCGAAACGTCGTCCTGGGACCTATAGCATTGGCACCACCTGTGTTAGAAATGTGGCCTCTGGGGCTTTCCAAGACTCCATGAGTAAGAATATGCATCCACAGGTGATTTGTCTGTACATCATAGTTTGAGAAACACCGATATAGAAAAAAAGGGGCGGAACCATAGCCATATTTAGTGATTGGCAGATGGTACCAAGAGTTAATAGATGGAGTAGAGAGTATGGTGCATTTGTTGGGGAGGTGTGACAAAGTGGAGGCCAAACTACCAGGTGCTTTGACTGCTACAATAAGCAATTAAAATTTGTTCTGTAGATGGTTGGAAGTTGAAAAACTTCCAAATAAAGCAATGAATGCAGAGATAGCTTAGGATAATACTCTGATGATGATTTGCAAGAGACATTAGGAAGAGGGAGAAGCTGGAGGTGAGCAGGTACTCAGAGAGGCCTCCACGTGAATTCTCAGTTCACAAATATACTAAGAGTGAAACTCAGACCAGGGTGCAATTCAGTAGGCAAGTTCTTATCTTCAAAATATATTGTTTTACTTTGAAGAATTCTTATCTCCTCTAGCAGCCTGACTTTGGAGCTACATTATGTATTTGAATAGAGATATAAGCTACCTCTTACTATGAGTGGCAACCGGTGTGTGTAGAACATCTTTGTTATTTCTTTCATAATACACTGCACCCCCCAATATCAGAGGACTATAGAGGAAAAAGAACAGAATTCCAATGGTACAAAAGAGACATGGATGTTTGCCCAGCAACAATATGATAACCATTGTACCATCAGTTTTCTATGTGAGCATGAAACAGAGTATTTAGTGTATTTGATAAACTATTCTGACTGAAGAGGGTTACTAAGAATTCTTGGGAAATTATCTTAAATGTTACACCAGATGAAAATACTTACTCCTGAATATATTGTATGTAAATTTTTTGCTTGATGAATATGTGATTCCTTACGGTCGATAGCAACTACAGTGTCTAAGAATTACCATTAAAAGGGTCAGTAACAACGTTTTTTACATATAAATGAGCTAATTTATAGAATTTTTTGGCTTTCCAAGTGCTGGGCACATGCATTGGAATTATAATCTTTTAATGTAAAAGAAAACTTTTCATTATGTAGTATTTAATACATTGCTTTGCATGTAGTTCATTTGTTAAAGGAACAAATGCAGACTTGGCATGAAAAGATACTGTGTTATGAATAGACTCTTTAAAAATCAACTTTATAAAGATATAATTTATGTAAAATAAACTGCATACATTTAAAGTATATAAATAGACTTTAAATTGCAAATAACTGGAGAAACTGAATAATCAAATGCATTACAAGTATCTTTGAAGTTATATATTAATAATAAATATAAGAATATATTACTGAAATGATCATATGGTGCTAACTCTTTGTGTAGTCATATTTTTAAATTCAAGTTTGCAGGTAGAAATTTTCAAAATACATCCATGTCTTAAGGCTTGATACTGCAATTTGTGGATAATGCCACTAGATGGTGGTGTTTGCTGTAGTCATGATCACATGATCAGCCACTGTTATAAATTAGGTGAACTGATACTCAAACCACGAGTACCTAAGACTTTTTCATTTGTGGAAAACTAACTAATGGATTGCTTTATTGTTGGCATACGTTCCCAGTCTAAATAAGACTATAACCTGGACCTAAACCCTGAAATAACTCAATATCCTAGCAAGGATGGTATCAGAAATTACATAGTAAAAGAATTGTTAAGTTTAAGAAGCGGTAAAGAAGCACTAGGAGACCATGCTGAATTCTTCCTGGTGGAGTGTAAGAATATTTTAGAACAGCGGTTTTCTATTATGCAAAAGTTTGAAGGATAAATAGTTCACCAAATGTGGAGAAGAAAGAGAATATTGAAAGTGAATGAAACAAGACATCCAAAGGTACAGAGCATGATTTATTTTTAAAAAGATAGTCTGTGTGATCAAACTTTGGGGTCCATGGTTGGGAAGAGGAGGAAGATAGTACCTGATAGTAGATTAAAAATAGATGGTCAAGGGCAAGATATCCCCTGTTAGGTTTAAACCTCATTTTTCATGCAATAGGGAGCAGCATCTGAAGGTTTTTAAGAAGGAGATGGGATGATAAAATTTATAGGATAGAGAGAGTTTAAGAAATAAATTCATGGATGCGATTTTGCCTTATCAGGAAGAAACACATCTCTTAGGAACATTTCTTCACAAGGATATCCTTAACAAGAATTTTCTGGTAGTCTTCTGCTTCTTCTGTTTTCCCCCCTGCCAGGTTATCAAATCAATTTGTGCTGCAGTCTCCTACCATTTGCCTTAACATTTGGGGAATGGAGTGACATAGGATTCCTTGTTAGAGCCACTGTCTTATTTCTTCCTCATTCCCTTTTCTCTAGGTGAAATGTGGAATGGAATATATGATAGGATTTTTTTCCCCTCTTCTCTTCTGTCTTTCAATGACCAGTGGCTGTGCCCTGGGCTGTCAGAACTCTCGATAAAGGTTTGCAACCCATATGATCTGAGGTTGGGGTAGAAATGGGATAATTACATTTACTAATCTAAATCCTTTAATGGCTACTTTGTTTACTACTTGCCCTTACCTTGACTGTTTTTGTCTTTTTGATAAAAGGGAAGTGAGGATGATGCGCCCTATGTCTGGTCTGTTCTAAGAATAAGTGGTCTGTTCACAGGGGGTGTTAAATGCTGCCTAAGTCTGGGTACCCTAGGATAAGGGCTACTTCTCTGTTTTCGATAGAACCTGCTTTTTGGAACTGGCTCCTCTCTCCACCTGGCTTGCCAGGAGACCAAAGGCTCACTGATAATACTAATCCTCTCTGACAATTAGTTGGCACCCTTTCCTATTAGAATATCTTTGAAATGTTGCTGGTTGTGGGTGGGGGGTGGAATTTAGACTGGCAGGAAAGGACACAGGCCTTTTAATCTCTCTTCTGACTACCTTATTTCTTAAACTTCATTGCACCCTGGAAGGCCGCCTGCCCCTCTCAGTCACTATAACGTACAACATAATGACATGGAACTTCCGAGTGCTATTGGAAGCCCGGCAGTGGAGGTTGTCTCCTTACCAGAGAAATACTGTCGGGGAAATGTAGTGAGTCCTCCATTCTTGTTATAACTCCCCTCCTCACAGGTTTCTGGGCAAAGCACTAACCTGCCCTTAACCTGTTACTTCGCTGAGCATGTTTGTTGATGGCTGGGAACTGTTCAAAGGCTTTGAGGAAGAAAAAGAAAGAAAAATAGGAAGCTGAATTCCAACCCATTCACGATCTCCTATTTGAGCCAGTGCACCGTACACAGTGCCTCTCAGAACGTGGAGTGTGTGAGGGGACCACAGCAGCCTCAGTTCCTGAGGCCTCTTGAAAGCACGTACGAATGAGAGCAGCTTCTGAACCTTTTTGCTGCTCCTTAACAGAATTGCACACCGTGAGAAAGATCTTTCTTTATATTGCTGCCATCTCTCTACTCCTTCTTCCCTCCTCCCGACCCCACCATGAACAGCTTACTTTAAGCACCATCTTTTCTGCTGGAGAGGGCGGACGCTGAAACCACCTTCGAAATCATTGCTAGCACTTAGGTCCTGATGCATGCCCTTTCTGTGGGTTAGTTCATTTGCTGCTCACAACAACCCTGATGAAGTGTTAGTTTCTTTGAGGTCCCATAACCTGCCTGAAATCACTGAGTCAGTGGATGGGGAGGGTCAGTGGTGCTCTTCTGCATTCCACCCTTGTCTCTGTGACTTTCGCAGCCTTGTAACTCCTGTTTGCAAGGAGTTTTTATTTATTTGTTTGTTTAGATTATATCAGCATTACTGAGAAACCTGCAAACAGGAAGACAGTAATTTTTTTTATTTTTTATTTTGTTTTATTTCTTTAATGTTTATTTTTGAGAGAAAGAAACTGGGGGAGGGGCAGAGAGAGGGGGGAGATCAAACCTCCAAAGTAGGCTCTGTGCCGACAGCAAAGAGCCTGATGTAGGGCTAGAACTCATGAACTGTGAGATCATGACCAGAGCCAAAGTCAGCCGCTTCATGGACTGAGTCCCCCAGGCACCCAAGGAAGACAATAAATTGTATACATCTGCCTTACTGGGTTCTAATCCCTGTACAAGATATCTATGCTCAGAATAAGCTTGCCCATTTCAGAAACTACATATTTTGTTTATCTCTTTGACATTGTAACTACTGGGTAAGGGAGGGGACATTGCTGAAACACACACTGAGTTTCAATGGCATTACTTTGCTCCATCCACCATTTTTGGCAGTGTGGAAACTGCTACTTTGACAGGGTCTGGCCTGATTGAGAGAGACTTTGAGAGAGAGGAAGAAGAGAAGAAAGAGAAGGAGGAAGAAAGAATATTTGATTTTTTTTAATTTTTTTTTTAAAAGGCAGTTTTTTGTTTTTTTTTTTATTTTTTTTTTTTTTATTTATTTCTAGGAGAGAGAGAGACAGCGTGAGCAGGGGAGGGTCAGAGAGAGAGGGAGTCACAGACTGAAACAGGCTCCAGGCTCTGAGCTGGCAGTCAGCACAGAGCCCGACGCGGGGCTCGAACCCACGAATCGAGAGATCATGACCTAAGCGAAAGTCGGACGCTTAACCGACTAAGCCACCCAGGCGCCCCTTGATTTTTTTTTTTTTTTAATGCAGCACCTACTATATTCTTGGTATTGCTAGTTACTTTCTATGTATGGTTAAAATAATGCTCACGACAAATCTAGGAGAGATTTTTTTTTGGTCTCCATTTTATAAATGTAATGATTGAGGTTCAGAGATACTAAATAATAAGGACCAAGTTCACACAGCTAGTAAGGGGCTGAGACGATCTGAAACTATCATCTGAAGCCCTTGCTCTTTCATTCTATCAAGAAGCTTTTAAAGAAATAATATGACAGTTGCTTTTAGCCAAAGGGAAATTGGAGGTTCATGACCCGGGACTTCATTCGCACAATGGTGCCATGTCATTTGATAGTACTGAGGATTTTAGGGGCCTGGGTCTGTGGACAGAATGTCAGGTGATCCTGTGAGTATTAAATATAGATCTTCACTTTGGAAATGAAGCTAAATCACCCTTGCTATGTGAATTAGTTTAACCAATAGGGGAGGTTGGCTCGTTTGCTTTCTCGTTAATAAGCTATTAGCGAATTATCAGACATGTAAGGGTAAGATGTAGCTGGAATTTCTTTTTCTTACTTCCCTTCATTTTCCTCTTTGCTCTTTCCCCCTTTCCTTGATCCCAGCATCCTGGCCAAATGTTGAGTACGTCAATTACAAGCTGTCTAATGACCTTAGGTGGTAATTTAACCTTCCCGGACTTCAGTTTCTTTATAAAATGTTTATAGCAGTGGTCTCTCAAACAGTTGTTTTGAGAAGAAAATAAGTGAACATATACAAAGTACTTTCACAGTACCTAAACTATAGTAAGCCCTTAGAAAAAGTTTGTGTTATTCCTCAAATCAATAGGTATCAATCTAGGTCTGTTGCAAGCCACTCGGTTCTTTGCTATGAAGCACATGGAATCTCCCCGGTAGAAGATATCACTAATTTTCATCACGATGCCCTTCTCTTGTATGATTATATTTAAAATATAATCTTACATTTGTTTTCGGTGTCTTTGTTTCTTATTCCATGCTTATTGGCATCCCATTTCTCTCTTGTCTCTAAGAATATTCCTCACACCATGTCTCTGTGAGGGCATGTGAGCTGTTGAGCATCCTGGGAGAATAGCAAACCCAGTAATGTGGAAAACTGAGGTACAAGGAAAAATGCCAATTATGTAGCCCTCGCCAAAAGTTTCTCATCTTGAAAGTGCTTTGAAAACATTAACTAATTAATTAATCAAAAAGAATTTCTACCAATCAGCGAAAACGCTCCTTACAATGTTTTTAAGCCTCTTGAAAGGTATTATTTATTCAATGATGTTTTCTCTTAGTCTTAAAAGATCATCAGTTTCTTTCTTTCTTTCCTTTTTTTTTTTAAAGAGAGAGACATTTCAGGAGATTTTGTGGAATCTCTGCACTATTCTCTCCCTCGGTAAATCCCAGAAAGCAGGAGCATGGGAAATACACACAGACACAAAATGTTCTTTTAGGATGAAATCCCTTGACATTAAACACATTAAAATATCATATAAGATTCTTTAATCTACTGTGCTTACCAGCTTTTTATTGAGCTGCCAGCAAAGTCAAGACTAAAATTTCTGTTGAGTGTCAGGTGTCAGTGTCACCTGTTACATCCATCTATTTTCCTGTCTCTTTTCTGACCGGGAGCCCCCTAAAAGCTGCAACTTTATTGTCATATCCTTAAAGTCTAGCTACTCTTAGTGCTTCCCCAACATTAGCCCTATTCTCTAGCCTACAAAATGTAACTTAATCTCTTTGTGACATAGCAGGAGAGTAGTAATAACAATCTTATGTTCATTAATTCAACAAATATTGAGCATCCGACATTCATTTATTTATATATTCCTATAGCATCCACTTTTTCATTGCAAGTCTTTGTGTGAATCATGGTGATGGATTCAAAGATGATCTAGACAGGGTTATTGCATTCAAGGAGTTTGTTGTCCAGCAGGAAAAATAAGGCAAGAACATAAATAATTTTAGTATAAGGGGGACATGATGTACACCTACAATGAGGTTCCTTTAGAAAGATGGGAGAAGATTTCTGGCTGGGGCTTTCAAGGAGGAATTTCAGAAGGAAGTGACACTTGATTACATTACTGAAAGGGTAATTGGTTTATGGAAATGAGGAAGGGGGAGGTATTTTTCCAGACAGTGAAAATAAGAAGGGAAACCATGGAGAAAGGAAAATCTAATTGTATAGAAGTTACTGACTGTTGACTTGGAGCTGAGGTATGGGAGAATATTAGAGGGTATACTCAGGGAAATGAGGATTGGCTCTGTTTGGAAAATTCGTGGCATATAGAGCATTCTATTGTGTCTCCACCAGCAGCAGCCATCACTAATCAATCTCGGCACTCAGAATAATGTAGATCCTGTGAATGTGGCTTCTAAATCCCTCTTGAGACCCCTGTCCAGGTAGTCACTTCTAATCAAATAAATCTAAATGCATTCGTTCAGGAGAGGAAAACACTTGCCACTTCTGAACCACAACATGGAGACTTGTTTTTTCTTTTCTTTTTTTTTTTAAGTTTATTTATTTTGAGAGAGATGAAGACAGCACTGGTGGAGAGGGGCAGAGAGAGGGAATGAGAGAATCCCAAGCTGGCTCCACACTGCTAGTGCAGACATGAGGCTCAAACCCAGGAAACCATGAGGTCATGACCTGAAATGAAACCAAGAGTCAGATGTTCAAGTGACTGAGCCACCCAGGCACCCCCACAACATGGAGAGTTCTAAGTGATAAGCTGAAAACTCTAGCCTTTACTTTTTTGGCATCATACAGTAATCAAGCATGGATTCAGAATCAACATTAATAACATTTGCTGGTCTACATTATTGTAATCTGAAGATACTCAGAAGTTCCATTGAAATGTGGATATTGGGAGACTTACCCATATATTAAATTAAGCCTTTCGAATATTTTGTGTAAAAGTTATGTTTAATCTCTTTTTTAAATTATCTAGTTATCAGTTTCTATTTCTTGTTATTATTTTCTAACAAGAGCAGTTTGCCTGTTTTCTGATTACCTATGGGTTTGTAAGTCCAGACCTATTAGAATACTACATAAAACTCAAACACATAATCTCTGAACAACTCTTTGAAGGGTTTTCAGGTTTGAAATTCCAATGGTATTCCATCCTTGTGAGCTGTTCAGGCATCATTTCTTTTTATCTGACTGATTTCTGGAAAGATGAATGATTACCATACAAGATGCAATCTTCACCCTTCAGTTACAGAACCAAGGCTGCCATTCCTTATCCTTTATCTATAGAAGATCTTATGCAAAAATGCAAATGCTGGGACATGTGTGAACTCCTCGGCACAAGATTCATCTAGCTGGTTGAGATAACATTCTGAAGGGTCTTTCCTGGCCTCTCTTAAAAGCAGAAAATCACAGCTTCAACTGAATCTTTAAAAGGATGTTGACAGATACTAGAAACAAACATGGCAAACTACATGATTTTTAAGAAGCTCAGTTTGTCTCTCCTTCTAAATTTCCCATCTTTAAGAAAATAAAAATCTTCCAAAGTGTATACCCTGTAAAGGTTTCTAGGAAATCGAAGAGAATATCTATCGAGAGAGAATGATCTGGGAAATGGTTGACAACTACCTACAGTGCTACTTAACAGCAAAGGGAATAAGGTGTATCAATGGAAACTCAGAATCCTCAGCTCTAGTGACACCCATTTGGGTTGGTCCCTCCCACTAAGCTCCATTTATATCAGTTTTCCAATTTGCAGAATACACTAAATCATGTTCCTTTAGAAAGGCTATCTTACCTGAGTTTAGCTTTCTAGGAGGATAGCAGTATTACTATACACGAAATGTTGTGCATGCCAAGTGCAAATGAGCCTCCACTCTCACCCCACCTCTTCCCACATTCAGTTACATGTGCAGAGGAATGTCAGAAGTTCAAGGCGGGAGTATGTAGAACTCACCACACAGGTTTTGGTATCAGACAGACTGGACTTGCACCCTAGCCCGATTACTCCCTAGTTGTGTGAATTTGCCATAAGTGGTTTGCCCATTCAAGAGCTTCTGTGTCTTCATCTGTAAAATGGGAATCATGACTGTAGCTTCCTCAGAAAATTGCTATGGGTGACAACAGCAGCAATCTCCATGACAGCAGTCAACATTTCAGTTATTAGGGGCTTCTCAAAAAGCTTTAAAGTTCACATGCTGGGGCCAGAGTAGAATGTCCACCAACATTCCAAGTTTTCAGCACAGTTTTCCTTGAAGATTGCCCTTCATGACTTTCTTAATGGGTTATTCTCATCACGAGTTAAAGATTCTGCTGCTCTCATGAGAAAAATCAACTTAATGTATATGTAGGAAGGGGTTACGGAGAATCCCAGAGAGCTTTCTGCCTCCTGAAACATTCTTGAGGGAATAAATTTATTCTTAGAGTGAAGGAAGGAGGGGTTAGTATTCAACTTCTTCTTAACAATCCCTCACCCATTTTATTCATCGGATTTCAGTGTAGGGCAAGTTAATAGCCAAACAAATAAAGGAAACAAATCCATAGTCAAGGAATAGTGTGTAGTTAGAGCTGGTGTATGTGTCTCTAACTGCCAGGTATGTAAATAGATGGGTACAATTTCTGGATGTTTTTTGTGTGCACCCACAGAAAGGACAGAACAGGGAGATGAATACTAAAGATGGGGTAGAAGATGCATGGACCTGGAGATATTTTTCCATAGTGAAGCATCTCATTCATCTAGACTACTAAGAATTCTCACAGGATGGGGATCTCTGCAGAGGGCTACGTACAGATAGCCCATTTTGCGGTAATACTCCAAAAATGGAAAGGTAGTTAACAAAAGCTTCCTATTTGTAATCAAAGCCTCCTCTTGTCACTGTGCATGCCCAGTAGTCTGCAAGGAGAATTGTACAAAATGCAGTTTTTACTTTGCTGTGGTTTGTAGCCACTGCTGCTGCTGAAAATTAGCAGGCAGGCAGTGGCGCCCTGGGTTCAAGATGAGGCCTAAAAAGGCAGAGGGACAGGGGCCTGAACACAGGTGGAACCCGGAGGAATGGTAACAGGTAGGAATGGTGGTGCTGTAAGCTTTGCTGGTTTCATTGCAGCAGAGTTCCTCTCCGAGTGAGGATTCCCCTTGCCCCCCACCAACCAGAAACCTCTGAAAATCTTGGATACTCTTGTCTGCCACTCATGACATTCCAAATCACGAGTATGCAGTGAAGAAGTCCTGGGTTTAAAATCTACCTCTGCATTATGACACTGGCTGTGACCTTGAGCAAGTAACTTTCAGTGCCTGAATCTCAGATTTCTTATAAGATTTAATGAGAGAGAAAAGGCACAGCAGTGGCTCTCCCTCTGGACAGATCCAGATAAATCCTCTGGCATGGCACTGTATCATGACTCAACTGTGAATGCCCCAATGACCACCCTGATACTAATTTCCTCGAATTTCTTAAGTCAGCCTAGGTAAAAATTCCAGCTCTGTGACTTTCTAGCTATAACACATTGGGCAAGTTGCTCGTGTGTATGTGTGTGGAAGAGAGAGAGAGAGTTTAATATCTGCCAGATACTGTCAAATAAAATGTAAGTTAAAATAGGTGTATGTCTTTCTCCCTGGAGTTTACAGTCCCATGGATTTGTTTTTGTTGGGTGGAGCTCAGTTTCATTATCTGCAAAATGGGAATAAGAACATAGCCAGAATAGTTGTTGTTGAGGTTAACATGAGGAAAGCTCTGAGCAAGGTACCTGACATATGGGTGGGTGCTCAGTAGGAGGTTACTAAATCCTGTTGTATGCCTTCTCTGTTTTTATAATATCGAATTGTCTCTAGCTTCCTTCATGCCATCCCCAGCAATCTGTCTACTTTATTTCCCATGAGCAGCTTTCATGTGGTCTGGCGGTTGCTGGATAACACTAGACAAGCAGTTGAGCCCTGAAGGCTAGTCTCTGGACTCCAGTGTCAGAAAGACCTGTGTTGGTGTCCTTCTCTGCCACTTATCCAAATGTGTGACCTTGGGCAAACGACTTAAACTGTCAGCCTCATTTTTACTCATTTGTTAAATGGAAAGAAAAATCGTTCCTACCCTAAGAATCATTATTCCTATTCCAAGAGTAGTATGTGTCTGTGTGTATTTGTGTGCATATGTATGCACGTGGGTGTGAAAGCAGGAAATGGATCAAGAGCGAGATTAACATCTACCAGGCTATATGAGATTGAGGGAAAATTAAAATAGACAAATTCCTGTCCTCTTTGAGGTTATACTCTAGGGGGTTGAGTGCACTGAGGAAAGCTATACTATTGAAATCCTAGCACAAATGGAAAAAAAAAAAAGTTACATGATGGCATGAAAGCCCATGGGAAGGGGGATTTGACTCAACCAGAGAGGTCTCAGATGGCTTCCCTGAAGAGATAACACTGGAACAGAGAGCTGAAGTAGGAGTTTGCTAGATGAATGTGGAAAGAAGCTATCTCACTGGGAAGCTTTCACTCAGCATCATTAGCATATGGGCATCATCTTCTTGCTAGACTTTAAACTCAGAGTACTGGCGTGTGTCTTTGTCATCTTCTGTCACCTCTAAGACAGT
Source organism: Hyaena hyaena (assembly GCF_003009895.1). NCBI lineage: Eukaryota > Metazoa > Chordata > Mammalia > Carnivora > Hyaenidae > Hyaena > Hyaena hyaena. Next base: position 491,053 of record NW_024081751.1, read on the forward strand.
GCCTTGAAGGAAGTAAATGCTTAGTAAATATAAATATTTGTTGAACGAGTGAATGTTAGTAGGAAATCAATACATGTTTGTTGAATGAAATAAAAAGTAACTGCTCTACCCTCATCTCCTGGCTCCATTTGGATTGCAGTTAAGGAAGACACATAATTTAGTAAAAACAACATGCACCTGGAAGTCAAACTACCCCCCCCCCATTCAGACGCTGTCACCTTGGGGAAGTAACAGGACATCTCTGTTTCCATCCCCTCATGTGTAAAATGAGAATAAGCATAGCTTCTTTAGAAGGTTGTTCTGAAGTTTATTTATTTATTTTGAGAGGGAGAGAGAGAGAGGTGGCATGCGAACTCGAGAGGGGGAGGGGCAGTCCCAGAGAGAAGGAGAGAGAGAATACTAAGCAGGCTCTGCATTGTCAGTGCAGAACCCAATACTGGACTCAAACCCACCAACCCTGAGATCATGACCTGAGCTGAAACCAAAAGTCCAGTGCTTAACCTACTGAGCTACCCAGCCGCCCCTACAGGGTTATTTTAAAGATTATACTGGTAAGTACGTAATACCTAATAAAAGGGTAACTTTTAATAGTCAAAAGAGGAGTATTATTATTATTTGTGTTGGACAACGGCAAACGGCAGACATGAAGCATTTCAAAGATTTGTAGGTTGCTGAAGACAACCAGGTACAGCTGAAAGCCAGAGGGTGTTATCACCCAAACATCTACCAGCCCTTTCTCTTGCTGGAATTGCCTAGAGCTCATCAGTGCACTGTGTTCTATCTCCAGTATCTGAGTTAGAGGGCTAGGTTTGGATTCCCGGATCCACTGGCTATCATTGACCCGCAGTTGGTAAAATATACTGGGACCTCAGTTTTCTTCTAGGGTTGCTCATATAGTATTTGGGAAGGATAAAATCAGGTATTTCATGGGCATCAGGTAGCACAGAGCTTACAACAGGGTAAGTAACCAGTACGTTCTTACTATAACCACTGACAGGCCCTCTGGATTTACTGTCAACTACCTTGTAACTGAATGAGCCTTTCCTGGGCCGGGAATTACTTCCTTTTGGAATTTTCTTTATGAAAGGAAGAAAAGCAACTCCTCTCTGAGGTCTGGATGGCTAGCTTCCCGGTGCCACGCCCTCTCGGGCAGGTTCAGGGCCACGCAGCAGTCCAGGTGAAGCAGGTTAGCAGCGACTAAAGACAGTGGAACCTCGGCTTTCCCTCAAGAAGCCGCCCAACTCAGTTCTGCCCCCCTCCGCGATCCTAACCCTGGAAGGCGTGTTCTGGGTTCCAGCCCAGCACTGGGCATGCTCGCAAGTCAAAGCAGGCTTGGGTCGTCCGCAGGACGCGCCGGCTCGCTATCCCTCCCTGAGTGCAGGGACCCGGGTGCAGCTTCGGTGCGTCAGGTTTCGCAGAGCCGAATCCTTGGTGCGTGCAGGCAGGGAACCAAGCCTCTCCTGGCCAGCCCCAGAGCCGAGCTGAACTCTGCACCGCCCGGGGTTTGCGCACTCAGTGTCTGCTCTCGGAAACGCCCGGTCGGGGTTCTCGCTGCAGACAAAGGGGTGCACGTGCCCCTAACGCCCCTCTCTCGTAGGCGTGAACCCCTCCCTGGTCCTGTGCTCCGCAGCCCCAGCAGCTACAGCCCCAGCGCCACCACCCAAGCCCCAGCTGCCGCGGCCTGAGCGCGCACTCGGGGCCCAGGGATTGGCTCACACCCCCCATTCGGGGCTGCGCTGGCTGGCGGGCGGTGAGCGGCGGCTCCGTGTGTGTGTGTTTGTGTGTGTAGAGGCGGGGGGTGGGGGGACGGTGCGCGCGCGCGCGCGTGTGTGCATGTGTGTGTGCGCGTGTGTCTGTGCGGCGCGCGGGCGGGTGCGTGTGTGCGCGCGAGGACTCGCGTGCAGGAGCCACTGGGTGTGCGTGCGTGTGTTATGGGTTTGATTCCAGAGCAGGTTGCACATTGGTCCTGGGTGGCTCGCAGGCTCAGGTCGTGCTTGGGCGTCCTCCTCCTAATCGTTTCCGAAGTAGCAGCAGCAGCAGCAGCAGCAGCAGCAGCAGCAGCAGCAGCAGCCGAGGCGGCAGCGGCAGCAGCAGCTCAGCTGCACAGCGGGCAGAACTGTGCAGAAGCGAGCACCGTTTGGGGAGTCCGGGGGGCGGGTAAGAGGGAGGAGGGGGAAAGCCTGTCTTGGTCTTTGGGATTATTTTTCCCCTTCTTTCCCTCTTTCTTGAGGGTGTGTGTTGCCCCCTCGAAGTGAAGGAATTTTGCTCCAAAGCGAGCTGGGACCGAAGACTCTAGGCTAAGTTATCTCTCTATGTAGATGGTGTCAGGGAGCGAAGCTACTGACCGAGCCGCTGGTAAATGTTTTTCACTTCTTACTCTTTAATGCTAAAGGCTTTTTCCCCCCCTTTTCTTTCTCCTTGTTTCCTTTCTGTTGCTCCTCATTCTGCAATCGCTCCTGAATCAGCTGCAGTTCTCTTTCTCTCCTTGCGTTTGTGCAGTTTGCAACTTGTTTCGTGGTTTTCTATGTATTTTTTTTCTCCTTCATCCTCAGATGAATGCTGGAACATTTAAAATCGGCACTTCGGGAGGTCATCATTAGTTGCATGAGTTTCAAGGGGGAGGGGAAAGCTTGGTAGAGCAGACTGTTATTTCTCTGCAGAAGGACTGCCGGTTTCTCTCTAATGTTCATCGCAATTATAGGGATTTTTTTTTTAGGATGCATTTTAACGTTGCATTGATGTTTAAGGTTATCCTTCTCCAGGATTACAATGCATTTTGACTCAGTTTTGACAGCATGACAGATGCCAGTGATTCCAGAACTACTGTATGGTACATGCTAGCTAAAATATTCAAAATTGGGGGAAGGATCATTTGCATTCCAAAAGAGAATTTCTTAAAAATGCTGGTTTGCATCACATTGGTGCAGATTTGCAGGAGGCACTATAATAGCCACCACTACTTAATGTTGCTCGCAAAGATAATAAACATATAAGTGTTTTAGTGCATCACATACTGTCCTCCAGTGATTGAGCTATTCCTAAATTTACTTAATAATAAATTTAGGACTGCGGAGAAGAAGAGAGATTGCTGGTATGGTTGTATTCAAAATTCTGAGATATGTATAGCAATTTCTAATGCCAAACCAGCCCTCTCTTAGATCTTGCTTGAAGTGGCATCTTGTCAATTGGGGAGGGGAAGGGCAGTTTCTACTATACACATGGAATAAAATTATTTGAAATAGCCAGCATAATGCATGCAAATTGAACTCTAACTCTCTTCTTAAAAATAGAACTGACTCTGTAACTCTTGCTTCCAGGATTTGTTTTAAATATTATTTAAAAATTAATACACAACAGTTCTTTAATGTATTCCTATCATTTAAGTTCTTTGGAGGGTCCTTAGCCATTACCATGTTTCATTTGTTTTGCTCTTTTCCACCGTAAGTTTTCAGTTCCAGTTCAGTAGAAAAACTGATGGGTCAGGAAGTAAAGGCAAATCAGCAGTTTAAAAAGAAATCAGTTTATAGTTGTAAAATTTCTTCTAAGCCATGGGAAAATGAGCTACAATAATGACAACATAAATGTAGGGAGGGAAGTCTAGGATAGAGCAGGTTGTATTTTTGATATGTGTATGATGATCTTGAGGTGCTCTCAACTCTAGACTGAGAATATCCAGTTCAGGGGTGCTCTGAGGCTCATAGATTTTATAGAGGGAAAGTATTGTTATTTAAGGAAGCCTGTTTCTGCTTTGTGGTTGCCACATCATGGCACAGCAGGTTACCTGTGTACAAAGAATATGTTTGCAGTAATACTGTTAAACTTTGTTTTAATGTAAACTTAGCTGGTGTTGGAAGAACAGCATAAAACGGTGCATGCAGCCTGTTCAGGACTGAAGAACAAAACAAACTGTAAATTAACTAGTCAGACCCTCTTTTTCATAGAGGAAATCCAAGACACCATGCAAATTCACCTGTTCTGGGTTGCCTGTGTGGACAAAGGCTTGTCTTGAAACTGTGGACAAGATTCCTGAGATCTAAAGCTTATTTCTTCTTTTGTAGTTTGCTGATGGTAATAAGGCATTTTATTTAGAATGAAAGCTCAGCTTACTGATAGGTCCTTTGAGATGGCAAAATTGCTATTTAAAATATTTTCAAGGACCCTGGCTTAAATTTACCATTTTGATCAGGTTTTGGGGGTGGGAGGAGGGAAACTCAACTTCCATTAATTAGGATCACAACTATCTTTGGGTGAAGCATTTGTTTTGTCTGGGTACCAAAGAAAAATGAACACATATAGTAAACTATGATCCTGAGAACCCAAGTCTTCTAAAGTATCATGGTATTCTTATTCTAGGACCCAAACCAGAGAGCAATTTACCCCATGCTGAGCAGCTGTATTATTTCTCTGGCATATTCTACGCACATGGGCACAAACAGCTAACTGACCAGGCTAAGGACTCATTTTATGTGGCCTATGGGGCAAGATTTCTAATTATTATGTAATATATTCAGAGCATGAATTTACTTAGGAAACATCACAGTTAGCTTCAGTTTCAGCATCTTTACTAGATGTGAAGACTGAAAGAGTTCATTGATTTAAAGAGCATACCCTTTCCTACTAAGATTGGTTTTTACCCACCCACCCCTCTTTCTACTTCCAGTTTCCTGGCAACTTCTGAAAACCCTCGAGAATTTATGTTAAAATATTAAACATGCCTACATTTTGGGTGTAGTGCCTGGTTAGATTTGTAATTACTCTTCTATGGGTCTGTGTGGTATAGTGTTTGTGGCCTGTTGGTGGTTTTATTATTGTTATTACGTTTTCCATTGAATCTTAACTACGCTTATTTTAATTTTCTGTGCCTGCTGTTGATCTCAGGTTATTATCCAAGTAATTCCATCTTTTTGCCATGCTTGTTGATAAACGAGAGAGTTCACTTTCACTTGGTGTTTCTGTTGAACTGTAGCATTTCCAGACATCATGGGGAGAAGGTAACTTATTTCGGGGGAGAAGACTGTATATAGAAAGTGACTGTTGGCTTATGGAACTTGACAGTCATATTTGCCTCTATTATTAGGGTTCCTATTTTCATTTTGATAAGAGCGGAGATCTCTCTGCATGTATGATGTGTTTATTATGCTAGAGCTACTGAATGTTTCTTAAAAGTAATTGCTATCTTTTTCATTGTGTAATTGAAAGGAACTTTGAACTACTGTGTGTTCTTAAGGAAAACCCAGATTGGCAAGCTTTTCCTTTGTTTTCTATTCTCTGTAGACTAATGTTGAGAAGTGATTTTTGGTGAAATATGTTCAAGGTCATTGGCAAGGGCCTTTTTATCCCTCCCTACTTAAGAAGTCAAACTTAAATCAAAAGTCTGATTTAAAGAGACAAAACTTACATCAGGCTACTATCTCAAATGAGGCTATGTGAAAAAGTGTATGTTTTGTCTCTCATCAGTTTCGGTAAAGCAAAAGCAAAAGTTTTGTTCTTTGAGTCACTTGTTCTTAGTAGTGCTGATATACTCACAGTCAGAAACCTTTCCTTCTGCCCTCACAGTGCATACAGCAAATTCACAACCTTCAGGAGAGGTGGCAAGAACAATCCTTTCCCCACCCCCACCCCCCGCCAGAGGGGGCCAGGAGGCAGCTGAGTATCTTTTGATATGTTCCAAATGGAAAGGGACATAGCAGTGTTTTATAAAATGTGAAATAGTATCCAATTAGGTAATACCTCAATTAAAATCTGTGAAGCTAACACATCTTATGTCTTTTGTGCTGAGAGCAAATAGAAGCTTTTTCAAAGTATCTCTTTGCTCTACAATTCTGTTTTTGCTTTATAAAAGGAACATTCACATTGTTCAAGACTTTGTTTTATTGGTAACATATTTTGTTTTTTATTCCTTTGGATTATTTTCTCTACCTAACAAAGATAAAACACTTTTTTTTTTTTTTTTTTTTTTTTTTACTTAACATACTAATTTTAGCTGGGTTAAGATTGTTCTTGTTTCTGAAAGATTTCATAAAGTTGAAGAGGTATAAAATCTTTTCTCTAAAATTCATGTTACACTGGCCCAGTCTATTTAATATGCTCTGTGCTACAGTGTGATTTTGCACTTGAAATATTGCAGCCTTGTTTCTGAATTCCGGTTGAGAAAAAATGACACACGTTGAGAAATAGTTTGCAAATAAAGTTCCTTCATTTTTGCTGAAAGACTTTAATTGGCCCACCTCCCCTAAGTGTAGAATTAGAAGCCTTTTAGACAGAAATGGATTATCAGAAAAAAAAAAAAAAAAAAAAAAGTACAGTTCTGTGTTGGTCGGCAGCAGTGTGCGTGAAAAGAGAGCGGGCGTTTCAACTCTTTTCATGTAAGTTTAGTGAATAGATCTAGAGACTGAATAATACAGCTGTATGTTAAAATAAAAACTATTTTCCCAAGTAAAGACTCCCCACACCCGTCCCCGGACAATATGAATTGACCTTTGACTCCCGTGGAACAGTTTGCCTGTGTTCCTCATCTCATCACTGCTGTGTGACTCCCAGTAGAATATTGGTGATGGGTGCTAACTATACCGCATCAGTCTGGAGAAAGTGTGAGAGCGTGGGCTGGGAGGAGAGGGTTGATTTCTCGAGAAGTTGCCACTTCTCAGGCCTTGGCTGCAGTCCTTCTGGAGGGGGACTTTGTACTCCTTGCTACTTATTTAGATCACCTGTGAAGCCTCCCAGGCGCACCCCCTTTCATTAATGTAGTTCAGCCCCAGGGTATTGTAATACAAACAGAATGCTAGATTTCTCAGTTTGGTTTTTCTTATAGTATTAGTTGGTGATTTTTGAAATGTGATGCAGATCTATAAAAGTTTGGGACTCGGCTTTCCAGAAGACATTCTACTTAATTGTTTTGATGACTAAATGATTTAGCTAGATAGGCTCGAGCCTGTTCAAAAAATATTAGATATTTTCTATGATCCATTTTTGTTCATATGGCTTTGGTAAAGTACTTGATTTTAAGTTCTATAAAAGGGATTTGTGGACCCTGTAAAATAAAGGATTTATTTATGAGTTTGGTTCAAAAGAATAAGTCATTTCTTTTGTTTATTTAGGTTCCCCCAAACTTCCATTGAGAAGGCAAGGGTTAACACTGGAGAATAGAATTCATATGATGAAGATCAGACCGATACGAACAATAACATACTGATTTAAAAATCTTTACAGAGGACAATTCTACAGAGGATTCTTTTGGGAAAAGCTTATGTTTAAATGTCATTTTTATTATTGCTTAGGATTTAACTGATACTCAGTGTTTTGACATTTCTCCTACTTTAATTACAGGAATAAGAATGTATGAGGAGAAAAGAAATATATCATTAAGTAGAAATGATTTTGGCAAAGGTTAAAAAAAATCCCATAATGTAAAATAACCATTTCACAAAATTGTATAAGCTGCTTGCTATATTTGTAACACATTTTTTAAAAAGTGCCACTTGAAAATTGCATTTTGAATGTTAGAAATAGTCAAGTTGGGTTCTTAGATGATTTCTAAGAATGAAACAACTATAAGAGAAGATGGTTATGTCCGTACGTATGGCTAATTCAAATAGTAAATATCTACGTAGCTAAAATCATAGTTATTGTTAGAGAACTCATTGCAACCATTGCAACGGACTTTGTGATCGTAGCTCTGATAATTTTTCTGAACCATTTCAAATTTAAGAGTCTATGGTTATATACTACACATTTCAGTAGATATCACTTAGAGCATGGGCAAATTAAAGCTGCAGGAAAGTATATTTCAATCTTTCAGTCTTTTTTTTTTTCCTTTCAATAAACCATTTTTGGATTCCCAAGACAGGTCAGGTACTGTGCTCAGCTAAGAGCTAAATCTTATGGTAAGAGTAATTTGATGCCAAAAGTATGTCTAAGGAAGTAAATGGATATAGGGGAGGGTGCTTATTTAAACTACAAGGTAAATTTTTGTTCTTTGTATCACTCAAGAATATATTAGAATGGTGATTTAATTCAATTTTTGCTTTAGGATTTGTTCAGGCAATAATTATATACACATATCTGCTCATTCTCCACCTTCTACTATGCCCAGCTCATTTTCACTCATGTAGTCTGGTATAGTATGACACCTGGAATTGGAGACACAGGGTAAAGTTTGGCACTACCTGCATGGATTTGATGGAAACATGGGGAAGGGCAATATGAATACTGGGAAGAAAAGGCAGACCAGCAGGAAATGTGTTCTTAGATGGCTTCTATTTCCTCATAGTAATAATCATGCCATCAGTTTTATTTTTAGCCTGACCTAACTTCTTGAGAAGACACAAACTACTTCTCTATATTTTAACCCTAGGAATAATAATGTAATTATTACAAAAAACATTTCACAGTGGTTAGGGCTCTGCAATTTGTGTGACCCAGCATCTAATTTTTCTCCTCTCTAATCCTGTTTATATATCCCCACACATAATCAGACTCAGTCAGATGAAACCAATTACTAAGGGGGGAAAATCAAATTTATTTATTATATTTATTGGATGTGTCTGTTGCTTAATTATCCATTGGCAAATTTACATGTGGCCACAGAGAGGGCTGTGGATGAGTGTGGAAAAATGATCAATCATCACTTCCACAGTCCAGAGGAGACCGCCAACAAAACAGGGGAAAAAAAAACAACCCCAGCATAAAAACTATCTTTTCTTATTGCTTCGATGTAGGGAACTAAAACAAAAGTGTCACCTGCCCCGCCACCCCCACATGTGTTTGGCTTGACATAGGAAAATCTGGAAAATGTTGAGAGTTATCATTAGGAGACTTTTTCCTAACCACTTGATGATAATGTAAGAAAGAAAAGTAAGGAGTTCGGTAACACTTTGAAACAAATGATAATTTAGATGTTCAAAGGTGTGTGTTGGAAATCTGGCTTGAATGATTTGACCAGGCAGATGACCAACCATACCCCTTGGCTGTGTGAGGGACCAGACCGTGGGAATGGTGGGCTGGGATCTGATAAGGTGATAGGCAGGGTGATGTTTGCAAATTTATTGACCAGTAAATTCTACTCTACCAAGTGAATGCTAAGACAGCATTCCTAAGGCAGTGAATTAAAATAGATTTTGTGTTTGGTCTTTGATGGTAAAGACATACATAGACTTTTATTTTTATCTCGTGAGTTTTTGTTTAAAAGAATTCCTTACCTCAGTCCAATCTGGTTTTCTTCTCTCTTTTTAAGCCCCCTCTACTTTTAAGAGGATCAATCTTCACAGCTTATTTCTTATTTTTTCCCCACTTGCTCTCATCATACATTTTTGGAAATTTATCATTGTGGAAGTAGCTTTTGAAAATAGATAGCAACTGAAATAGCCATCATTTCAAATAAATGTGGCAAGGCTTCTGTTGTTAACAGAAGCATCATCTTATTTCTGTAATTCTTCAATTCCAGGGACCTCTGAATTTTTATACATCTGTTCTACACACACCCCCAAGGTAGAATGTGTATACAAACTTCAGGGAGGAAAATATCCACTTTTGAACTTGAGGCGTTTGGAGATTGTCTGCAAGGTAATACTGAATGACTTGTGTTTTAAGAATTACGGCACGCCATTAATGAATCATTTAAAGAAGAGGATGAGTAAATTATGATTTATTTCTAATTACCATTTATTTGGGGATGTTTTGATGAAGAAACTAAGCATTGTAGATGATGCTTTTGTCACATTTGGCTACAGAGAAATTAAAATGGCACATTGAATCTTGAGAATTGAGAGGGAGAGGTAGTTTTATACCTGTTGACCTAGCAAGAAAATTTTAGAGATGAGCTAAATTTTGGATCTATCCTAATTTATGTTTTAAAAGCTATTCTGTAATAGATTTATTACAGAATAAAAGTTGCTCTCAGCTGGATTCACTGCAGAAGCTAAACAGTAACTAGACAGTCTGAACTCCACTTGCTACAACAGTGATTTTTCACTAAGCTATTCCCTAAGGCCACTCTAGGTATATGAGGGGCTGCACTTCTTTTTATATGATTTGTGTATGTTCCCATAGATTGTGAAGTCCATTCCTGGGCAATTTTCAAGTTAAAATTGTGTTACAGCTACCCTGAAGGTTGTCATTTCTTGGTTTTTCTCTGGTCAGTCAATTCATAAGTGTTTATTAATCCCCCATGGGGTATACACAGAGTCGTACACAGTTTGGGTGTTGTATGTGTGTATGATTGATCTCTGGTCTAGAAGCTTACATTTCAGAGGCAAAATTACTGTGATGCATGTGTGTGCGTGTGCATGCATGTGTGTGTGCACAAAATAATATTTTAATTATAGAAGTTAGTTGTTTTCTTGGCTTTTCTTTTGTTTGTTTTGTTTTGTTTTGACTAGCATTGCCCTGGAACTACAAATGTATTTACTCTGAGGAAAGTATAGCTTTAGGTGAGGTAAGGGATATAACTTCTCAGCTTGCTTTTCTTTCTTTGGTTTTTTGGTTTTATTTTTATTTGGATATCATAGAGCAGACATGTTTAAATAAAGAATAAAACCAAAGGGCAAGTATTAAAATATGCATATTTGCCGTGAGGAATCAGATCATGGTTAACGTCTAGGTTTGTGAGTAAGGACAAAATTTGATGCTGGTCATTTTTAGGATGTGCCTGTTACCTGTGTAAATTCAATCAGTGAATGCCTGAATGACTCCATGCCCCACAGCTGTCAATTTATATTTTTCATGACCAATGAATTAATTTATCATTTACTTTTCTTTTATGAGGGACTTTTGAAATATGATAGGAATTGGGAAGGAAAGAAAATTTTCAAGTGTTCCCAAAATACCGTGGATGAAAAATGCTCTCTTAACGGAATATTTTCCCTGTTGAACTTGACAGCATACAGTGAATATGGAGGTTCAGAGAGTTAATTTTCAAAACTTGTTCACTCTCTTAGATTCATCTTTTATCAGTCATTTGTGGGAAGGGTATTATTCTTGAAAAGTACCAGGTGAATAGTTCTGAAAGTAGATGGCATAGGAGGAGCACACAGAGACACTGACCCTTTCCACAGCCCTAGGTAATAGCTTCCTGGACTTCAGGCCGTCTGCTCTGACTTTTGATATCACTGGTCAGGCTCTTGATTAATGCTCATTTTTCCTGTGATTTTCAAAATGTGCATATCTCATTTCCAGCAAATCCTAGATAAATAAAAATTTCTTTTCCATCTTCTGTTCCTTGTTGATCTGAATCAGAGAAGCAATGGCTGAGAAAAATAGGAAGGGTCTTCACTGATGTGTTCCTCATTTAAACTTCGATTGTTGGCTCTTTTCCTGTTGGCTACATGAATTTTCCATGGATTTTTGAGATCACTGCAGCATTTGCTACTAGGGTCCTTTTGGATGGGAAGCTTCCTAGTTTCTGTGAAAATGGAAATGTTCTTTTCGACTCACAATATTGTGAAAGCTCTTAATTTATTTTCCAACAGTTTGTACAATTAACCAAACACAATAAAAGCACAATTTAAATTATTAGGTTTGATTGTGGGATCAAGTTATAGGCTTGCTTGTAATCTACACAGACTAATTCTGGTTAATGTAAATAGAAAAGGAATGTCAGGATATTGGGAATTACAGAATCACCAAGAAAGATGTGGAACTTCTGCCAATGCATACTGGGTGCCCAGCTGGAACCCTCCACATCCCTGACACTGGGCTCTGCCATTGCCGTTAGTATCAACCAGCACTAGTGTCCTGGATATGGCTATTTATACCAGGCCTGGAAGGAACCCCCGTCCTTTCTTTAGAGAGTCCCTGGCTCCCATTTCAAAGTTCTGGGCTGGTGTATCCCTTCAGTTGGCAGCATCTTGATGAAGTGTTTGTACCCCTGTAACTAAGAATTCTGGGAAATCCATACTCTGACCCTTTCATGTTGTGTACTGAGACAAGAAGGATTTGATTTCCAGCAAGATATAAACGGTGGAATTCCCTCAAAATAAAAATAATAATAATAAATGAAAAAAAGACAGGATGGGAAGCTGTCAACAAAACACATAAATAAAGAGCCCCCAGCAAATATTTACCATTATCCCATGAGTGACCTTAGGGTCTTCAGGAAGAGATAACAAGTGCCTAGAGCTTTGTTATCACCAAGCACCGTATTAAAAAGTTTTCTATTTGAATTCTCCCGAGGAAGTTAAAGATAATTTACCTAAAATGAGCTGAAGTTTGCCTGTGTATAAATATGTAAACTTGATAAATGGTCTGAAAAATAGGTAAAAGGGATTTGCTTGAGGTACATATGGAGACCATCTGGATGTCTGTGTGATTGTCTATAAGCAAATTAATAGGAATTCTGGAGAATAGATCAGACCAACTTTCTACTTACCAATTGGTAATAATTGTGGTCCTTGAAAGAAGTTAAACTGCATCCCCTTCCCCCCACCATAAGTTAGATTCTCTGAGGCTTAAACAGGTCTTCCTCACTAAATTATTAGTAAACCTAGTGAGGTGTACAACCGAAGCAAGCAATCCACATCTCTAGTAAAACTTTGGCATCTAAAGGCTCAGCCTTTTATTCTCCAATTCCAAATTAATATATTTATCCTCCCGTCACTGTCTCCCAAGGATTCTGAGAATTAATTAGAAACAAAATCACTTTTAGCCCTTGGATGTTACATTCTGTGCTGAAAAAATATGAGATACTGAAGTGTTATTAATAATGACAAAGGTTCATCCAGTAAAATAATCCAACTGGCTGAATTCTCACATGGTTGGTATTTTCTAATATAAATTACTATAGGATTAGATAGTTAAATATTGAATATTGTCTCATTTAATGCAGTTCCATGAAATATTAATGATAATGATGGTTCTCCAGTTTGGGGAATAGGGCAAATTTTTTTTCCTAATAGCTTTGGCTGGTAACATAATACATTTTTACAAAACGATAATGAAGATATTTAAATGAAAGTGAAGCATGAAATAAATGACCACCGAATTGATAGATTTCAAACAGGTCAAACGTCACAAAAATTTTTTAGTCTTTGTATTACATAATTTTCTCTTTATTCTAATGATACCACTGTGATCATTGTAGATGGTTTGAGAATGTGTTAAAAGAACAGATTTACCCTATGAGGCCCTAAAAGTGGAGTACCGTTGACGTTGTTTAGTTGGCATGAGGTGTTAAAGTCTGAAAATTGGATTGGGCTTTGAAGGAAAGCTGGCCATGTTGAGTGTGACAGTTTGAAATAGGATTGTTCACGAAGTTAAAAAAAAAAAAAAAAGCAAAAGAGAGAAAAAAGTGGTGGTGGTGGTGGGGGGGGCACGGGGAGAGTGAAAGAGAGGACGAGAAACATTGAACAAATAACCCCACTGGAGAGCCTTAGGGCTGCTTAGAATCAACTAAGGAATTAGGTGACAATTTTTAATTAAGATTTTTGTTGTTTCAAGGTTTTTTTGGTTTGTGTTTTGGTTTTTTGTTTTGTTTTGTTTTTTTAATATTCCTTGTTTTGACTTTTCTTCGTGATCTTGATTCTGTGCTCTTTGGTCTCAAATTAGGGAACTGAGATGATAAACAGGGTAAGTGACTATTGTTGAAATATTTTGTCATGAATACACAATAGGAACTTATACCAGTGTATCAAATTGGTTTAAATCGGGTTGGGTTTTTTTGTTGTTGTTCTTTTTTTTTTTTTTTTTTTAATCTCTTTTCTCCAGAGGGGAACTTTAGTGTTTTGTGAGATGATTTTATTGAAATTTGCAGTTATCCTTGTTTCAGACATAGTAATTTAACAGTTGAAAAAGCTCCCTTTTTTGTTCTGTGTAGTTAACGTATGTGGTGTTAGTGAATACATTTTATTTTAAAAAAGTGTTTTGGGGTAGCATTCTTTTAGCAAACTTACTCCTTGATAAAGGAGCTGGCTGTAATTTGCCAAAATGACTGTTTCTTTTTCTTTAGTTGTTAGATAATTGCTCTTTGTATACACTGTGGAAATGTTCATATAGACCAGTGACAAAGCCTAGCAGATGTACGTGCAATTATCTGGAATTTAAGTAAATTTTGCATCTGATACACACAAAGCAAAAGCTTTGTCCAAGCAGGCTCTCAGAGTGGCGTGTGGATTGCTGTGAACACAATGAGTAGATTTTTAATGGACAACAAATGGGACTATTAGTAAGTCTTGTCTTTTACTTGAAAAGACACCCGCTTTAGGCAGGGCTTCCAACTTATTCATATTCATAGTTGGTTCAGTTCTAAATATGACCTTTGAAACTGAAAAAAAACGTTTTTAAATGTTTAAAATGAAATGTGTAGAGGTGTTTTTATTGGAGTCCCATTTGTAATTTTCTGGAAGAAAATGGATGTTGAAATAAATATTTGTTTCATATTTCAATGTTAGTTTTTTTCTGACTGTTGAGGAGAGCCTTCGCTTAATAAGAACCTAAAATGTAAACGAGAGTTTCATATGATAAATAAATCATGCTATAGATAAAAGATAATTACAATGTTACTTTAACAACCTCAATACACAAGGGGGGGACCATAAGAAAGAATATATAATAGGTCCAAATTCTACTTCATATTGCAAACAAAAGAGATCTAGCCAGCAGACTAGTTCTCTGCAAAAACCTCTTTTCTGAGTTTTGTTTGAGATTAATCCTTTCCACTGTGTATTTTTCTTGTTGTCAGACTTATGTAAGTTGGGTATTTGAAGGCTTAATCTTTTTCTCCATATTTATTCTTAGAAAATATTAAATGTGTGGAGCCTCTTGGATTCTCTTAAAGGCCTTTATAGGTCTTTGATGGGGGTGGGGGTGGGGTGTTTAAAACATTTTTACTTCCAGTGAGAGGTTACAAATAATTGGTCCAGTGGAATTCTTACTTTATAGTTTGAAGGTGCTCCATGCTATTCTGACCTTTGAATGAAGCAAATTTCAAAAGTAACTCAGGCAACATAAAGGCGTGCCTGTCTTGCTCACTTTCTGCTTCTCTGTCTAAAATGGGATCTAATAATAACTGGAGATCTTTTCGAATTCTTTTAAAAATCAGAAGCCTCTAGGGGGTCTCCGGGTTGAGTAATTGTTTGAAAAAAAGTAGATAAAGATAAAGTAGATTTGGGAAGAAATTTTCAAGAAAGAAAGGGAGAGCCTGACAGCAGTATTTTAGGCTCTGAATTAGAACAAGACAGATGTGCTGTTGTTGGAATATCGTGTCTACAAAATATGCCTCCACCTTAACCACTTTTAAAAAACACAACACTAAACCTCTTAAGTAAGTACTTTTTATAGAATTCAAAAATGACAGAACTTACTCAGATGCACATTGCCAGATGACCTGTGTGTTCTACAATCTCTCCAGTGCTGTTCATGACCTCCTCACTTGCCTTTCCTTTCCCCCACCTCTGCTTCCATTTCTTAAACTATCAAAGGCTATCTTTAGGCTTGGAGAGGAACCAGGTGCTTTCCTTGGTATTTAAGCAACTTGCTATTTTGAAATTCCCTTAGAGAAATGTGGGCATTTTTATTTCTGTGTCTTGAAGCATCCCTTTCCCTTTTCTGAAGGAGAAGCTGCTTATATAATCCCCAGAAGCAGACCCTTGGGAACCACCAAACTATTTTATAGATGTTTTGCAGGAAAAGGAATTCAAGTGCTCCTGTGTCATTCATGGCCTCCCCTGGGGGGGGTCTCAATTTGAGGTATTTGCACAATAGCAGATTCTCAGAAGGATAAATATATACAAATCCATCTTTCAAATTGAGTGGAATCAGTAGGAAGCCGCACCTAGGAGGATGAGAGCCCACTAATAGCTCAGCCCAAAAAAGATTCTTGAACAGTTCCACAGCCAGGACCCAACTGTCAGCAGAGCTTGCCAGGGAGACAGATGCTGTGGTTGGAAGACAGTTTTCCTCAGTTAGATATTGTGTTCTTGTAGATGGCCAACCATGACTCATGGGGGAAACCAGAGAGAGAGAGAGGAGAAAAGAAGAGTAAATTAATCATTTTATTAATCCCTATTTAGAATTCAGTCATGTAACTAAATGTCAACCTGGTGAACTTTCCATGAAACCAGAAGGGTTATAAGGAGAGTTGTGGGGTTTGAAAGTTATGCCAGGTGATAAAGGCATCTAATTTAACCTGCAGATTAAATGGCTGACACAGTTTCGGAAGGATACCTGTGGAAAATAGTAATGCAGGAATTATCTAATAATCCAGGCTCAAAGAAAGCATGCTTTCGAAGGATTGAAAAGACTTGAATCATTTTTCCATGAGAGATAAGTTTGTTCTCTGTTCACTGTTTCTGTAACTGTGTGTATTTATGTATAAAAAGTGTGTTTGCAAAGATAATCTCTTCACTGTTCTTTATTTCTACTTCTCTCAAAACATATGTGGTGTGATAGATGTGTGCGTGTGTGTGTGCATATGTACAAATATCATGCCTACACAGAGATGGTACATTAAGCCCAGGTTCCTGCTGTACCCTGAAATACCAGCTTTCATGTACATTTGTCATTCATCTTCAGATCTCCTAACTCTCCATCACAAGTATCTGATTAGATCAAAGCAGAATATCTGCTGTCTGAAAGACAGGGAAATTCAGGTTTTATAACTCACGTCTCTAGCCAGATTGTGATTTCCTACAGATTCTCAGAAAGGGGTTAATACTGTAGGTAATGGTTGTACTTTTCTTCTCTTTTACTTTTTTTTTTAAATGTTTGTTTATTTACTTTGAGAGAGAGCACACAGGAGCAGGGGAAGAGCAGAGAGAGAGAGAGAGACAGAGAAGCCTAAGTAGGCTCCACCCTGTCAATAGAGAACCGTAGGAGGGGCTAGATCTCATGAACTGTCACATCATGACCTGAACTGAGATCAAGAGTCCGCTGCCTAGCCAAATGAGCCACACAGGTCCCCCTCCGGTTTCCTTTTTTAAACTTTCCTCATTTCCTTTTAGAAGAAACAAGAGTTTGGTATAGTTTCCCTCATTCTCAGTTGTTTGGGTCTGAGGACTTCAGGCTCCCTTTGAGCCAAGTTTCACTCCTAGATCTACTCTGTAGGTCTCCAAAAATGGAATAAGTTTTGTGTTTGAGTGCCTGATAGCAGCCCTTCTGACAAACTTTTGATCTACCATTTTCAGAAGTGTCCCTTTTCAGATCTGCATGTCCTTCATGAGTTGGGATGGCAGATCGCCAAAAGGTGTGTGTCTGAGGAAAAAGCAGGCTTTTATTTTGTCCCCATAACCAGCTATTTGGAGGGTGCTCTAGGAACTGGAAATCGCAGCTGTGGAGCCAATTTAGAGAGAGTAATTCACAATTGACTTGTGGAAGAGGCAGCCTGCCTTCTTGAGCCCCCATGCTTGTCTGGCCAATATGGAACTGTCTGAGATGAGGCTCTTCACCTCAAGGTTTACGTGTCTTTCACTGTATCTCATGTCAAATCAAGCACAAAGAGATGATCCTGTCAATCTGTAGCGCTCTCTAAAGAACTTGGGGTCTCGAAGGCCCTGGGTCATATTGATCCTTGAGTGAAAGTGCTTGCATTTCTTCTGAGGTTTAGCAAAAGAATGATGACATTTTCATTTAACTGTTTCAGACACTTATTTGTGAATCACAGAAAGCTAAATCACTCTTGTACACATGTCAGAGAGGTTGCTGTATTTCACATCACATTGCACATAGTATGTTCTCGATAAATATCTGTTGAGTAAAAGCAACAAAGCAACATGAATTTTTCCTTTGAGAATATGGGAAGAATGCACTATGTGATTTTTTTCCTCTTTAACCATGACTGGCTGGATGAGTTATCTTGGTCTCATGGATATATAATAATGTTTTATCATTATACTTTCTTTTCTCTTATCAGTATGGACATTGTCACAAATAAGAGTGAGGGAGATATGAAGATATTGAACACTAAGTTTGTGGCACAGTTAGGATTAATAGAGTCCTGAATTAGCTGTCCAGCAAATGATTCATATGAAGATATTTTAAATCATTATTTTTTTCTTTTTATCCTTCATGTTAATTAAGACATGCTATAGAGGTGACTGTCTAGGAGTTATAAAAGTAGTCATCTTTTCTGGCATGAGAAAATGCAGCATTGCAACTTTCAATTGATGAAGAAAAGCCAGTTACATCATGTTTTTTCTTGAAGTTAAGAAAAGAGCTAATGAAATCGCTATAATATAGGTCTCAGCAAACTATGAACTATGGGACAGTAAATGCCAAGGCCCTGAGGTAGGAATGAAAGGAAAGTGTTGGCAGGAGGAAGCAGACACCATATGTGGTTACAAGTAAGTTAAGGAGGAAGCGAATGCTCCATGGTGAGATCAGGAAGATGGTCAGTGATGAGACTGTGAAGGGCTCTAGAGCCGTGGTGAGGAACCTTCAGATTTTATTCTCTGTGAAATAAAAATTTATTGGATGATTTTCAGCAGAGGAGTGCTGTGATCATATTCATCTATTTTTTTTTTAAAGATTACCCTTCCTGAGTGTTACTGTACCTAAATTATGCTTCAGTACAGCTGACTTGAGAATAGTTAAACATGTCATTCCAATAATTGGTTTATAGGAAAGAGAAGGAAAGAGGAGTATGGTTAAATGGACACTTATGGGGATATAGTCAGCACATTTCTAACTTTGTTCTGACATTCAGTTTTCCAGGCAGGCAATGATGAACTCAGGTGAAAGTGGTATCAGGGGTAAGATTCAGGTAGGTATGGGATGTATTTTTGAGGTGGAGTTGACAGCTTTTGCTATTGAATTGGATGCAGAAAGCAAGGAAATGGTAAGGACCAAGGATGATATGTAAGGTTCTGGCTTGGGCATTGAGTAAATGGTTGCCCCATTTACATGAAAATAACGTCTTTTGGGGGGCAGATGCCAAAACCACACCTAAAAATAATAGGAGTCCCCCAAAGACAGATCGGTGGCAGAATTAAGAATAGATTAGGGGGTCAAAGCTTGGAGTCAGGGAGACTGAGGTGGGAGGCCATTGTAGGGATTCTGGTGAGCATTGCTGAGCACGTTAATTGAAGTAATAGAAGTCAGAATGGAGAGAAGGCAAGGGATCTGTAACAGATTGAGGAAGAGGAATCAATTTGACTTCATTGGAGATAGGAAGGAAGGGAGAGGGAAATCTTATGGTGCTTTCAGGTTGGTGGTGAGCAGTTTTAATTAGGGCAGAAACAAGTTTTGTAAGGAAAAAGAAGCCCAATTTTGGCCACCTGATTTTGAGATGTCTTTAATAGGGATGTCCTGCATGGTTAGACATATAAGTCTGAAGCTCAAAGGAGAAATATGGACAAGAGCCCTTTGGTAGTGTCAGTGTGAGCAAAATTGCCCATATACCTAAGAAAAGAGAGCAGAGGGCTGGGAAGTACCAGAACTTCCAGCTGAGGTAGAGCAGATTGAAAAGTGTTACAAGAGCAGGACTCTGTGAGAGTAATGTACACTGAGGTGGAAAAGAGTTTCAAGAAACAGGACACTGGTTGGTGTCATGCACAATAGAGGGGTCTGTAAGATTTGGATTGGAAAGTATCATTGGATTTGCTCATGAAGAAGCCACTGTTAAATTTTAGCAAAAATCATACTCAGTGGAAGACAGGGCTACATTGGGTCAGTAAGTTAATGGGACCTCAGAAAATGGGAATGGAGATACCTAAACCAGCCAAAAACTAAGTGAAAACCAAAAAGAGATTGGGAAGATCAAAAAGAAAGGAAACATTTCTATCAAATATCAAGTTATAGATGCCAAAACCTATTTGAATTGTTAGACATGACCTCTATCACCATTAATAATCAGGAAATTTATTTTAATTTGCTCTATGGTATTAGATGATTCATATGAGGATTTTATTTTGTGAATTACAGTTACAAATTTGTGATTGGAAACATATTGGAAAACAATCTGCAACCAGACCTCTATAATTCATCTCTAACCACTAAATTCGTTTGTGTATTTATTGCTTAAAGAAAAGTCCACCAAAAATGTAGTTGATAAATAATTCTCTTTGCCAAAAATAATAGTTGTTTGGGTCACGTTATAGACTTCCTGAATATATCATTATGCATTTGGTCTGATGCTTGGTTAGGAACCACTTATTGAATAGAACAGAGAAAATAGATTGGAAATTCTTTAAAAATCAGGATAATTTTAATATCCTGCTTTTTTAATTTTAAATTTCTAAATTTAATATCAGGATATGCCTATATCTTATACAGAGCTAGTTTTTGGAAGGAATAAATAGCTAAATATATAATAAATGATACAAATGAATAGCTATATAAATAAATGGTTGTGTATCTAGATAAGCTTGTTGGAACTCTTCACTTATTTCATAGAAATCTTTTCCTTCCAAAATCTAATTAGGTGGCTTTAAGAGATTTTATATTTTATGCTTGTAAAGGCTCTCTAATCCTCAAATTTTCTTGAGGAAAAATAAGTTGATTATTGTGTGTATTAAAATTTTGTGTTGTTATTTCCTGGACTTCGAGTTTGCTTGATACAAAATGACAGTTTAGTCCATTAGCCAATTAGTTAATCGGCTTGTCATGTGGAGGGTTTGAGATGAAAATGTAGGCTGGTGTGAAAGCTAATTGTTCTAAATCCAAAGTTCCACATTTCTAAATTAAAATATCGTTTTGATTTGATGAGAAACTCTCAGGTTTTCACTTTATAGGTATACATTTTCAAGGAAAAAGTTTAGTCTTATACCCTACATGCAGAAGCCTTAAAGGTACTGAAGTTTGATAATAGAAAGGAAATCATCTCCTAACAGTAACAGCACCATGAGTTACTCTCATTTTCTTCAAGCTTATGGAAAAATCATTCTCAAGACATTCGTATTTCATGTTTCTTATTCTCCAGAGTGTAGGTAGTAATCTTAGATCTTGAATCTTGATTTCTTTCTCTACAGACCAGTACTAACCTGATTTATGAGGTTGGAGAAGTTATGGCATGCATGGACATCTGCCATTATACTTCATGACATGAAAAGAGCACTGTCCAAGATGCACCCAAAGTGGAATAAAAAAAAATATGAACAGTAACAATAATAACAAATGCAAGTTAAATGTCTCTTACTTTTGTACAGTCCTTGACTATTAGATTCAATCAAATTTCAGGCTTTTCCAAAGCTGGCTGCAAAAACCTGCCTGTCACATTTTATTGCAAATGTTGCTTTCCACAGTATCTATGAGAACAGCCCATTGGATCAAAAGAAATAATATTATATTGGTGGCAGTGATTGTTTTATAGAGCAAAGCACATAGTACAAGCTTGTTGATAGCTGGAATTTGACTACCATTCCAGTTCTCTCTCTCTCTCCCTCTCCTCACCCCCATCTCTTTTTTTAATAGACAAATCTCTTCAGAGTCTCCAAGTTCTTATTTTATTTTGTTTTCTGTTGCTTTTGCCTGTTATGTATTCACTGAGTTACTTACCGAAAGAGTTACTTGCTCGAGTTCATTTAATTCCTCATAAAAATTCTTTTTGCACTTAAATCAAATTGATTCTATTATGCACAATAGTGTTTTACCCTTCTTGTAACGGTAATATGACAAGGGATATTTTTGGACAGACTCTGTAGTTCGTATGAATAAGAACTACAGAAGAACGATCTTTTTCAGAAAAATATCACTGGAGTAGCAGAGCCATCTTGGATCTGTAAATCATCTAGGAGAACATTTAGTTTAACCTCCTAAAGGGGTAAATTTGAACCAAAAAGCAAGAAAATAACTTTTAAAACATCTGTAAAATTTGTTGTATTGCCTAAATGAAACTAATCATAAGATACTAAATTGCATGCTAGTTCTTTATCTTTAAAATAAAAAAATAACACTATATTTAAAATCTCATTCTGAGAAAAGAATTATAACTATCAGTTAAATCAATCTAGATAAAATATAAGCATTCAAAATTTGTTACTCAGTAAATATAATAATAATAATAGTAAATAATGGTCTTTGAATTATTCCAGATAAGAGTTTCTTCTTGAAAAGTAATAGATACTCAAGAGGTCATTTTGCAATGATATGGATTTTTCCGCTTAATTTAAAATTCCTTCACATAAAATATAATTAAATATAATTAATATATTTAAAATTCTTTTTGCTTGGTGACTTTTTTTTCATAAAACCCTCTAGGACTCATTTGCAAAGCTGCTTTGAAGTTAATTTCATGCAGATCTTCCTGATTTGTAGTTGTAGTGAATTATTGTTAAACTAAAAGAAAAAAAATCAGAAAAACCTAAATCATCCAAACTTAACAATTTATTTCATCTTTTGTTTAAATTGGTTTACTTTAAACCATGCAAGTGATACTAAGTACTTCAAGTCTCTAATAAATTAAACAGATGTGATAAAATCTTTCTATGAATTAATATAGGATACAGAAGAACTGCTGTTTAATAATCCAGGTGTCTTCACCCAAGAACACTTATTAAGATACCTATCACCTCATTAAAATGTTCCTACAAATAAAAACCTCTTCTAGAGTGTTCTTTTCCTTTTAAACTGTAATTTGGATAATTGGGGGAAGGGTATTTTCATTATGCAAATTCGTTCTGGTACTCACCTCAGAGTTGCTTAATTGTCAGTGAATAGGTCAGTTTATCATTCCTCATTAATATTTGAAGCTGTAGTTGAAACCACTTCATGGCACAAATGACAAGCTTCTGTCTTGTAGCATAATTTAAATCACTGTGACTACAAAGTCAAGTTTACTTTAAACTCTCTATGTGTGTTTGTGATTGATAATCAGTATTTGTCGCCCGGTTGGTAAAGTAGATGTGTTTTATATCTTAAAATTATAAAAGCTTTTTGAAGATCTATATCATTTCAGAGCAAGATAGTTAACCCTGTAAGCCTCTCCTTTTTAGACATAGAAAATGCAGTGAATACTTAGACTGATAATCTTGGAAGAGAGACCTGCATTGTACAATAGAACGTACAGCACTTTACATTTTCAGATGGTTCATTATTAACAAGGAGTGTTTCTAATGAGCATTTTAGCTTCTTAGAAAATACGCTCAACTCTCAGTTATAGGCTTTTGGACTCTCTAGTTTGTGGATTATCTGTAACAAAATGTTAATCTCAGCCATGATTCCAAGTCTATTCCTTTGCTCAGGAATTGTAATTCATTTTTAATATTAGCCTTAGGGGTAGGAACATGATTAGAAATGCAGAATAATGCTTTCATTCAAAACCAATTAAAATGACTTCTGGATTCTCTAACATAACGGGTAATTTACAACACTGCACTTCTCCGTTAGGATACATTGAGGTTGATGTATTGAAAGATGATTTAAAACTTAGTCACTGAGAGATATTTCAAGAAAACATTTAATTCTAGTTTTTACTGATGAAGAAAATACTTGGTTTTGTGTGTCATTTGAAAAATGAGAAATCCTGTTAGATCTTGGAAAAAAGAAAAGTTCAGCTTCTTTTTTGATCTGTAACAAAAATCCTGTTTCATATAAACGATACCATGTGTACCTTAAGCTACCTATTTGCTGCCCTTCAATAAAGTATCATTTTACAGTATACAGAGAAAGCATTACTTATGAAAGTTATTTATTTGTGGCAGTATTATGTAATCTGGTCCTTTTTTTTAATTTGAAGCAGGAAAGAGAACAGCTGAAAAGAAGATAGTAACAAGAATATTCTATACTGTATCTTGCTAGATCCTTTTTAAGACATCTTTGTGTTTAAAATCAAAGATGGGAAATATTATTACTCTTTGAATAAGTGCATGGCTTATTATTTTGTTATGAGTAGGTACATGAGTAGGGAAATAATATTTGATATATAAAAATATTTTAAATAGTTTTTCAGCTGGTGGTATGTGTTCACTTTAGGCACTGTGCTCCCCTGGGTTAGCAGGCCTTCATTGTTGAATGTCAAAGAAGCACTGTCCTTCTACCATGCAGCCTGCTTGAGTGATAAGAATGTGGGAAGGAAGCCTGGCCGATGTACTCTCAAATTAAGTAAAAAGAATTTAGTTAAATCATATTATTCACCTAGACCTCACTTTGGACTGACCTGTCTTTCCAGCTGTTTTTCTAATATGATTGGAATACTGACTTAGGAAAAATAAATTAATTCAGTCACGCATTTATACAATTTAAAAGGTCTAAGGGCGCCTGGGTGGCTCAGTCGGTTAAGTGCCCGACTTCAGCTCTGGTCATGATCTCATGGTTTGTGGGTTCAAGCCTCATGTCAGGCTCTGTGCTGACAGCTCAGAGCCTGGAGCCTGCTTCAGATTCTGTGTCTCCCCTTCTTTCTGCCCCTCCCCCACTTGTGTTCTGTCTGTCTGTCTGTCTGTCTCTGTGTCAAAATAATAAACATTAAAAAAATTAAAAAAAGTTAAAAGGTCCAGAAAACTTCTACAATGCAAGTCATTAAGAACACTTTTATTAGAAAAATTTTAAAAAACAAAGTCTAGGAAGGAATCTTGGTTTGGTTTGGTTTGGTTTTTCTTTTTGTTGGAATTCTATGAGTTTCTATGCTGCCTCACTGTTTCCAAGGCGATGCAGTAGGGATGGATTCAAGGGCATTCTTCTCTAGTGGCATTTACTGTCTCTGAATGTCATATGTATAAACTTACAGGAAGATCTCTTTTTCTTTTTAACTTTTTCAATGTTTACTTATTTTTGAGAGACAGAGACAGAGTGTGAGCAGGAGAGGGGCAGAGGGAGATGAAGCCACAGAATCTGAAGCAGGCTCCAAGCTCTGAGCTGTCAGCACAGAGCCCAATACAGGACTCAAACTCACAAACCATAAGATCATGGCCTTACGAAGTTGGATGCTTAACCAACTGAACCACCTAGACACCCCCAGGAAGATCTCTTGAAAGTTAGGAATAGTCTGTTGGAGGTAGGAAACATTTAAAGGATGTAAAGATTTGTCACCTCTCCCTAGGTATCTGAAATGCATTTCAGTAGTGTGTCAGTCAGCAGAATGCCAGTTTGTGATTGAAACCTGCAGAACATTCTTTAGGGACACCATTGTATTTAATAATAATGATAGAAGGCTGTTCTTTTCCTACCATTTTAGACTTTTAAAATATGGCCTCCTTGACTTCTAAGAGTGCAGAAGACAAGACAATCTCTTGCCATGAATATTATATAGTATACCAAAGTTTTAACTCCATTGCATGTTTCCAACGTGTTTAATCTTTTTAAGGAATCTTCACTTCTTTTGATATATGTAGATGTACCGATGATAGTGAGCACACATTTTTGTTCTAACTGCTGACATCTTTAATTTAGTTGTAATAGGACCTAATAGAAAGGCTGCAAATACAGCCCGTTGAGCCTAGGTTGGCTTCCCTCACTCTAAAGGACCTACAGTTTGGGGGTTCCCTCCAACTTTGTTATTCTTGGAGCCAACCTAGGAGTCCTGAAATTGTGCATTTAGATCCCAGCTACTCTATGGCTAGCCAACCATGTCAATATGTTTACCATGAGTTTTGTAAAATATAAGAATGGTTAGACACCGGAAACTTTTTACGGAGTTTTTGGTCAGTTCAACAGTAAGAAGAGAATGTGGATACACCCTTTTTCTATTATTAATCTGTCAAAATTGCTAAATAGATGGGAATTTATTTCTTTAGAGTAAGTAGTTGGTAAGAAGCAAATTGTTTTGGAGCACCTGGGTAGCTCAGTTGGTTAAATGTCCAAATCTTCGTTTCAGCTCAGGTCATGATCTCAGGGTTCGTGAGTTCAAACCCCTCTTTAGGCTCTGTGCTGACAATGTGGAGCCTACTTGGGATTCTCTCTCCTCTCTCTGCCCCTCCACCACCCATGTGCACTCTCTGTCTCTCTCTTAAAATACATAAAATAGGGGCGCCTGGGTGGCTCAGTTGGTTAAGTGTCCGAATTTAGCTCAGGTCATGACCTCATGGTTTGTGGCTTTGAGCTTCACATCGGGCTCTGTGCTGACAGCTAGCTCACAGCCCCTGCTTCAGCTTCTCCCTCTCTCTCTGACTTTCCCCTGCTCATGATGTCTCTCTCTCTCTCAGAAATAAATAAAACATTTAAAAAATTTTAAACAATACATAAAACTTAAAAAATAACTCCAAGTTTGTTTTTTGTTTTTTTTTTTTTTAAAGAAGCAAGGTGTTTTATCACTTGGCTTGGTTTTACTTCAAAATGCTAAAGCATGACATTAAAAGAAGAACAATGCAAAAATTAAAGAAAAAGAAACTTCTAAAATCAGCTATATTCTTATAACGTAGGTTAAACCACTATTAAAATGAAGATAACATGTGTTCTTCTAAAGAAATACATGTATATGTGTACATAGAGAAATGTAGGTACCTGATATATTTAACTATGTAATAATCATTTATACAGTACTACACGTTCCATTTTTAAACCTTACATTATATCATGCTTTTTTAAGCCAGTTAAAATTCTTCAAAAACATAATTTAATGCTTGTGTAGTACATGCTTCTATTTAATGCATTTTAATTCATTTACTCATTTTCCTGCTATTGATTCCTTAGAGCTTTATAATTAACGGAGATGCTTGCATTTTGAATATTATTGCAATGCTTTAACATACATATTTCCATTTCTTTCTGCCTTATTCCCCCATTTCCCAGAATGACTGTGTGTGCTTGTCTGTTAATTTCAGGATCACATATGTAGACTTAAGTCCCAAAGGCACTTCTCAGCTTGTAGTTAAAAGAGCAAGCCTATTAACTCTGAGAAAATATTTTAATCTGAGAATTTTTCAACTAAAGGAAAAGAGCTTATAGAAGTTAATTTTGATGCAGCATATTTGATCTTTTACCTTATCTGTCTGTTAATTTATGTATGCAATGCATGCATAGGCAAAACAAAAGTATAAAAGTGAATAGGTGATAGATAGATAGATAGATAGATGATAGATAGATGATAGATAGATAGATAGATAGATAGATAGATAGATAGATAGATGATAGATAGACAGACAGACATGTGCTAATTCTCTCTGTTTGCTATTCTTTCAGTCTATCCTTTCCCTACTATCCCATAGTAGCTTTTAGGTTAATACCTTGATGCTTATCGTTTCATACTTTACAATAGTCTTATATTAAGAAATAATTAAATAAGTCTTCCCACTTCCAGAAAAGAAAATCTGGTATCTTATCATTCCTATTATACATTCTCCCCTACGCTACTCATATATCATGGTCAACCCTATAGTGAAATGTATGTCTCTAATTCATTCTTTCTTATACCACATAATTTGCCCTTTGAGTAACAAATAAAGTTCAGTCTTTTCATTTTATGCCCACTGGCTCCTGGTGCACTTTCACTTCCACCAGCCAGCATCTGCTCTCTGAGGGACTTGGCTCCAGCTGCCAGAATCTGATTTATATCCTGTTGGTGGAGCCTGGAACTGACAGGTGCAGGGGTCCAATGAGCACAAGGCTGACCATGACCCCAGTAGCCTCTATAATCTATCTGTACAACGGAGCCAGTTAACCACTGTGGGTCACTGCTTGAGACTGCACACTGGCCGCCCTTCCATCTGGGTCCCTCTTCCATACCTGCTTTTCCTAAGCACGTCCAAATAAGTCATTTTACATGAATCACATTTCAGGGTCTGTTTCTAGGGAATTCAATCTAAGACCTCTAGTGTGCATTATGATTTCTTCCGTGTTAATGGACATTTAACTACTTTGTACTTTCAGCTCATACAACCGTTCCTTCAATTTTCACACTGTACAAACATCCTAACATATGGCTGTTGTTTTTGTTATTGTTGTTATTATTGTTGTTATTGTAGGATAGACGCTTCCTCTAACATTGAGCTGTTGTCATTTTTAAATTTTACTAGACAGATCCAGAAGAGGGGTCCCTGGAGAGCTCATTTGGTTAGGTATCTGACTTTGGCTCAGGTCATGATCTCAAAATTTGTAGGTTTGAGCCCTGCATGGGGCTCTCTGATGTCAGCACAGAGCCTACTTTGGATCCTCTGTCCCTCTCTCCCTTTGCCCCTCCTCAGCTGTTTTCTCTTTCCCTCTCTCTCAAAATAAATAAATAAGCTTAAAAAAATAGAGCCAGAAGAAAACACACAAAAAAAGTTGGCAGTAATTCATACTCCTTCCAGCAACAAATGAGTGTGCCTGCCTGTTTTCCTACACCCTTAATCACATAGGGTATTAACAATTTTTAAAAAATTCCCCTTATAATTAGTCTGAAATGTTTTTTCTTGTAATTTCCCCTTACCCAATTACTAGAGAAGTCAGGCTTGCTTTCCTGTGTGGGTTTTGTTCGTAGTGCTCTGTTTTTCCATTTGCATTATCTTTGTGAATTGGCAGTCTATTTCGTATTGGGTGGGCTACTTTTTTCCTAACAATTTGCAGGATATGTATGTACTGGGATATCTTAACTCTTTGTCTACATATATGATAAAACTATTTTCTTGTAGTTATTTGTTTAGACTTTGTTTCAAATATCATTTAGAAGGAGAGGCAGATCAAAATACCGAGGATGTTTCTAAGGAAACATTCACGTTTGGGAACCACACCTGCCCCTTTGATTCCCAGTGTATTGATGTACACATTTGTGAATCATATGCATCATTCCTATTTGGGTCAGTGTGCACAACTCCAGTAAATGCAGGCCGTCCTATTTATAGGAATACGCTTTAGGAATTCCCACAACAAGGCTTTTAGCATCGGTCCTGCACGCTGTCCCACTTCCAGCTTTGTGCGTCACATCGAGACATGAGAGGAGACGGATCAGAGGCCTGGCTGTTCAAGTGTGTGGTTATCGAGCACTTGTAAGAAAATGAGCTTCCACCAGAAAACGTGAGAGGATCAACTCCATTGTGCCATTCAGATCAACTCATTTACACCCTTCAAAAGAGACGTGAGCTCCAAAGTTAAATTTTAGGCTTGAATTGTCTGTTGTGATGGCTTATATTGATTAAATGATCAAGTGCTCACATGTGCGCACGCGCCCACCCACCCATCCTACTCTATCACATTCTCTCCCGTGGCTAATCTGAGCAAAGAAAGAGAAACATTCTTTCCTACACTTCTTGCTCCTTTGCGCTATTCAACTTTTATTTCATTTCCAACCCTTTCGTGAATCTTTCTGTATGACTATGCCTTTCTTCTTATTTTTAATAATTAGAAGTATAAAGATATATCCTGTTCACAACAAATAAATGACTATATAATAGATGTTTTGTGAAGTACACCTTGTCATTGGAATAAAGTGTTAAAATATCTAACAGTATTTAAGTAAAGGATTTCTGTTTCTAGTTTGTAGCCCCAATGATAGAATAATTAAGTGGCGTGGTCTCAGGTTTATGGAGATAATCTTTTAAATCTCCAAATTCCTCAAAGTTTCTTTGGCCTTGGTGTTGTCAAACTTGATTTTTATTGATCTCTGCATTTCAACTCATGCACATAAAAACCGTTTTTTCCCCAGATCATAGGAAAGGAGCAAGCCTGTGATATATACGTTTCCTAATTAAAGCCTAAGTCTAGTTCCCAGCACTTGTGCTTCTGAAATGTTAGAACAACGTAGTGAAATATATTTAACTTTTTCCATCCATCACACCGGGTTTTAGGTTGCTTGTAATGTCAGCCAGAAAAGTATCTGAATTAAGAGCATTTTTCATAGAGACTTCTACTCTACTTCTTAAATGGGTAAGTTAGTATTAAAGATATCACTGGAATTTATCCCAAAACATAATTGAATTTTTTATTGGTTTTAGGATCAGTTTGGATATGAACCATAGGAAGTAAGATATGTGGTGCAAGTTGGTGTCAGAACAGCAGTAAAATTTTACAAAGAAAGTAGATCTTTTAGGAAGTCAAACCATTTACCTGGAGATACTGTCCATTTGGCATTTTAATAGACAGCTTGGTGGATATGTGAATGAGGACAGCAGTGCGAGGTGAAGATATGTGGAGTGATAGATTTTGCCAAATGATTCATTATTTCATAAGGTGAATAAAAATGCCTCCTGATTGGATGCCTGAAAGAGCTGGCTATTCTGCCACTGTATGGCTATTTGGGCAAAACTGCTATTTCATTATAGCTAATAGTTTTTACTTTAAAATTTTCACCGTTGTATTTTATATCCCTCCCAAAGTACTCTGTTTGTTTTAAATGGGAATGGACATTTTTATTCTATTTCTTGGAACTTTTTTTAATTTTTGTGTGGCACAGCTTTTATGAAACTAGAGTTATTGTTTTAAATTTTTTTAAACCAATTTATTTATTTATTTACTTATTTATTTAGAGAGTGTGAGCGGGGGAGGGGCAGAGAGAGGGGAAGACACAGGAACCGAAGCAGGCTCCAAGCACAGAACCAGATGCAGGGTTCAAATCCACGAATGCAAGTTCATGGCCTGAGCTGAAGTCAGATGCTCAACAGACTAAGCCACCCTGTCACCCCCTAGAGTTATTGTTTTAATATGATAACAATGAAGGACAAGGCTTTTTGGACGAATAATAGCAAAATGACACAATAGCAAATGACAAATGTGAGGTATGAATAAGTGCTTGATATTTTGCCTAGCACGTTATAAAACATTATACTATTTGTTCCTCAAAGCATCCATGTACACCAAGTAGTATAATTATCCATTTTATAGATATCAAAGGGAAAAGAACAGGTTAAGTATCCTGTTCAGAAGTTTAGGACATTCTGAAATATACATTGTTTGAAAAGGAAAGTTCATGCTTTTTGGTTCCTGTGGTAACTCAAACTAACTGCTCATTATTCCTTTCTCTGCTTTTGTCATGCAAGGAAATAGTTAACAGTATTCATCTTGAGCAAGAGCCATTGTAACTAAAAATAAGTGATGAAATCCATTAACTTCTAAGTAAGGAATTATACAGCCTGTAGTAATTTGTACTATTATTTCTTTTTAATAAAGCCTGTCTTCATCACAGAAAGGTGAACTTAAGCCTAGCTTTAGGTCATAATATCTACAATTCCCAGTTTGAATGATTAAATGTTTGGGTTTATTCTGAGCATAGACAAGTGCAGTTTCAGCATTTATGGAGAGGTACAAACTGTGAATTTAAAAATGAAGACTTACATATAAATACGAATAAGACTCTGGGTTCTTTGGTCACTTAATGAGGGAGGATGAGAAACTTGCCCTTGAGGAGCCTGAGCTGGAGCTAGGGCACAGGTGAGAGGGGTCATTCTCGCTTGCTGTATATACTTGCCTTGGCGATCAAGGTTTGGGAGTCCCTCTTTTCCTTGCTAATGGCAGAATTTGAGGCCAGACAGTGAGTTAGAGGTCTGTCTCCTCTATTCAGAATTGAGAATAGTGTTGATTTTTTTTTTTTTTTTTTGGTGAACTCACTTAGCAGGTGACATAGGTAATGATTTCACTTCCTATTCAGGAAAGTAATATTAGTTGTATAGACTTACATCATAGGATGTGATTTGTTATTAGATTACTTATGTCTCTGTTGTGGAGATCAAGGTTACAAACTTGTAAAAGTGCAATGTTCTATTGGCTGTGAATTAACCAAGGTTTATTTTCATGGCAGTTGATGGCCATGAAATCTTGCAGCTTAGTCTGCTCTTCTGACTGATAGCTGTGTTGCTCTTAGGATACTCCTCCTCATGGAGTTGTGACCCCTCAGTAACCATAAAAACCAGGATACAGAAGACAAAAACAATTTGGCTTACAGTTTCTTAACAGGTTTTATTGGCCATTTACCATTGCTTACTTTATAGAAGTCTTCTAATGTCCCAGATCAGACACACCCAGAATGAAAAGCTTTCACAAAGATTATCTCTAAACTCATGAATTTGCCTGTCCATTGATTTCATTTTCCTTCCACATTAAACTCTGGTCCCTCCATCCAGCCATCATTTCAGCATGTACTTATCAAATGCTTACAGCATGTCAAACATGCCATTGGTTCTGGAGACACAGTAGTAACGTAGACTGACCACATCCCCTTGTGCTTGGAGGTCATATTCTAGTGAGACAAAGACAGAAGACAACATATAAACAACCAGGAAGCAAGACAATTTCAGATAGTAATAAAGGGTAGTATGCATAAAGAATAGTGGGGCTGGAAAAAGGGCTTTTGTATTCAGTGGAGAACTCTCACAGGAGGATATTTGACATGAGGTTTGAATGATGAGAAGGAGCCAGTTGTGAGAAATTTGGAGGAAGAACTTCCAAGGTGCTGCCATGGAGAGTTATCTAGGGTGTGCACTGCACAAAGGCACCTGGCCAGGGGGAGAAGGAGGGACTGAAATTTCATGCTTCTCTTACATAACATGCTATCAGGTGTGGGGCTGCATCTTCCCAGAGATTAGTGGGATTTCTGTTTCTTTGTTTAAACCACAAATGCTGTTCTTTTTGCTAAGCTTAGTACCTAAGGAGGTTATGTCCACCAGAGGGTGTATGTGTATGATTTTGTGGGGTTTTTTGTTTGTTTTCAGTGAAGACAATTTCATAGGCTCGTGTAGACTTGAGTTAATTAGGTACGCAAGGTTGGCCTGTTAGCGAGTAAGGCTGGAGTAGAGTGTAGGAAGTAATGAGAATAGACTGGTGTGAGGTGAAGTTAGAGATGCAGGTAGGACACAGAACATGCTGTTTTGTAAGGGGGTTGGATGGTATTCTACCATTGGTGTACCTCCAATGGTACACAGAGGCCATTGGAAGGACTTATTTGGGGAGATGGTAAAATTGTAACTATGTTTTTAGAAGATTACTCTGACATGTAAAGTGAAAGAGAGAACCATACCAGGACCAAAAAAAAAAAAAGCTGTTTGAGCAGTATTCTATCCAGTGGCCTTGGCCTTGTCTCCTCTTCTGATAATCAAAATAGGCCAAGACTAGAATGTTGCAATGGCTCATGACAAAGAATAAAAATATATTCTGTTTATGTATTTCTTTATATTCAGAAAGCATGCATTTTCCATCTTTCCCATCTATAACCTGTGTACACAGCTCATTTATTTGACAGTGGTATTCCAAAATGATGGAATGAATGAAATGAATAGATGTCATTTCTTTTCAGGAAAGCCAACCCACATTAAAAACTTCAAACAAGTCTGCGGGAAAAAGGTGTATTTGACTATAATCTCAGTGCTTTTATTTCCAACTCTGGATAGAATTGGATTCTAAAGTTATTAATATAAGGTGTCGTTATAACTTGTATATGATGAAGTTTTCTGATATGGTGACACTCAGTAAGGGAATGCTGAAAAGTTTCTCATGAAAATGCAGCAGGTTGGCAAACTGGTGAATCTGGGATTGTGAAACACTGATGCCAAGAAATCTGGAGTGAAATCTGAAGAACAAGTACACTGTCATTACCTAAACGAATTAGGATTGAAGTGCATTATATAAGTTTATTTTGTGAAAATCAAGTATTACATTATAGGACCTGGGAATTATTTACTGGCATTTGATGCCATGTAAGATGACCAATCTTGTTCTCCACAATGATTATGAGCTTTATAAGAGGAAGACTCTGATAGATATTTTGGAACTTAATGTTTCAGAGTGTCACAGAATTTGAGCTTAATGCTGTTTTTTGGAGAAAGATAAAATAATGCATGAAGTACTTTAAGTTTAACAAGAGAGAAGAAGAGTTTAGTGATCTTCTCTTAGCTTTGGAGGAAGGAAATGGAATAAAAACAGTTCAGGTTAGTTGAGTCTTTTTCACTCTGTCCTTCCCCTTTCCTTAATATATTGTAAAAGATCTGGCCCAATAAAAGTCTATTTAAGGATCAGTTCCCTATTCACATTGTCTCAGGAAAGGTAATAGTATGGGCAGGCGTGGGTCCTGAATTAAAATGTATCCTTGTTTCCTCTCATACCCTGCTTGGTGAGAAGAGGTAATGTACAAATAGGCCAAATACACTAAAGAGTGCAGTAACCCTACAGAACCCTGTTACAAAAAGAGAAAGAACCCAGACTGGGTACTCCAAAGTGAACAGATGTGGATGGTTAATTCAATTGCCCTGACCAAGCGATTAAGGGAATTAAACCTGGCCCATTTCATTACGCTGAGTATCCTTACACCCACTCTTCTTTCCGGATACAATGCTCCTTGGAGTCTAAGAGTTATCATTGAAGACCAGGGTGAAACCAAACATTATCAATCCCAGATGTGACATTTCACCTTTCCCCCTAAATAAATGCATTTGTAAATGTGGGAAGTTTCTGCTGGGTCTACCTAAATTAATCCTTTTTAAAAAGGGTACATAAAAACTGTTTTAGCTTTGCTTTATGATTCAGCTGTCTACTGAAAGGGTTTAAAATTTTATATAAACCATCATTATACAAACCTTTAGCTTTTATGCAAGCCTTTCTGGGGTCCAGTTTACTGTTTATATGTAAACCTTGTAGGTGGTTTAAATGTTTTTCTAGCACATACTAGGCTCTCAATAAATATCTTTAATTAGTGAATATAAGAATGAATGGATTCATTTATCTTACTCGTTTCCTGTAATATTTTGAAAAATCTAAATATTTTTGGTTATTTGAGTGGCTGAAATAAAAATGATTTTTCCCTCAAAATACCACGCTCTTCTAAAATGTGATGGAAGTATGGGGAAAGCAGTTAACTCTTTCTAGTTCTATCTTCACAGAGGGGAACATTTATGATCATTTTTAGATTTAAGTAGGTATAGTAAAAATTATTTGCACAATGATATTTTATTTTTTTTAAATGTTTTTTATTTATTTCTAGGAGAGAGAGAGACAGCGTGAGCAGGGAAGGGTCAGAGAGAGAAGGAGTCACAGACTGAAACAGGCTCCAGGATCTGAGCTGGCAGTCAGCACAGAGCCCAACGCGGGGCTCGAACCCACGAACCGTGATATCATGACCTAAGTGAAAGTCGGACGCTTAACCGACTAAGCCACCCAGGTGCCCCTGCACAATGATATTTTAGCATCCAGGTGTTTGAGGTTCCAACCTGGAAATCACTTTTTAAACATAGGCATTTGTCCAAAGAGCATATGGAACTTCATTATCAGAACATAAGAATATATTTTGTGGTATGTTTTACTATATATTCATATATTTCCCAAGAGTACTCAATGGTCCTGAGTTATTTATAAAACAAAATAGAAAAATGGTTACCTATTATTTGTACATTTATTAGTTCATCAGACAATACATGACTTCTATAAAGTATTTACAAATTGTTCGTTGTTCATTCATTTGTTTGACATCTTTCCATTCCATAATGACTGTTTTCATGATAAGGATGGTCCAACTGGTTAAATCAAGTCATTATGCTAGAAGGACAAGATCTAAGTCCACTCACCCCCCAGTTTGAATAGACTGTCATTGATTTATTAGTTTGTAGTTGGGAGTTATCATGGTACTAACTCCAAATATACTGAAGGCATTTCTTTCTCTGTCTCTTATACCAATTTGCTTTTCCCTTTTCTGCCCTGAATAATCCTCAGAGGCCTACAGAGTGAGGAGAACTTCAGTGAGGGAACAGAGATGGAGGCCTCCTGTCTACTTTCTTTTCTTAAAGAATCATTTGTATACTGGGGCACCTGGGTGGCTCAGTCAGTTGAGCGTTTGACTTCAGCTTAGGTCATGATCTCGCAGTTTGTGGGTTCAAGCCCCGCATCAGGTTCTGTGCAGACAGCTAAGAGCCTGGAGCCTGTTTCAAATTCTGTGCCTTCCTCTCTCTCTGCCCCTCCCCTGCTCATGCTCTGTCTCTGTCAAAAATAAATAAACTATTGAAATTTAAAAAAGAATCATTAGGGGCGCCTGGGTGGCTTAGTCAGTTAAGCGTCCGACTTTCACTTAGGTCATGATCTCGCAGTTGTGGGTTCGAGCCCCGCTTCGGGCTCTGTGCTGACTGCCAGCTCAGAGCCTGGAGCCTGTTTCAGTCTGTGACTCCCTCTCTCTCTGACCCTCCNAAATAAAAAAAATAAAAAAAAGAAGAAAAAAAAAAGAATCATTAGTATACTCTGTTAATCCCATTGACCAATGCCATCTCTCATGATAGTTTAATTTCTGTTTTTGAGTGTATTATAAAGGAGATGGGAACAACATTTTTTAAAAAGGATTTTTGGTGATGTAGATAAATTAAAAGTCACCTAAATTGACTTTATATAGGGAAAAATAGTTTTTCTTCTAAATGTTGGGTTGAATGAAAGATTGATAAACCTGAGCCAGTTCTTAAGCCCTGAAATTAGAATGAATTCACGTGCTATAGCTGTAAACTCTCTCCTGGTTATTGTAACTGTTCTGGGAAGACAGGAAAAGGAAGAGGTTTCAATTCTTAGTAATATCATCACTTACCCTAATGAGGTCACAATAGATTACCCCTATGAGAGCAAGACACTTTTATTGACTCCAAAGCTTACCCAATTACTACCTAATGAGAAAATAGCATTTGGTGATACCACGATTCCAGGAGATTATTTGTCGTGGATATTTATTCAAGATATCTGTTTGCTGCTTAACAGTGATGCCTCAGATTCAGATACCTTCTCATGCCCCAAACTGAAGTCCCTCAGTTTCTTGTCACTCTCTCCTCCTTCTGCCTTGACCCTGTGAGGTAGCAAATATATATATTATGAGATTTCCTTCAGAGATTTGATTGAGTGGTATGTATCTTTCCCTTCTGGTCTTGTTACAAGCAAAAATTCTTCATCTTGAATGTTATACTTGCGGGTTCTTTCCTGTCTACTGAGATGAAAAACTATATTTCAACTAGGCTAATTATGACAAATTTCTAATCCAGTATTCTTGTGCTGCTTTGGCCATGGAGGTAAAGAACACCAGGGGAAATCTGAATTATTTATCTGGAAACACTGCAATATAATTATTTATATTGAATCAGAGAAGTTATATAATTTTTACTATATTACTATGTATACTATATATATTTTATATACTATAGTTACTAAATATTGGATGTATAGCCTATCATATTTTATAAAGTATTCGTAAATATTTTCACTTCCTAGACATTTTGTCCATTGGAAATTAATTTTCATGGATATCAATAAAATTAACTAACATTCATTGAATACTTACTGTATGCCAGGTACTTGATATATTATTTCATGTAATCCTCAGAGCATCACTGTGAGATAGATATATTCTTATCCTGAAATTTAGAGGAGTAATGCTTCTGGCTGTAAGGAATGGTATGATTGAAACTGGTGAAAGCATTAAGGGAATTTTGTTTTATGTAACTGGGAATTGAGAGATACAGCAGACTCAGGCAGGCTCTGGTTAGAGTTCTAGCTTACTCTCTTTGTCATTCTCAATCTATCCTAATCTCTGCATCAGCATTAACCTTAGACTATTTTCCCTAACATTTAGAAAAGAGCTGCCAATACTGAAGCAAAATACTTTCTTGTTTATGTCCAGTGGTAGAAAGAGAAACTGGCTCCTTTTTAGTCTCGGGAGAAGGGAAGAATTCTCCATGAAACCTCTTTAGCAAGCCTTCATTCAAATCACATTGGCCATTCCAAGTATCATGCCCATTCCTATA
Source organism: Hyaena hyaena (assembly GCF_003009895.1). Classification (NCBI taxonomy): domain Eukaryota; kingdom Metazoa; phylum Chordata; class Mammalia; order Carnivora; family Hyaenidae; genus Hyaena; species Hyaena hyaena. Next base: position 528,507 of record NW_024081751.1, read on the forward strand.
CCAATCACCGGTAAGAGGGAAGGGGTTATTATGATAAGTTTATACAAATCAGAGCTCATGCCTGGTTGTGGAGGTGTGGAGGAGCTCTCCTTTCCCCTTTCTTTGATTACAGTGAGGAGATGATAAGTGAACACAGGTGGGATTCCATGAAGAAGAAGGAAAGCTTGAATGGATTCTGGGTAAAAATGACTGTTTACTACAGAGGGACTAGGTATTATAACTACTTACTGGTAGTCCCTAAACTTAAATTCAGGTCTGTTTCATTTCATTTTGAAGTCCAGGCTTCTATACTGTCTTTTGTGATGAATATCAGGGGTTATTTTTTGAGAATATATTTCTAATAGAACTTCAAAAATAATCTGTGCAACCTTAGGCAAGTCATTCTCTCCTAGCCTCAGTTTCCCTCTACACATGAAAAGAATAAACAAATATTTTAGGTTTTGTGGACCATGAGGTCTTTATCACAGTTAACTACTCAACTCTGCCAAGACAGTGTGAAAGCAGCCACGGACAACATATAAATGGATGGACATGTTTCAGTAAAAGTTTCCTTATAATAACAGGTGGATTCTATTTCGCCAGGCCCTGAACTAGGTGGCCTCTAATGTCTTGCCCAACTCTAAAATTGTAGGCTTCTGATTTTATACATTAGCAGCAATTTTAATATATGTATTTTAATCAGAAACTTTTGTATTAGCTGAATTTCTGTATTTGATTTATCAAAGATTTAAGAGAGATTAAAATTCATAACTGCTAAAACTTTACATCGTGAATTTCCTAGTGTAAAATTTTAAAATTTATTTTCAATAATACGAATACATACAGGAAATTTGTCATATTTTGTGTTACTCCAGCAGTCTAGAAACCTTTTCCCCTAGAATCTGTTGACACTTGTGAAAGTAACATTCCTGTCTTAACTGGCATGCTAACCTGTTGGACATGGCAACAAGGCAATGTCAATAAAGGTAGGATAAAAGGCTGAGGAAAATCGAAAATGTGGGAGAGACCTTTAACAGTTAATCAACATATGATTATCAGGTGTTTAGCTTATAGAAGAAACAAAATTGTTCATAGAAAATAACATCGAATAGCCTTTTAAATTTCTTAATCTTCTTCATAATACATTCTTAATTTTAAAAAGTGCAAGTAAAGTTATAAAGCCACTCAATCACCTTCTTCAACATTAAGTGAGCTACACTGCATATAAGAAGACTTGTTCAGTCAATTTCCACTGAAATAATATATTACAAGTCTTGTTACTCCAAGAGTAAGATAAATTCATTTTAGTGTTTCATTTAAGTGGGTTAGTGTTCTACCCGAAACAGAGGCAGGTGTTCAACCTAGCACCACAGACAATAGAGCTAATTACCAGAGAACTTGATACCTGAAAAGCCATCTCACCTGCTTTTTTAATTCCACTTAGAAATATATACTTAATATAAAAATATGAAAAATACATTTAAAATAATACGTAACACAAACCAGACGTCATATTTGAGTCAATGCATGAAGAAAGTAATGAAAGTTCATTTTCATCATAATGGATTCCCTTTGCCTCTACCAAGAACAGTAATTCATGTGAAATAAAGACTTTCACTGTAGGAAAGCATGCTAGTAAACATTCATTTGTGTGTCTACATGTATAAGATTGAAAATAACACGTGAGAACATGAGATTTCTGCCTCAATCTAATCTCTGTGTCTCTACTCACACTCATTGCTATGGAAATAGTTTGAGGGAAAATAGAGTGTCTAAGGCAAAGGAAAGTGAAAGAAAACGTAAGGATGATGTGAACTTTTAAAGAGGGCAACCATGAGATAGAGGTCTGGGAGACTGCACAACTTAGTTGATCTTGAGAACAATTTAATGCATTATTGTAGCTTCAATCCTCACGTTTGTAAAATAAAGCAAATAGTACCTTTCCTGGCTGCCTCAGAGGCTTGGTAAAATCAAATGAGAAAATACAAGTGAAAATGTTTTGTAATCTAATGTGGTTATATGGAAATTAAGGGTTTAAAATGCTTGCCCAAAGTAGATGCTTCTGAAGCCTAGTCAGCACATTAATTGCGAGTTCTGCCTTACTATTTTCTTCCTATTCTTCTCTTCCCTTTAATTTACCTTGCCTAATTTCCACAAATCATGGGGTTAGATTAAGGAGTATTCTCTGTTATGTATTCATCCATCCATCCACCCATCCATTTATTCACTCTGTATTCATATTCTGCCAGTTCATGGGGTTGGGGTGAGTCTCTAAAACAGTAGTGGTGATTCAACAATCCTGATGGATGTTTTTCTGATGGAAAGGTCCTTGTGGAGACCTCTGATGGTGAAGTCTAAGAAGAAAATGACTGGCAAGCCATTTGCTTTGGTTAGATTACTGAGTGGGTATCAAAATGGGCTGGTATGGTTGGTTGTGGAGAGATTGTGAAAGACCCTGCTGAGCAATTTGGGCTTTTACAGGGAAGGAACAAATGGCACAGGTTTGACAAATTTAGACTGCTTGCATGATGATTTTGGAGCTCTCAAGTCTTCAAATCTAGAGTAAATTAACTTAACAAACCTTCTTCTTAAGAGGAAAAAAAAAAGGAAAAGAAAGAAAAAAGGAAAGGAAAAAGAACCTTGTGTAAGGCCAAGAGCTAGTAGGTAATTTACTGAATTCTAGAGCTTCGAAGATGGGAGATGCCACAGTCGGGGGAAGAGATGGGGAGTGAATGATGAGAAATGGAGGAAGAAAAATAAAATATGGGAGAGTATGAAAATATTTTCCCTATTTCTAAACTTTACCTAGATTCATCTCTGTGCTCTGAATGAGAAATAGTCACCTAGTATTAAAGTTCTTTATCTTCTGGCCCATCCTGTCATGTAACCACATATAATGCATCTTCAATGGGAAAATTATTCCAAGTAAAATTTAACTCACAAACACTTCTGGACATAACATATTTGTGACTAGGTAGTAAGCTTTGGGTTTAGGAAAAACTGTGCTCTGTGCACAAAGACACCTTTTAAAAGTCAGCATTCTATGTGTCTGATGCCTCAAGTTACTAGAAATCATTTTGGAAGTTACAAGTACATTATAGTACGAATGCTAGAATGAAAGTTATCAATACTTTTTCCTCTTCTTTCATTTTGAGGCTGAGGAAAGAGGTTGGCAAATGTGCAGGACTTATGTGTATCTGTACTTGGTTTGCCCAAGCTGTCCCTGTTGTAGTACTATAAGCAAAAGATGCCCCACTAGAAGAAAGATAATCTTAAGGAACCTTTCCAAAATGGGTGAAACAAGTTATATTAACCATCTCACTCCTTTAGACCTCAATTTATTATCTGAAAAATAAGGAGTGTGTAGACCAGATGAGTTATAAGAGCCCTCTTTAGGGTGACTGAGTCTTTTTGGAGATGCGGTGTTTGTTGGTTTGAGTTTGAGGCAAGGTGAATTGCTTCCCTGTTTACCAAAGTTTGCTAATGCCCAGTATCTAGGGAAACACCCAAGAAAAAGATAAAAGTTTATACATATCTCATGTCTACCATATCTTATTCGTTGTATCAAGAGGTCTTTTTTGAAAGAAGTATTAAAGGGATAGGGATCACCCTTAAAAGAATACCTAAACTTTCTTCTACTTTAAAGTGCAAAAGTGGCCTATGCCCTGTGAACTTTCACATAAAATAAGGTAGGCAGGTGAGTTTTCATGTGGAAGTCAGGAAAGAGTGACTTTGATTTGAGGGAAGGGATTATATCTCTGTGTTAAATTTACTCAAATGATTGCTGCAGAACAAAAATACAGTAGTACAGGAAATTAATTGTAGTAAAAATTTAAAATGCTATAAAGAACTGTGTTAATTTAATTTCCCGTTACTTTGTGGAATGCACAGAACATAAAATTCACAGAACGACTCATAAAGCCAGTGCCATACTTTATTCTTCTGACTGTGAGGCTATATCCTCACTTTAATGTTGTTCTACTTAAAAAAAAAAAGTGTTTAGCTTGAAAGACATTTTTTTCCTGTCTTCACATACAAATGGCAGCACAAATTACACCATATATTGCTCTTTGGGGTCTGGGACATCTTTGTTCATGAATATACACCTCAATCAAAATTTTCTGGCACAGCTCTCTATGAAGCTGATGGCTATTTTGCCTAGAGCTGACTATCTTTAAGAGGTTCCTGTCCATTAATTTTTTTTTTCTTGAAAGATTATGGTGTAGATACTCAGGCTGTAGGGCCAGAACACCTGGATTAGAATTCTGATTCTGCCATTTACTAACTGCATGACCTTGTGGAAGATACTTAACTTCTCTGTACCTCAGTATTTCATCTGGAAAATGAGAATAATCAGAGTACCAACAATTCACAGAAATGAGAGAGTGAAGTAACTTAATGTGTATAAAGTGCTTAGAAGACCTGATACATAGCATGTACTTAGTGAACTTAACTCTAGGGATCTATTTTCAAAATGAAGAGAACGTGCTTGCCTTTGAGAAAGCTTGATACCCACTTGTTAAAATAAGACCCCAAAGAAACAGAAACACAGCAACTGAATAACAAATTCCAACACGGTGGTAGAATTGAATACTCACATGAAGTGCCCATTGCCATTCAACAAGGCAGGATTTATTTTCAAACTTTGCTGCAGCCCGGGTGATGAATCTAGCTTGCAAATTTGTTTCACACATGTGATTGCCGGATACAATAGAGGATGAATAGTAAATTTGAATTTTAGAGTAAACAACCAATCATTTTTGGTATAAGTATGGCTCATGTGATTCTCAGGACATTCTTATGCCAAAAGAATCATTGTTTATCTGGAATTCAAAAAAACTGAATGTCATATAGGTTTATTTGAGAAATCTGGCAACTCAATTCACATGATGTCTTTATAAAAGGGGTATTAGTCATTTCTAAGATTTAGAAGATAAAAATGTAAATTCTCAAATTCTTTTCAAAAATTAGATTTGGTAAAACTGGACCTTGGTGGCAATAACAACCTGCTTATGTACCTTCTCTTCCCTTCACGTGAGGCATATACTGGCCAGTCAGCTCAATCCTGTCCATTACTCATTGTTCTTCTCTGTCTCCTCTTCCCTAAATTTACATCACTTTGTCCTGGAGGGCTTTGGCTTTAGGATCCTTTTACTATAAGGACTACATAGGCATTTGGAGTTTTAATATATTTTGTTCATTTCAGTATGACTGTTTTTAATGAAGGTTCAAATGTGCATTATATTAGTAAAAACAAAAGTAAAAATCTGTTTACTCTAATATCTGTAGATACTATCCCAAGACGTGATGTAGCCACATGAAGGATTTTTCTCAGAATTGTGATGTTCTTATACAGCATCTGGGACTTCCTACACACTGGCCCTCTTAAGTGTTCCATCTCCCTTCAGAGAATTTTAGCCTCTGAGACTCAGGCCACTGATAGATAATTCTAACATTCTGCACTACTGGGTTCAATCCAAGGGCAGTGACAGGAATTCTTACACTGCCTTACAACTAAACTTTATTTTGCAATTTTCAGCTTACTGTGTTTTAATGTATGCCATTCTGAAGTAGTTAAAATGAAATGAGGATATTAACTTACATTAGTAATATTTTGAATTATGCTTGGTTTAATATGTGAAGAGTATTGCTCACATATACCTGTCACAGATGAGAAAGGCACATACCTGGATGAATGTAATTCTTTTATTGGTTTGTATGGACACAAACCATAACAGAGTTCTTTGAGTATCTTTTGAGATTCAGAGAAATTAGATGTGATATTAGTACTATGAACTGACTGTGTGAGTGTAAAAGTGTAGATGATTTTTTAAGGGTAAAATACATCCAATAAAACTGTTTACTCTTACCTTGTTGACAAGAATGGCAATAGAATCAGAGTCAGTGAATTAAGAGTGTCTTTTCAAAGCCACCCACTGTTATCTTTTCAATTTTATGCACCCCAAACCAACATAGTCACTGAGAATGCACCTATAGGTCCTAAATAGAAATTGCAACACAGAAGTCTGCAAATTATTATCAGGAAGCAAATGAGCCACATATTAGTATAAGTCTACAAGTCTAGCTTTAGCTGCACTTTTCTGTTCTTCTTTTGGGATGGAAAACATAATCCCTTTAGTGAGTTATCCTCTGGTCAGCAATTCTAAAAGCAAATTACTCAAGAAGGCTTGCTAATGGGAAATACCATTAGCAAATAAATACATATTTATGTATTAGAATTTTAAAAAATCACAAGTCCTGCATTTCACTCAAGGAAAGCACATTTAATTTAAACTTTAATATATCCACATTTCTAACTGAGGTAATAGGTTATTCAAATAAATGAACCAGCAATCAAATTAGCCTTAAGAACAGAGATTTACCAGAATTGAATATTAATCAGTATTCTAATTATTTCTCCTCAGTTTAGTCATTAGCTGTAAGATTTTGAAAAAAGATATCTTAAAAATGTGGTAGACTATTTGAAAATTAAACCTCCATGGCTATAATTTATTGTTAAATACTATATGTGCATTCTTTTATTCATTGAATAGTTACTGAGGTCCCCCTATATGCTGGATGGGAGAGTGGCTCAAAGACACAAGTTTCTTCTGGAGCTCCCATTCTAGTAGGAAAGACCTAAGGTAAATAATAAGCAAGAGGTTGTCAGGCAGTATCAGGAGCCATTAAGAAAATAAAACAGATGGGAGTGAAATTGAGTGTCAGGGCTGGTGAGACTACTGGCTATTAAAGAGTCAGGTTTGGGCAGGACAACATGGGCAACAGACCAGAGGTATCCATGTAAGAATCTATGTTATGAGCTTTGTAGGCAGAGGCAACAGCAAATATAAAAATTGTAAGGTGGTACTAGTGTGGCTATTTCAAAGGGCTGAAAGAAATCGTTGTGACTGGATGCTAGTGTGCCAGAAGGACAATGGTGAAGATGAGGTTGATGGGTAAGGGGGTTAGACCATGCAGGGACAACCATGCATATACTTTTCCATCCAGGATTCCCAGATTCACCTTTCTGTCATAGCTGAAATCATTCTGTTACTTCCTCTTTGAAAAGCTTTCAGCTTCTCCCCACCGTCTACACAGTGAGGTTTGGTCATTTAGCATGGCACCTCAGTCCTGGTGGCACATTAGAAGCACTGGGGGGTGTTTCAAAATGTGAGTGCTCAGGTCCTGCTCTAAACGAATCCAATCTGACTGGACATTGATAATCGTATCCAGCTCATAGTTGATTGTAATATACAGCCAAGGTTGAGAAACATTGATCTGGTCTGTGCGGTCCAACAGAATTGTAATATAAGCCACATATATTCTAGTGGCCACATTATAAATAAGTTAAAACAAAATAAAACAGATAAAGTTAATTTTAATAATATATCTGTTAACCTTGTATGTCCAAGGTATCCCCATTGCAGTATGTAGTCAATACAAAAATTAAGGAATATGTTAAATTCCTTTTTACGTCCCAAGTCTTTGGAATCCAGTGTCTATTTTCCAGTTAGAGTACATTTTGATTCTGATGGCAAATGTTCATTAGAAATACTTGACTTACTTATATTTGTTGTTTATAAAGTTTATGGTTAAAAAGATAGATTTCTACACCCAAGCTGCTCATCACATACTTAAAAGTTTTTTTAATAACTGAATTCAGTTTCACTTTTAAAACTTTAATTATAAACTAATTAAACTTGAATAAAATTGACAGCTAAGATCCTTAGTCACATTAGCTGTATTTTGTGTGCTCAGCAGACATATTTGGCTAGTGACTACCCTATTGGACAGGGAAGCTCTAGACTATAAATTCAGCTCACTTACTTTCTAGCATGACATAATCCTGAGTAAAAAATTTGGTTTTGTAGTCAGACATTAATGGGCATCAATTGCAACTATGTGTTGTGGGATTATAGATTGATCAGTGTCTGCTAACCCTTGTTTCCACATCTATAAAGGAAGAATAGTATTGTTACCCCATCATCATTAGAATTAAATATGAATAAACTACCAAGAATAGTCCACCTATCTCACAGTTAATCCTTCAACTCAGTTGAATCTTTATATTAAAATAATAATAATAATAATAATAATAATGTAAAAGACAAAGGCTTTCATAACTTTTGGTTATGTTTACCTTTTCCTCTAAATTAGCTTTATCCCTATCCTGTTTTTCCTTCTTTTCCTCCACTGTCATCTTGTCCTTGAAGCTCCCAAGCAAACAAGTTGACATATATATGTTAATACATATTTGAAGATATTTTACTTTTGCTGATTTGATATTTTGCTCTTGCTGATTTGAATATAATTTCCCACCAGATTGTGTACTCTTTATCTGAGTGGTTATACACTGGTAGTAGCCCACAGGCCAAATATGACCCACAACACTGTTTTATTTTACCCAGTGTGGTGTTGGTCTACATAGTATTAAAATACTGGTTGCTGGCATTTAAGAATCAATTAGACTTGTTTAGAACAATTGCATTTGCAGCTTCTCATGTTAAAAAAAAAAACAACAACCGTTGACAACACAAGGCCTGCATCTCCACATGATGATAAATAATCTACGGTGTCAAGCTGGAGCTTTCCTCTGTAGCTAACGTGTATTCTTCAGGTATCCAGTCTCCACCGTGCTCTCTTGTGTTCCTGACTCTGAAGCTGAATGTCAGTTACTGTTTATCATAAATCTTGTACTTGCAATTTTATTATAATTGTTACTATGATCTCTACGGCCAAAAGCATGCTAATGAATTTATGACTTCTGATCACTTTCAACGTTAAATCTGCTCTATTCAATACCATGCACTTCCTGTCTCTCCAAAAGCAGCTGGGGTCATTATTATACACAGACATTGGATCATTTTCTTCTGATTCCCAATGCTTACTATAGACATTTGGAGGTAGGACTTGAGTGCTGTATTTGAAATGAGATATGTGGGTATCCTGAAATGTGTGTCTTTTGCCCTACAAATGTGTGTAGGTGAAAAGCTTCCACTTTCAGTAAAACCCTTCACTAAGTGATCTTCAAGCTTAAAGTGCAAGCCATGTTCTCATCAGTTCTAAACGAGATTTGTTGGAGAATGACAGTAACATAGTGAATGAGCTACTTGAAGCAGAGCCCACTGATAGTTTTTTTAGATTAGTCAACATTTTTGTGATGGTGTGATTATATCTAGGATCCTAGCAAAGCCCTCAGGAAGTGGAAGAATAGATATCACTTTTTAATCTTTATCATTGGCACGAGACCACCCAAGTAGGAGTTTATATGTTGTTTAGTTCTTAAGGATCTCTTCAAGGACTTCGGGAAGAATTTCAAATAATATCCATAGCTCCACTTAGGAACTTTGAAATATGACTTTATCTTCTATAATCGAGAGTTACATTCAGATGGGGCTTGGGGGATGTTTTGAGGGGATACGAATTACTACTAAGAAATTATTTTGTATTTTCAAGTTTGAGGAATTATTATTATTTTTATTATTATTATTATTATTTTATGTATAAATGTCTTCGGGGGTCATCAAGCTCAAATTTTCCAGTTAATATTTTAGAAAATGAGGTCTAGGGAATGTTCACTGGCTGAGTTTGGTTTACCTAGCTAGATTGTAATAAAATCTCTATTTGAATTCAAATATCCTCTAGGTAAAGTCCTGGAGGTACTTCGGTCTCTATTAGCACTTACTTTCGATACAGAATTATGTTAGGATCACAGATAATTCTGCTTGCTCTCTCAAAAATGGTAAATATTAGAAGTTACTTGGAAAACCTATGGTACTGGTACAGATCATCTTGTGCCCCTTTTTGTTTTGTTTGTTTGTGTGTGTATATGTGTGTGTGTGTACGTGTGTGTGTTTTAAGTACTTTTACTTTAGAAAAAATAAAAATCAAAATATATTTATTTTGTTTTCTTTGCTGACTATAATACATCATCATTTAAATTTGAGTTAAATAATTCAGAAACATATAAAGAAGAATGTGCATGAATGTGCATTCAAAATCTTATATCCAAAAATGATCAATATTAATTGGTGCATATTGTCCTAGACATCTCATTATTCATAACGTGTAAAAATTTACATAAAAGGCATCATGTATTTATATTTAAAAAAATTGTTTTTGCCCTCTCAGTTATAGGAACTTAACCATAATGCCCATGAATACAGAACAATATGCTGGTATAATACTGTCATAGGATAAATACATTATACCTTATTTTACTAATATGACCTTTAAGTTGTTTCTAATTTTTACAAGACACATTAAAATGAAAATCCTTGTTCGTATACTTTTGAACAGCTCTCAAATTGTTTTTCTTAACAATAAATCCCTAGTATTAAAATTAATCAATCTGAGGGTATGCATACATATTAAATATTTTGATACACATTGTGAAAATTCTCTCCACAGAATTATCAACAGTGTATTTTGTGTCAATTGACCTGTGTCTTCACCAACAATGTTTTCTATCATGTTTTTACTCTTTGCTAATCTAAGTGAAAAAATGTATCTCTTTGATTTTCATTTCTTTGGTTATTTCTTTTCTAAATTTCTTTTGCCAACTTTTGTAGGCAGATGTTTCATTTTTCTTATGTCTAAAAACTCAGTCTATTAGATCTATCAAGTAATATGAATGTATAAATAGAAAATAAATGTAGAAAGTCATCATGTTAACTTTTTCTTTCATTTTTGAAAATGAAATCAAATTCAGTGGATCCCCTTATTAAAGTAACAGAAGACTCTAAGTTGGTCTTATCTATGAGTTAGTCAATAGCATCTGTCCCCAGCTGTCTAAGATATACAACTAATGAGGCAATGTGCTTTGTGGCTTATATTGTCATATTTCCTAGATCTAAATTTCCCAACTTACTAGATGAGAGAATTATATGAAATTATTTACAAGGACCCTTTCAGGTCTAAAATTCTTTGAGTCTCTGCATTGTATTGGGGTTTTCCATGTTACCATCAAAGCTTTGAAAAATAACACTTGCATTTTTTAATGTCAGGACATGAAAAATTGTACCTTAGCAGTGTAATTTCATCCGTTGAGCAGAGTTGTGTTTCATTTTCATCCTTTTATCCAAGCCAGCCAGGTCATTTTAATTGTATGGCTTATATTTGCGATTATAGGATGAGTCCCCCAATGAATACATCTCTTTGTTGCATTGTCACTTCCAAGTATAGGATGCTGAAACTGAAGTACTTTGTTCTTCCCCGATTTCCCATCTAATAGCATAGACTCTTGGCCTTGTGAATTCTAATGATCATACATATAGCAAGGATATCATTTTCTTCATAAAATGTAATAAAGAGCTACTAGAATTTTTTAAATAGTCTCTTTTGTCCTCCAATGAGTCAATAGATACACTAGGTTTATCTGAAACATTTTAGAAGGGTAGAAGAGAAGTAGCTTACCATCTCCAGTGAGTTGGATGCCAGGCCTTTCTCTAGAGCATTCTGTACTCTGTACTCCGTAGTGTAGACTAGTGACTAGGTGCCCCCAAACCTGAATCATTGCTTCCTAGGTACATGGGCAAGTCAGTTAGTAAATAAATCTGTTTCCTCATCTCTAAAATCAAGATTACATTAATTCCTTTCACCTGGATTTGTCAGGGATGATTGAAATGTTCATAATGGCTAACATTTATCCACTGCTCACAACTTTTGCACACTCAACACTTGGTCCTCAATGAATGCTATTTTATTACCTTCACAACCATCTTCCAAAGGTTAAAGAAAGAAACATAGTATCCCATCACATAAAACTTCCCACTTACAAGGAAAGTACAGTAGGTGCTGTTAGAGTCCTGTTGGACCTTGCTAAAGACCTCAGTCACTGATACCTGGGGACCACCCTACAGCTTGCATTTCAAATCCTTAACAAGTTCAGAATGACTAAGAGCCACATGGATGTTCCTCTGATTTGGGCAGAAAGAGTTAGTGATTTTTTAAAAACAAACATGTTAAATCTGTGATTATCAAGAGTCAACCTGGTTAATCTTTAAAATCCCCTGGTCCTTTGTTGAGTAATTCCTTTTCAGTCATCATACACCATGTTTTTCCTTCCTGGACTCTTTCCTTCTTGCTGGCTGCCTTCTAACAGTTCACATAACTCCTTGGGTAGTGATGTTGGCCAAGGGTGAGTTTGGCTGATGGATTTTAAAAAATTATCTTAAATAGTTATAAAAACTTAAATGTTAAGCATTTCAGATAAAATTGAGATTTCTGGCTTTTCTTGATAAAATGGGTAGATTTTATTCCCACATAACTGCAGTTGACTGGTAACCCTCTTAGATGGGTCACATGCTCCTGTCTCACACCCTTTTCTCCATTTACCCAGCTTCATTTTTATTACTTGCTTAGCCCCTGTTGACATACGTGTTTATGGACTCTGTCCTATAAGGATTTGTTGCTTTCCTCTTAACTCCCATTTGCTGGCCTCTTTGTTCTGACCTTTCTCCTTCTTCCCTCAATCTCTGGAGCCAGCTTTGGTGTTTGCATCATTGCTGCTTTTTCTGGCTTTGCTGTCTCTATGGTAACAGACACATAACAGGGAACTGAGAAATTCTGGGTATTACCAGCAGGGGGTAGGAGAGTCCTGAGAAGGGAAGGGAAGATTCTCTGCACAAATTGGTGGCAAACTTATCCTAAGTTTCAACAGTGTTGATGCCAGCCAGACACCCTTTATGTCCCCACTTCTCCCCTATCCTCATTCCTATTGGCCAGAAAGTAACTTTCTGAAGATGTTCCTTGCAATATTATAGCTCCTTAGAGCTGAAGGGCTTTAATCCATGGTCATCTCAAAGAATGCCTAATCACCTCCAGCCCTTGCTTAAGGAGTTTCCTTAAAGCATGACTTCTGGCAATTTTGATTCTGTAGAACTGGAATGGGACCTGAGAACATGTGATTTTTACATATGATCTAGGTCTTTTGAGTAGCTGGTCCACAGTCTAATAAAAGCTTCACTTTGAAGGTAGGAAGACTGAGACCCAAACAAAGGGCAAAATTCTACAGAATCGTGCTTATGGCAGGATCCAAGATATCTTCTCTCTGTAAACATTCATCACAAGTACCAGAGACTATTTGTTTTCTGGTTTAATAATGCAATTTAGGCTAGCTTTCATTTAAGCCAAAGATAAAGAGAATTTTAATGTTAGAAGTTTCACATTTAAAAAATTCTAGCTATTTTGGCTTTCCTCAAGAAACGGCAGCACTGCATTCCCACATAACATTACTTAAGTTAGTAAACATGCAGTCATCTGAGTACTTGAGTCAGTAGTTGATTCCAAAGTAGGACAACCTCAAAGATGTGTATAATTAAACTTAAGAATAAAATGAATGGCTTGTTAGGATTGGAAAGATTCCTTCCTCCCCTTTTCTCTTTTTATTCCTATTTTGAATTCTTGAAAAGCTTTGTGAATTGTTCAGTTTCTCTTCCTGCTAAAATGACCTCCGTACAGGTTCAGGCTGTGAGCAGCAGGACGTTTTCTAATCTTGCTTTGCCATAGTTAGACGATAGATAGCCATGATTGCTGGATTAAAACAGCTAGGTATGTGAGCATTAAATTCAATGTTTTGTCAGAATTCCATGGAGAATCAAGAAAAGGATATTAATTTTAAGTGAATAAGTACAATTTCATTCACAGTCTGGGGAATATTATAAGATTACAGGTATAGCTAATTTCAAGAATTTTATGAGCTTCTGTAGAATACAAACCCAAGGGTAAAACCACCAAAAAATAAATAAATAAATATAACCTGCATGAATGTAATTGAACAACAAGTAAGCCACAATAGAGATGCTTACGTGCACAATTTGCAAGTCTCGCATTAGAATTCAGGTTGAATAACGTCTTTAGGATTCAGTGAGATATATTTTTCCTGCCTTTGCTTTTAGGTTTCTGTATTGTCAAGGGTGGATCACAAAACGGTTCTGATCATTAGTGGGAGAGCTTTTGTGAAGGGGGTGAGAAGCCTAGAAAGCAAAGTCTTGGAAATCAACTAAATGCCCTTGTGTTTTATTAGCTAGCACTTTTTATAGCCCATAATAAAGTCAGCTCAGAAGGTCATTTCTTGAACACGGCTATGAATATTGTAGTGTATGAGTTCTCAAATTGTTTATAAGCAGACTGGGTAAGGAGTTTTAATAAATACTTGGCCAAGAAAACTATTCCTGAATCGTGGAATAAAAAGTTGAATCGGATTCCTCTCTCTATCCCCCCCCCCCCCCCCCCCCCCCCCC